>NC_058088.1:164757837-165081066 GCF_014858855.1 Bufo gargarizans | reverse complement strand
ATGCCGATTTTTCTCACGCGAGTGCAAAACGCATTACGATGTTTTGCACTCGCGTTGAAAAATCGTGCATGTTCCCGCAACGCACCCGCACTTTTTCCCGCAACGCCCATGTGAAAGAGGCCTAAGACTGATCAGGATCCTGATCCGTCTTACAAATGCATTGAAATGCCAGATCCGTCTTTACGGTATCATCCGGAAAAACGAATCCGGCATTTATTTTTTTCAATTTTTTTTCGGTCTGCGCATGCGCAATCCATAAGGATAGATCCGGCATTCAGGCAAGTGTTCAGTTTTATTGGCTGGAGATAAAACCGTAGCATGCTGCGGTATTATCTCCGTCCTGATCAGTCAGAAAGACTGAACTGAAGACATCCTGATGCATCCTGAACGGATTACTCTCCATTCAGAATGCATTAGGATAAAACTGATCAGTTCTTTTCCGGTATAGAACCCCTAGGACGGAACTCTGCCGGAAAAGAAAAACGCAAGTGTAAATGTACCCTCATTATTGGCGGTATTTTCCTACAAGGCCTGTTAATAATGAGGCTTCCATTGCGGAGCGCTCATTAGTGCAGCCTTTACCCCCCCCCCCCCCCCCCACTTGTGTTAATTAAAAAAATAAAGCACTCACCTCCTCCATTTGCTCGCGCTGCTGACTGGAGGTCAGGACCTGCGAGAAGTCATCCCGCTGGAGTGCAGGTCCTGTCCTGAGCTTCCAGTCAGCAGGGGGCGTTCACATCGGCGCGAGCAAATGGAGGAGAAATGGCAGAAACAGAGATGGGGGCACTAATGGGGCAGCATTATTCTTCCTGGGGAGCACTAATGGGAGGCATAAATTCTAGGGTGCACTAATGGGGGAATTACTATTACTGGGGGCACAAATGGGGGCATTATTCTTACTGGGGGGCACTAATGGGGGCATTATTCTTACTGGGGGCACTAATGGGGCCATTACTCTTACTGGGGGGCACTAATGGGGGCATTAATTCTGGAGTGCACTAATGGGGGCATTAATATTACTGGGGGGCACTAATGGAGCAGTATTAATTCTGGGGTGCACTAATGGGGCATTACTATTACTGGGGGAACTAATGGGGGCATTATTAATGCTGGGGGGTACTAATGGGGGCATTATTAATTCAGGGCGGCACTAATGGAGGCATTAATATTACTGGGGGGATTAATATTATTGGGAGCCACAGTATGACAGCAACTTAACACCTGTGTTAAGCCATGCCCCCACAACCACACCCCATTTGGGTTTTTTGTTGGGAAAGGTGGCAACCCTAATCTAAATTACTTTTCAGGTGTGAGCTTGCCTGCTGATTCCAACACACTTCGCCCCATCTCGATTAGTGGCCCCATTGCAGAGAAATTCATGCTCTGCTTCCTTTCCCTGCTGGCCACACCCCCTCCCTTCACCAGCGATAGGGCCAGGAGGTGCTGACGTAATCCCTGGCCCTGAGCTAGTGCCTGCATGTTCATCTTGGGACACGCTCAGTAATGACCTGAGGCTTGCGAGGCAGAAGGAATCCATACTGCGTATGTGCAGAGAGCCCAGGAGAAGAGAGGTGTAATAGTAGCAAAAATGGGAGTTGTAGTTGGTACTCACTGTAATGCTCCCTTGGGCTGTGCAGTGATGGGAAAGGAGCACCTTTCTTCACATTGGGCACACCCTGGTGCTGCTGGTGATGAATTTTGAGGTGCAATGCAGGGTCTCCTACATCATTGGAGGAAGCAATAATGAGGCAGTTTTGCAGTAGAACAATTCTTTACTGAAAAATGAAGTTCAGGTACATCAATAAGGGAGCATAACTACAGTGTGGGTGCACTAAGGGGGCATAACTACAGTGTGGGTGCACTAAGGGGGCATAACTACAGTGTGGGTGCAATAAGGGGGCATAACTACAGTGTGGGTGCAATAAGGGGGCATAACTACAGTGTGGGTGCAATAAGGGGGCATAACTACAGTGTGGGTGCAATAAGGGGGCATAACTACAGTGTGGGTGCACTAAGGGGGCATACCTACAGTCTGGGTGCACTAAGGGGGCATAACTACAGTGTGGGTGCACTAAGGGGGCATAACTACAGTGTGGGTGCACTAAGGGGGCATAACTACAGTGTGGGTGCACTAAGGGGGCATACCTACAGTCTGGGTGCACTAAGGGGGCATACCTACAGTCTGGGTGCACTAAGGGGGCATACCTACAGTCTGGGTGCACTAAGGGGGCAGAACTACTGTGTGGCGCCACTAAGTCATTACTGTATGGCGGCTCTAACAGAGCATTTTTTTGTGAATTGGTCAGTAATGGTGGTATAATTAAATTGTGGGGGTACTTACAGGGAATTTTTTTGTGAGGGGGCACTAAAAAAGGCATTACTATTATGTGGGAGCGCAAAGGTGACTGGGTGGAATTGGGCATTTATAGATTATGTGGTGTTAGATGCATGGCTTAGCGTAAAAAAAAGTGTTCGCCGCTGATCTTGTCCTCCTTTGGGCTTTTTAAAAATTGGGAGTTATGGATTCCACGTCTTGCTGCTAGAAGTATCTAAAAAGGGAAGGTATTTGGGTAATAGAGGTGGCTCCCATCTGATCTTTTCAGAAATGTTGCCCTCCCTCTAATTCGGCAATATAATCATTGTAGGCAAAGATGTGTAAGGAGTGGCAGGCATCCTTTCCTGGGGTGTGTTGCTTTGAGGTTTCTCCAGCCCTTGTATAGGGAATGTCATTTTCGTTTGTTATATGTATTCCGCCACCGATGTACAGGAAACTCTGTTATGAGTGTGAGTGGCATTCTCTTGTACAAGCAATGGAAGATAGTGAACTCACTATAATAATTTCCCTAGCAACACTAGTTGCATGTAGAATTCTAGTAAGGGATATTGCAATTTATATGCCTTTTAGGCAATTTATTGAATGCACCTTGATTATAGAGGTCAAAATAAAAATCCTCTCTCCAGTTCTTTGATATATGTATGACAGATAGGAAAACACAGAATAACAACAAAATACAACCATAGATAACTTACATAAACCAAATGTTATGGATCAGCGAATGTGAACCCAATCTGCCAACTAACCAGTTTGGCTTTGAGCTAAAACCTAAGGGGGTCATGTTGTGGCAGAACCAGAAATTTCTTCCCCGCTCACGCCAAGTCTAAAAAGGGGGGCGTGGCTTGGAAGGGGACAGGCCGGTAGGCCTGTCTCATTCATGATTTTCTACGCCTGGTTCAGGAGTAGAAAATGGTCAAAATGTAAACTAGCAAGGAAGCTGTCTTACGTTTAGAATCATCGGTGGATACACCGCATATATGTAGAGGCCGATGACTCTGCATAACTTCGGTGATCAACCGCCAGCACGGGGTCTTATTAAGACTGGTTTTTAAAATGCCAGTCTTAATAAATGTGCCCCTAAGTACGTTATTCAGGTGTTCCCCTGGTATTTACCCATTGGCCCTAATACAGGGATCTGGACTGCTGCCTTCTGGGATAGTCCCACTGTAACATAGTTTATAAGGCCGAAAAAAGATATCTGTCCATCTAGCTCATCCTGTTATCCTGCAAGTTGATCCAGAGGAAGGAAAAAAAAAAAACTGTGAGGTAGAAGCCAATTTTCCCCTGTTAAGGGGAAAAAATTCCTTCCCAACTCCAATCAGAATAAGGCCTCACGCACACGACCGTGGTGTGTTTTGCAGCCTTCAATATAAATGCCTACTCTTCTCCGAAAAGCGCAGACAAGAATAGGACATGTTATATTTTGTTTAGCGGGGCCACAGAACAGAGCAATGGATGCGGACAGCACACGGAGTGCTGTCTGCATCTTTTGCGGCCCCATTGAAGTGAATGGGTCCGCATCCGAGACGCCAAAACTGCGGCTCGGGTGCGGACCCGAAAAATGGTCGTGTGCATGAGGCTTAACTCCCTGGATCATCGACCCATCTCTAGTAGCTATAACCTGTAATATTATTACACTCCAGAAATACATCCAGGCCCCTCTTGAACTCTTTAAGTGAACTCGCCATCACCACCTCCTCAGGCAGAGAGTTCCATAGTCTCACTGCTCTTAGCGTAAAGAATCCTCTTCTATGTTTGTGTACAAACCTTCTTTCCTCCAGACGCAGAGGATGTCCCCTCGTCACAGTCCTGGGGATAAATAGATGACGGGAGAGATCTCTGTACTGACCCCTGATATATTTATGCATAGTTATTAGATCCCTCAGTCTTTTTTCTAAAGTGAATAACCCTAATGTTGATGATCTTTCAGGGTACTGTAGTTGCCCCATTCCAGTTATTACTTTAGTTGCCCTCCTCTGTACCCTCTCCAGTATTTTTACCTTTCCAGATAAACGTTCCTGTTTTTTGCGGATCCGAAAATCTGGATGACATGAGGATGCTTTTAGCATGTCTTCCAGATTTTCGACGGATCCTCTGACTAGAATGGGATGACGGAACGCAAAATCGGACAAATAGTAGGACAGGGTATATTTTTTTCCCAGGATCCGAATAACGGAACCCACGGAACGGAACGGAATCACGGAATCGGAGAGCACCATGAGTGCTGTCCGATTATTTGCGGATTCCATTGAAAATGAATGGATCCGCATAACGTTCCGTTTTTAATCGGAACGGATGCGGAACACCAAAACGGACGTGTGAATGGACCCTTAGGCTGAGTTCACATCAGCGTTCAGCCTTTCCGTTCTCCTGCTCCGTTATAAGAGCAGGAGAACGGAAAGGACGGATTGGGCACATAACTGAGCCGAACGGAGCTTACGGATCCCATAGACTATAATGGGGTCCGTTAGGTTTACACTCAGAAGATGGTTTTGGAGCGGAGACAAAAGTCCTGCATGTACTACTTTACTAGTAAATAAATACTACTTATTTAAATTTCAATATTTACTTCTAAACTTCTAAGCCTTGTAACGTCCCCAAAAAATAAAATGTCATTTCCAAAATGATCCTAACATGAAGTAGACATATGGGAAATGTAAAGTAATAACTATTTTTTTTATAAATAAAAGTGAATTTTTTTATACTCTATTTTACCACTGTCATGAAGTACAATATGTTCCAAAAAAACTCTCAGAATGGCCTGGATAAGTAAAAGCATTTTAAAGTTATCACCACATAAAGTGACACATGTCAGATTTGCAAAAAATGACCTGGTCCTTAAGGTGAAATAAGGCTGTGTCCTGAAGGGGTTAAGGTGGCCCTGGAAAAAAAAACTGAAATTGGCCCAATTTTGTAGTTGTGTCCAAATTGATAGAAGGCGGGGCAACATAAGTACTGTATTGTGGCACTGTATACCACCCCAGCAGAGCCAAATACCACAATGCAGCACAATATACTGCCCCAATAGCACAAAATACCTTCCCAAAAACGACCCTTCTGTGGTCGCCACCTGGCTGCTTTGTCATCCTACTCCAGTTGCCTCAGGACGGCAATACAGTTGAATTCAGAGTCAGGAGTGGAGTGTCAGATCATTACATTCCATGGCTGATGACCACGAGGAGAGCTCAGATGGCCTCCTGGGCGTCAGCCCACCGGGAAGTTTCCCAGTAGGGTCTACGGCCAGTCTGCCCCTGGTGGAGATGACATGCTGACAATGGAGCTCAACTTTACAGTAGTCAGACTTCACAGAGGGCAACAGAGATTTAAACTACCTGCACACGGATGCAGGTTGTCTTGCAGAGATCACACTCCTTGCATTAAAAAGGGTGAAATCCGCACAAAGAATTCCCATGCTGCGGGTGCACGGCGGGTCAATTTCCACATGGAACGGAAAAGCAAAGTGTGCATGAAATTTTTGAAATCTCATACACTTTGCTGGTACTGTATTATGCCACAGGATCAGCTATTAAAGCGGCATCTGAGGGGTACAATGACGGGGAGGCGATGCAATTGCAGCTCGCGGTCATTGCACCCACTGCGTACAAAGCACATTTTTTGGAGGTAAAATTCGGCGAAACAGTCGATCCGAATTTTTGAATACTTCACTCATCACAAATTTTCACATTGTAGAAACCTAAGTAAGTCACATTTTAAAAAAAAGTTGGGGCAAATATGACTTCACCTGAAGATTTCTGCATCTGAACAAGAACCATCTCCAGGAATGAGCAGAACTGCTGGACCTTTGTGATATCATTTTGATAAAGTAATCACAGTTAAAAAGGCTTTAATAAGCTTTTTTTCCCGGTTCCCTCACATCCGCAGGCTTCACCTTTTGTCCATAGCCATAATTCAATCACTTCACACCAGCGACAGGACAATATAGGGTAAGCAGGAGATTGGCCGGATAAATGTAAACCAGACCTTGCTTTTCCACCCCCTGCAGTCTTTCTGATGAGATCCTGTTGATGAACTTTATAACCCATGTGCTGCTTTACCGAGTGAAATTCACTATTAGCCGCAGCAGAACATACCTCTGTGTAGTCGACTGGCCAACAAAACATCTCAAAACCCCACACCGCTCCTACGGAAATGGAAGGGGAAAAAACAAAAAGCACAGATTACGGGGAATTCTGCAGCTGCATATCTAATATGTCAGAGGAATATTCCAATATCACATTGATAGAATTAGCTAAGTATTAGGAAAGTTTACATACAAGGCAAAAACAGCAGTTCACATATGCGTTGGAGGCTCCGATCAGGGTCTCCATTGCAGATTCCATCAAAAAGACCGGACAATAAAGTTCTGCATGCGAGACTTTTTTGTCCGGTAAAAAAACATGATACCAAACGGAAACTGAAACTGACTCCATTGTAGTCAATGGAGTCTGTTCAGCTCCGTTTGGGTCAGTTATTTGCCCTAACTGGCACTTCTGTTATTTCCATTATTCTGCACCTCAAATGGAGCAGAACAATAGAAATACAGAGCGGTGATGTGCCAACCTTCTACAGTGAAATGCTCATCCTGAAAAAATGTTTAAAAATATTCTACAGTTTTCAAAACCAGTACTGGACCTGAATATTTTTGTAATTGCATGTAATTAAAGGGGTTATCCCATCTTAGACAATGGGGGCATATCGCTAGGATATGCCCCCATTGTCTGATAGGTGAAGGTCCCACCTCTGGGACCTGCACCTACAAAGAGAACGGAGTGGAGAAAGTTGAGGAGGGCGCACTGCGCATGCGCAGCTCCCCTTTATTAATTTCTATAGAGCCGCCGAAAATAGCCGAGCGCTGGCTCATCTATTTTAGTCGGCCCCATTGAAATTAATGGGAGCGGTGGCCGCGCATGCGCGGTGCGCTGCCATTCACTTCAATGGGAGAGTCGGGGAGCTGTGCTGGACGGACCCCGGGAAACCTGGGGTCCTCCAGCCACAACTCTCTCCGGCTCCGTTCTCCTTGTAGGTGCGGGTCCCAGAGGTGAAACCCGAACCTATCAGACAATGGGGGCATATCCTCCTAGCGATATGCCCCCATTTTCTAAGATGTGATAACCCCTTTAAAAATTTTGTATAGCTATTGAGTTATTCAGTAAAATGTATCTTTATAGAACCATTTATATCTTTAACCTGCTCCCTGGGATGGCCGCACATGCTCAGTTTCATCCTTCAACTGCCTCCTGAGATGTGATAGGAGAGCATGGACACGCCCCCTTAGCTGCTGCAGAAAAGACACTCCCCTGAGCTTCCAGCTTGATATAAATCTAGCAGAGCAATGAATGGGGAGATCTCTGGATCCATGTGAGGTCCAGAGCTGGTTCTAGCTTTATTAGAAAGAGACTGTCATGTACTATATGATGTCTGATGCTCATTATTTACATTATTCATGGGATAACCCCTTTAAAGTAAAAATCTCCTAATGTTATTACTGGAAAAGCCCCTTGTAGCTGCAAGATTTCTAATTACAAACTGCAAGAGTAAGGTCTCATGCATATGGGTGTAAATTTGTGCTCCCATAGACGTACGTAGGTTCCTTCACTGTTCCTCCATATGCCTCCTATATCATATAGTTTTTTTTCTGCCAAATTCTATAAAAATCTGACAGTAAAAAAGCATGGCATGTTCCATCGCATTCCTAAGGAAGAATATCTTCATACATTGCTGTACTCTCATGGCTCTCCCATATGCATGGGCCTAGGGCTGCAGTAAACGAATATTTTTGTAATCGAGTATTCTATCGATTATATTTCTCGATTCATCGAGTAATCTAATAAGAAAAAGCTACTTAAAATAACGTACGTAATTAGGTATGTATAAAGTTATTGGTTTGAAGGGGTTAATAACTTTATACATGCCTAATGCCAAGGTGCTTCCATTAACCCCTCCAAACCAATAACTTTATACATGCCCATTGGGTTTGGAGGGGTTAATGGAAGCACCTTGGCATTAGGCATGTATAAAGTTATTGGTTTGAAGAGGTTAATGAAAGCACCTTGGAGGTGCCTTCATTAACCCCTCTCTAAACCAATAACTTTATACATGCCAAGGTGGTGCTTGCAGCCTCCATTAACCACTCTCTCTCCATCTGCCTCCCCCCCAGCCTCTGATCTGCTTGCCCCCAGCCTCTGATCTGCCTCCCCCCCAGCCTCTGATCTGCCTCCCCCCCAGCCTCTGATCTGCCTCCCCCCAGCCTCTGATCTGCCTCCCCCCCAGCCTCTGATCTGCCTCCCACCCCAGCTTCTGATCTGCCTCCCCCCCCAGCCTCTGATCTGCCTCCCCCCCAGCCTCTGATCTGCCTCCCCCCCAGCCTCTGATCTGCCTCCCCCCCAGCCTCTGATCTGCCTCCCCCCCAGCCTCTGATCTGCCTCCCCCCCAGCCTCTGATCTGCCTCCCCCCAGCCTCTGATCTGCCTCCCCCCTCCCCCCAGCCTCTGATCTGCCTCCCCCCCTCCCCCCAGCCTCTGATCTGCCTCCCCCCAGACTCTGATCTGCCCCCCCCAGCCTCTGATCTGCCTCCCCCCCCTCCCCTCAGCCTCTGATCTGCCTGCCCCCTCTGAAACGCAACCCCTCCCCCCCCCCCGGTATTAATCATTGGTGGCAGTGGCCACAGGGTCCCCCTCCTCCCCCCCATCATTGGTGGCAGTGTCAGTGAGTATAATGCGCTGCTCTCTGCTCACTAACATACCATGGCAGCCAGGACTTCAGTAGCGTCCTGGCTGCCATGGTAACCGATCGGAGCCCCAGCATTACACTGCTGGGGCTCCGATCGGAACTGACACTGCCACCAATGATGGGGGGGAGGAGGGGGACCCTGTGGGATATGGCCGGCACATTCATTGGTGGCGCAGTGGCCACAGTCCCTCCCCTCCCCTCCTCCTCCTCAGTCCCTCCCCTCCTCCTCCTACTTGGTCTTCAGCGGCAGCCGCGCACAGTGGGGACGGAGAGACTCCCTCCTCCTCCTCAGCTGTGCCGGCTGGCTCAGTCCTGCCTCTCTGGCCTCCGGAGGACACGGAAGCGGTGAGTGAGACGCTTAATTTCACTCCCGCTCCGTGATCACGTGATCTAAACGATTCCTCGATGCAGGGAAACTGCATCGATGAATTTTTTGACTCGATTTAATCGAGTTATTCGAATAATCGTTTCAGCCCTACATGGGCCATACACATTCAATAGCTGTCGGCCAAATGATTGGTTGACCAGCAGCTATCTCCCCTGTCTCCCTTCACATGCTCGGCCGGAAGTGCCTGTGTATGCTATGGGGAGTGCAGAGAAAGCCAGTGAAAGCCAGCTCAAAAGGCATTTCAGATTCCCATTCCACTTCTGTAGAAATGATCTCCAGATATTAAAAATGCAGTCCAATCTGCAGGTAGCATGATAAAGAGCAGGAAGAGATGAGCCAAAAGATTGTTGGCCGGCCGGGTGCCATGTGAGAGTTCAGTAGTGCTGGAAACTGCATGGATATCTATGTTGGGGTTGCGCAAGGACTAGGCCTCCAATTAAACCTGTGCTGAAGTCCTTGGCTGGGGACAAGAAGGGGTGGTCACTGCGGCTTCAGTGACCAGAAACTGCTTTGCATGCAAGTGGTAGCCAACAGAGCATGCATGGAGAGGGAGTGTCTATTACCGCAAGTCTAGAGGAAATTGGGCTGCAGTGGATGGGCAGCCTGTGATGTAGGGGCCAATGAAGAGCAAACCATATGCAGGAGGAAAGTAGAATGGTCTGCTGTGAGCTTTAATGTAGGAGGAGAAGGAGTTTCTCTATTCACAGCTGTGCCTTCGAAGATGACCTTAAGATGACAAACAATGAACTGACAACAAGCCTGGGAAGATAGGGAGTCTTCCTCCCCGCCAAAGCATCAGGTGAGGAGCTGGGGCCAAAGAAAGATGGAAAGAAGAGGCAGCAGGATTAATACTGCCAGATCAAAGAGGAGTCGATGCCCTGGTCTGTGCACCAGCCCCACACAGGGACCTGGACTCCGCTGCAGGGGGATCACCAAGCCCCTGCCACTCGGGGTAGTTTCTGTTCAAGTGACTGTGCAGTACCCTAGAACTGAGGGTATCTGCAAAGTTTGGTTTGTAATGTTAATGCTAATGTAATGTACTGCAAACTCAGTTGTTCCAGCATGCCAGGGTTAACCATCTTGGCCCAGCCATCTCTGGAGCTTAGATCCAGAAGAGACTAGTAGAGTCTAGCTGTAAAGCTACAGTCTCCATGTACTCCTCTCCTCCAGACTCCAGCTCCAAGCCCTGGAGCCTCCGTCACCTCCGTGAGCTCCAGAAGATGCAAGAAAGCAAAAACTAAAAGGAGGAAGATTTGCATAGTTACAGAGAGAGAGAGAGAAAGACAGCAGGGTAACCCAGCTTAAAGTGATCCAGACCTGCTGCTGCAAAGGGAAAACAAGTTAAGACACTCTATGCACCCCAGAATAGTGGATACTACAGCCACGGTTGCCAAAACACAGCTATTAGCTACCATATTCATCTGCTTAGCTCATAGTGGGACATCGGAGAGGATTTTGCACTGTGTAAACAAATTTTCTGAATGTACTACAACTTCAATCCTGCATACTGTAAAGAGAGACTCTTTAAGCTTAATCTGGCCTGGTCTCTGACTCTTTTAACACTACATGTTGGCAACTGCATGTCAAGGACGTACTGAGACATACGAACGTTCCCGCGGCAGGAGATCTGTGAGATTGGCAACATGTGGTTTGATCTGACATGTTTTCCTTTTGGATCAAATGTGTTGTTTCTGGTGCTTGCCACACCTTCTTTCCCCAGGTGTGGATATTGTGGTCATTTATCCTTCTATATTTATTGTTGTTTCTCCCACTATGCTTTGCAGTTTATAGCTACTGTTGAACTTGTGGTTAGCTTGTGTTGGGTTCTTAGCTGAGTTCCTGGTGCTACCAAAGCTTCATTGAATATAAGTGTTTCCTTTCCCTTTTGTATTTTGTTTATATATATGTGTGTGTGTTGCCTTTCCCTGTTGTTTGTCATTAGGCCTAAGGGAGACTCCTGTTCGTCCTTCCCTTTGGAGGAACAGTTTGACTCAGTCCTGACATTAGTTCCAGGGTCCTATAGGGTGTAATAGGATTCTAGGTATCTGGTGTATGAACTTGCCTACCTTTGGGGCCTGTTCATACTGGTAGTCTGTCAGGGCAGGAGTTAGGTTTTTCTCTAGGAGGTGTCTATATTCCTTCCCTAGTTTCCAGGCCTTATTTCGGTATCCCCTTTCCCTCCTATGTAGAACAAAGAACATCTTTCTTTACAGTGTGCAAAACACAAATAGCAGCCAGTCCATACCAAGTGCAATTTCTCCTCCCAGATAATGGGGTATGATGGCTGGCAATGTGGCAGAAGATGACATTCAGAAGTTTGCTAGCTGACAAAGTCTCTCTCTTGATTCCCTTCCATAAGGCTCTGGCACCTGTGGCTGTAGGTCTCCACTGTATGATGCAGGCTTCTATCTATGCCTATCCTGAACTAAGGTGATGGTGTCTTAATGTGTTTCTTACCACCTTGCAGTGTAGTCTTGATAGCTTGATTGCTGACACAAATATGCCGCATTTTACAAATCTTCTGTAGCCTCGGAGCATGCAGGCTCTGTGGGGAAGTTGTCCTCCTCGATGAGCCGCCTCTGCGGTCCACATGCTCCCTCACTCACCATTCTACGACTCCCTCTAACTAGCCCTGCACCCTCCTTAGCAGGAAGTGGGACCAGCCCACTCCTATCATTGGGTTGGTAAATGCAATTCCTGTTGCCAAACACTGCCAACCATACCCCATCTGCTGGTGTACAAAGTGTATTGCATGAAAGGTGACATAACATGAATATTACAAAGCATTATATCACTAACCAATTGTAGTACTCCTGGTTCTGGGGTACTACACTCACATGAGCACTGAGACCTCTTCCTCCAGCTGATTGGCAATGGTGCCGGAAGTTGGACCCCCACCAATCTTATATTGAGGACCTATCCTGAGGAAATATCATCTATATCATGAAACCGGACAACGCCTTTAAGTTAAGGCATTGCCTGACTTGTATGTACGTTAAAGTACAGTAAGAGGTTGTTTTTTTTCCTTAGACATTGTGCTCACCGCCATCTGTAATTCTTTTAGGGTAAGAGGAGCCCCCAGGTGATCTGTCTACTCCACACATAGGGTTGGCAGACTCAGTTAGGCTATCCCCCAACGGGAGCAGCAACATATGCTGCCTCATTAGTAGTCAATCAAATCCGCAACTTCTCTCCCATTTTCAGGCTACAAGATTTAATAACGTTAATACTTTTACTAAGTAAGCCCCTCAGAAATGCCTTCATAGAATCCCACACCATTACAGTAGATGTCGTCCCCTCATTGAAATGGTAATACTCTCTAATATGACTCCTGACATCATCCTAGGACCCCTACGACATACATTTCTCAATTGCAAAGTTACTTTATATTAAATGAGGAATGATCAGATAGTGTCCTAGGGTAAACCGGACACATGGGGCACCATAATATCATTGCCCAATGCTAATCTATTCTGGATAAGGATGTGTATGTGGTGGACATACAGGAATATCTCTGTACCATTGGGTTCTTGAGTCAGTAAGACCCAGTTCCTCTATGAGTCTACCAAAAGATGTAATAGTATTCGCTGGAAGTGGGAACATAACAGGGAATTTATCCAATGCTATATCCAGGTAATTATTATAAGGGTAACTACGGGCAATCTGCAGCAAATTCCAAGTCAGAATTTAGTAGGGTACTAGAGAAAGGTGGTGGTATATACAAAGCTATAACAGTACACTGCACCTTATATATTAAGCAACGTACCGCTATATAACATCCCTCTTTATGCATCTAAAGGTCCTATTACACCTGCAGATGTAGCAGGCGATTGTCAGGATACAAACAAACCTTTCTGGCAATCGCCTGCTCGCTAGCGGAGGAGACTGCTGATATTACATACAACGATCCCCTCCTCAGATTGCTAATGCCATCACTTGTCCCCATACTGATTCATTGTTTGCCGGCAGCAGAGTGATGATTACACCGCACGATCTGCCGCCGGCAAACTATTATTTTAAACACGTTGAAAGACTCCAATTACCCGATGAACGAGTTTGCTCGTTCATTGGGTATTTGGCGGGTGTATGACACTGCCAGAAAATCGCTCACAAGTGTTCCTATACATGCTCATTAGTGATGATCTTAGCGATTATCTGTCAGTGTAATAGGGCCATTAGTCCTCAATGGAGAAAAGGTACAATTGTGTGCACAAATATGCTCACCCCCTTAAATATGCAGAATATACAGAGTGATACTCCCAGTCCATACACCATTAATGGAGCCACCGCACAGTATTGGATATCATATGGGTTTTCTTCTAAGCCAATGAGCGATCGTGGAAGCTTCCGAAGATAGTCAAAGAGAGCAAATCATTTAGCAGTATCACACACATCTCTTACATTGCAGGAAAGCAACTCTACGGTGCTCATTATGTATCTGAAAAAAATCCCTGAACAGAATGTGTGATAGTACACGGAAAACAACCACTGAAGTCCTACCAGGACTTAAAAAGGACACTGCACGGAGGAATCCGCCCCCCCCCCCCCTTCCTCCGTAGTATACAACATATAGGTGGAGATTTATCAGATTGGTGTAAAGTAGAACTGGTTTAGTTGCCCATAGCAACCAATCAGATTCCACCTTTAATTTTCCAAAGGAGCTGTCAAAAATAAGAGGTGGAATCTGATTGGTTGCTATGGGCAACTAAGCCAGTTCTACTTTACACCAGTTTGATAAATCTCCCCCATAATAATTCTCTCAGCTCTCCGAAGATAAGTGGGGTTATAAAAAGGCACTGAACCCCAAAATGCAGCAAACAGAAACAGAAACTGTAGAAAATACATTAAGGCTACTTTAACATCTGCGTTTTCCTTTCCGGTTTTGAGATACGGCAAAGGGTCTCAAAACACTTCCGTTTTGTCCCCATCCATTGTCAATGGGGACAAAACTTAACAAACCGGAGCGGAATACGCCAGAATGCTTTCTGTTCCGGTTTGTTGTCTACCCATGCCGGACACAAAACCACTGCAAGCAGCGTTTGTTCGTGACATGGGAACTTGAATAAGCCAGATCCAATACCAAAAACCATGTAAGTCAATGGTGCTGGATACGTTTTTTTTCTGACATGAAAAATGGATCCGGCGCCCACTGACTTACAATGGATCCGGCATGTTCATATTCGATATAATACAACCGGATCCGTTCTGAACGGATGCACCCGGTTGTATTATTATAACATATGTGTTTTCCTGCAGTTTTGAGACCCTCTGCCGGATCTAAAAACCGGAAAGGAAAACGCAGATGTAAAAGTAGCCTAAGACACCGCCAGAAACAATACCCTGAAATAAGAAGAAAAACAGGCCTCACCGCATCCATCCCACTCCCTCCTGAACTTTACTTGCATAAATTAGAACCTAAAGCGTCCGTTTATGATGAACACAACCCCCAATATGCCATCTCAAAGTAACTGTAGATCAAAACTAGAGTCTCGGGGTATGTAGTATAATGTAGTATCTCAGTACGCACCAGGCGCAGTCACGCAGGTATACTTATCCCGGAGCACGACTGCAGTTATGGCAACTTGTGCCGTCCCAGGTAGCCTGGATCCTTCACGGCAGTAAGGGGCTTTTAATATACAAATATAGGTCAAGTATCTGATTATTGAGGTCCAGCTGTTGAGACCCCCAGAAATCATGAAAATGTGTGTCCTGAAGTGCCCCATCAGTATGGAGCAGTGGTTTGCATGTGTGAACTTGGCTCCATTCACTTTTATGGGATTGCTGAGTGTGGCACAACACTGTAGTCGGCAGTTCCATTGACTCAATGCCCAACACTGCTCCATTATCAGGGGGCACATCGAGACCTCTGTTCTCGTGATCGCTGGGGTTCCCATTCCTCCGAACCGTTCTGAATTTCAGGCACTGTCCTGGGAGAGCTGTCCCGAATTCATATGTATCTGCATTCACCATTACCAGTAGGCACAATGACGTGATTGCAACACTATTGTAAAGGGGCAACACTATTGTGTGGGGGCACTAAAGGGGGCAACACTATTGTAAGGGGGCAGCACTAATGTAAGGGGACATTAAGGGGCAGTCCTATTATGAGGGAAGGACTAAGGGCTCAATCATTTTTACTGTGAGTGGGCACTTTGGGGACATAACTAATGTGAGGGGGTACCAAGGGAGCATAACTACCGTGAGGGTTTACTAAGCAGGCATAACTACTGTGTGAGGGCACTAAGGGGCATTACTATGTGAGGGTCACTACGAGAGCATTCTATTGTGAATGGGCACTAAGGAGACATAACTACTCTGGGGGGCACTAAGGGGGCATAACGATTGTGCGAGGGCACTAAGGGACATTGCTCCTGTTTGGTGAGCACTAAGGGTGTATTCTATTGTGAAGAGGCACTACAGGGGTATAACTACAATGTGAGGGTACTAAGGGGCATTACTACTGTGTGGAGGGAACTAAGAGCATTCTATTGTGAAGGGGGCACTACAGCCTGTATTACACCAGGCGATCGTCGGGCCAATCATCGCTGATGATCTGGCAGTGTAATATTGCTGGCGATTACCCGATGAACGAGCAAATGCAATCCAAATCTTTTGACAGGTTTAAAAAGTATTGTTTGCTGGCAGCAGATAAGGGTGTCTAATAATGATCTGCCGCCGGCAAACTATTGGACAGCATGGGGACGAGCGATGGTATAATGATCACTCCTCCCCATGCTGTGGAGGAGATTGCTGGATCTTATAGCTGTGGTCTCCTTTGCTGATAAGCAGGCGATTGTTGGGAAGGAAGCGGGGTTACCTACTGTGTGTGGACACTAATGGGAGCATACCTATAGGGTGGGGGCACTAAGGGGAAATAACTACTGGGGGGGGGGGGGCTTAAAATAGGACCGGGCAGGACTCTGTGGGCCAGATTTATCATTAGCTCAGGTCAGAATAATGGAGTGAAAAAGTCCCAAACGCTAAAACTGCACAAAAATTTGCGACTTTTTTCTGCTCTGCACTATGCTCACCAGTTTTCTGAAAGTGGGCGTGTTTTCTTATGTAAATTAATCTCTAGACAGATTTACTATTGGGACTATTTAAAAAGTCGCAAAAAAGTCACAATTTCACTCCAGTGAGGACCATGCTTATCTTATGAGACTTTTTAATAGAACATGCGACTTTTTCATAAAAACGTGCGACTTTTTCGTAAAGATGTGCGACTTTCGTAAAGCTGCTTACTGACGGATAAACTGCTACCGTCAAACCACATTTATTACAGTCTTAAAGGGCCGATCATAAATCTGACTTGGCTAAAACTGACTTTAGCCATATGTGAAAGTGGAGTGAGCTGTCAGAGTCGTGATAAATCTGGCCCATTGTATAGACAGACAATGAGCAGAGTTAGAGGAGTGGCATAGTGCAAAATAAATTACTGTAGTGCAGCTGATATTGTTCTTCCCTGGGTTTTTCTAAAGTTGGAAGGTATGGGGGTCCCAGCAGTTATATCCCCAGCAATCAGATACTTATCCTTTATCCTGTGGATAAGTGTAAACCCAATTACTGTACTTTTAATACTTTTTAATAAATTATGAAATACTAGTGTCCGTTGATGTACACTTTTCCTTCTTCTGCTACTCATCTTTACTGAACTGTGACCATGATCATCTCAATGAAAAAAATAAAATAAAATTCTATTCAATGAAAGCAAGCAGAAGTTTTGGCAAGGATATGAAACACGGAGTACATGAGAAAGTTTCAGAAGATTTTTTAGCACCATGATTTCAGGTTTTTCTTCTTTTGAGACGATCGATCATTTATATTGATTAATTTTCACTAAATGAATTGATGTAAAAAATAAAAAAAGACTCTTAAAAACTTAAAATCAGAGATGAGATTTAATCGCTTGATGCCAGTTTTAGACATTGGGTCTGTGATTCAGTAGCCATTAGGGCAAATCCGTTTTATCACGTTCAAGGTTCTCTTTGAATGGATGTCGAGGAATCATAGGCAAATCGATTCTCTCAATATATATTGAAAAATTGAGGAATGTACAAATCTGGCAAAATTGGCGCTGGAGGTGCAACTGAAGTGACTATTTTACAATACTATATTCATTTAAATCTACATATCATATAGGGCAGCACAGGGGCTCAGTGATTAGCACTGGTGCCTTGCAGCGCTGGGGTCCTGGGTTCGAATCCAACCAAGTACAACATCTGCATGGAGTTTGTATGTTCTCCCCGTGTTTGCGTGGGTTTCCTCCCACACTCCAAAGACATACTTCTCCATGGCTTCGGTTCAAACCTCCTTGACTCAACTCCACGTCATGCTCAATAGTCTGACGTCCTCTGTGTCTAGTGTACAATCTAGGTTGGAGTCAGTGGAGTCAAAAGGTTTCTGGCTTATCTTCACCTGCTGCACTGTTACCGGTCATAACTACACCTGTGGCTAGTACTTCAGGTAACTTTGTTTCAGTGCCCAATGTCACGCCAGCCCATTTTATCCCGGCCAATATCAAAAAGGACATCCTCGATGGGAGGGACATGAACCTATCTTCCCTGCTAATTGCCACTCGTGACCTATCGGACAATAGGGTCATCGCTTGCGGCGATGTCTCTGTCGTCCTGAGGGGTCGCGATCTTAGGCTGAGTAGGAAATTGACAATACCAGAATTTGTACTTGCTTTTAGTTTGTACCGAAATATCATTTGTTCAGTACGACCGGATAGGAGGGAAGAATTGGACCTATACTTGTTCAGGGTCACGGAACTAGGCTACAAATACGGCGGGTTTGGCTTTTATGATTATCGTTGCTCGTTTTCCGCGAAGGCTGCAGCGGCACTCAGCCAGTTTCAGTTCACCACCAACTGGGCAAAAATTGATAGAGATTTTTTGTAGGCACTTCGCTGGGCTGAAAGTTCATCGTGCCAATGTATCTACCACACAGGCGAATGGTGTCATAATGCAGCGAATACACCGAGGTCCAATCCTTCTGCTCCTGTCCCAGGTCCGTCGGTTGTTGCCCAGCAGAATGCAACTGTAGACAAACTCGGCCGTCCTATCAAGTACCTGGGCAGGTCACAAATCTGCAACAACTATAATTTTTCAGCTTGCAATTATAGTCAATGCCGTCTGTTGCACATTTGTGTTAACTGTTTCTGGGCTCACCCGAAGGTTGCCTGCTCATTAAAGTCAGATAAACATTGCATGAGCGTCATGAATGTGGATCTCCTGGAATTTTACCTGCAGGGGCACGAGGATACTTGTTTTTGCGATTTTCTTGTGTCTGGTTTTACTAGTGGTTTCCACACAGGCCTAGTAGCTTTACCAGATGACACCTATAAGTGTAGAAACTTGCAGTCCGCGTTACATAACCCTGGGTCCATAGATAGACAAGGGTTACATTATCGGACCATTTACAACATCCCCGTTCGAACGGTGGAGGGTCAGTCCTATAGGGGTCGTCACGGGTAAATTCAGTAACAAAGAGAGACTCATATTCGATCTGTCGGCACCTCACGGTACACATGCACCTAGTCTCAATTCTCTCATACCGGCTGAGGAGGTCAGCATGGTATACACCTCCATCGATCAGGCAATCGCGCTTATCTTAGCAACAGGTCACAGGGCGATTCTGTCCAAAGCGGACGCTTTTAAATTAATCCCGATCAGGCCAGAGCTTTGGCGATGGCATGGGATCAAGTGGAATACTCATTATTATTTTGCAACAAAATTGACTTTTGGATCCCGTAGCAGCCCTTGGATTTTCAATCAGCTGGCGAAAGCCTTACATTGGATCCTCGAGAACAAGTTTGATTGCGAACATGTTATACATTACTTGGATGACTTCCTGCTGATCGAATCTCCACAGGGTCCGCGAGGTGATCTCTAAAGTCTCTTAGCTTGTTTTGCGCAGTTAGGGATTCCCGTTTCCCCAAAAAAGGTGGATGGTCCTGCTACCATCATTACCTTCCTGGGCATTGTGTTGGACACGGGGAGCATGTCCGCTAGGCTACCAGTAGACAAGTTGATTAGGGTCCAGGAAGTTATTCACAAATTCACAGTTGGTAGGGTCACCACGAAGGTAGAGCTACAATCGTTGTTAGGCATGCTTAATTTTGCGATGCGCGTTATTCCTCAAGGTAGGTCTTTTGCAGCTAGGTTATTACCACTCCTTTCAGAGGCCCCCTGTCAGGATAGTCCAGTGTTCCTGGATAGTCAGGCGCTAGCAGATTTAGGTATGTGGGACCACTTTTTGAGTCATTGGAATGGCGTGTCTATGTTTGTTCCAGCAGTCTCGGATAACTCCCCTATTATATTCTCCAGCGGCCCGGTGAACACTGGTTTCGCTGCAATTTTTGGCCCCCATTGGCTGAACGGGACTTGGCCAGGGGAGATGTTCGAGGCCACGGGAGTTTGTCAATACACGGAGGCGAGGGACTTGTATCCCATGGTGGCAGCAGCTTGTGTTTGGGGTAACCGTTAGACAGGCCGTACCGTGATCTTTACCTCTGATAGTTCCTCCACCATCACTATCCTTGACAGTGGCAAAACTAGGTCTCAACTGACCATGTCCTTTCTGAGGAGTCTGCTGCAGTTGTCGCTCATGCACAATTTCCTGTTCTGTGGCTCCCTCATACATGATGCGCAGATGGTAGCAGTTGACGCCCTAGCTAAGCACAATTACTCTGTTTTCCCAGGTCTGCCCCGAAGCTGATACGTCGAGGACCCCGTCTCCTCTTCTTGCCTCGCTAATTCTCAACTAAACAAGTACTTAGCCGCTGCCCATGGGCTGTTTTCCAGGTCTCTTTCGGCCAATACCACCAGAGCGTACAACACCGTCTGGCGGTTGTACTGTAAATTCCAACAGGAACACGCACAAGGCGGTCTTGGTCATATTGACCGCATACTGTCTTTCATCGGGTACTGTCATGCGCACAGGCACCTTTCACATGGCACAGTAAAACCTTACTTGTCAGGGGTCCAACATCATTTGTCCCTCTCCCATCCAGAGAGAATATCGTTATTTTCCAGTCATGTGGTCAAGGCCACATTGAAAAGCTTACAGAATAGTACCCCAGGGGTAAGCTCCC
This sequence comes from Bufo gargarizans, assembly GCF_014858855.1. NCBI lineage: Eukaryota > Metazoa > Chordata > Amphibia > Anura > Bufonidae > Bufo > Bufo gargarizans. The sequence continues at coordinate 165,060,520 of NC_058088.1, read as the reverse complement.
GTAGACAGCCCATTTCCGGCCCGGTATTTAGAGACATGTCCGACCTATTAGATTTAAGCCCTTTCGGGGTAGTACAGAGCTTGGTAGTTAAAGCTGCCATCTATTTGGCATTTTACAGCTTCATGAGGCCAGGAGAATTCACCTCTTCGTCACCCAGTAGGCCATTCCTAGCCCGTCGGCAGTTGGTCCCTAGCTCAGAGGGCTTTGTCCTGTCGTTACCCGTGACTAAGACTTCCCAGTCAGGCCCCCCTACCCGGATTAAATTCTTCCGTACGACGCACAAATGGTGTCCAGTCCACGTTCTACAGGAATTGTCCGGGGCATTGGCCGACCTCGGCTCTAACACTCCTCTGTTACCCTTCGGGGCAGCAGCATTGTCCACCTCCCAGTTCATCTCACATGTGCGTATCCTGGCGGTCAATTTAGGTTTAGACCCACTCACTGTATCAGGACATTCCTTTAGGATAGATGCGGCATCAGCTGCTTCCAAGAATCAAGTCCCGGCACACATTATTCGTAAGTTGGGCCGGTGGCGCTCGTCTTGTTTTAATATGTATGTTCCCAACCCTACAGGGGAGCTTTCATGTGCCTTTCAGACTTTGGTGTTGTAATGTGTAAATAAACATGTTTTGAACTTCATGCTGGTTTTTTGGCCTCTTTCAGGTGTACTCTCGACAGTAGCGGTTATGGCACAACTCAGACCGTTAACATCTGTTATAAGTAAATGAGGTGGTAGGTTATTTTACATATAGCCCTGATCACAAATATATAGTGTAAGGGATCGCCTCTTATTCGGGGGTCATTCTCACAATGATCTTCATAACCACTGGGTTTCAGGTCCAAACAGTGCAATTTATTTTATACTCTTCATACACAACATGGCATAAAACAAAAGCCTGCCCGTCTGGGCTCTACCTAAACATAATAAACATCGTATCCCTAACTCGGCTATACATAGCGTTCCCACATGGAACCAGGTGCGGCTAACCCCAGACATACAGTCCACCAGCCCTCAGGCTGTAACAAATGCAGTACCTTTGGAGGGGGTTGTGGTCTAGCAGTCCTCCTGACTCTGAACTTTCAATGCTTGTTCCCGGGTGTCGCTGAGTCCCCCAAAGTCCAGGCTATTGCATAGCCTCGTGGCCCCTCAGCCTGGCTTATCTGAGACCACACTGACAGAGCCTCGCCAGGCCTCTGTCTGCACACTCTCCAGAGTGAGACACACCCAGGATCCAGTAGCAGGATTAAATAGGATCCCTGGACATGAGCATGCCCTAAGTCCCGGACTGGAACCTGGGGAAACTACACCTCAATGTTCACATTGCCACAATAGATAGATAGATAGATAGATAATAGGATAGATAATAAATAGATAGTAGATTGATAAATAGATAGACAGACAGATAGATAGATAATAGGATATATACTAGATAGACAGACAGATAGATACAAGACAGATATATACTAGATACAAGACAGATAGATAGATAGATACTAGATAGATAGATACAAGACAGATAGATACATAGATAGATAGATAGATAGATACAAGATAGATAATAGGATAGATGATTGATTGATAGATACTAGATAAATAGATACATAGATATCCAAAAAATAAATGATGAGGCAGCACTCCAAATTAGGTGTCAGGCCCCAAATTTGCCGCTTCCCCTATATCTACGCCCCTGATAGATAGATAGATAGAGATGATAGATAGATGCCCTCCTGAATTCAGCTGCTGTGGCCCCTTCTCACCTCCTAAGCCCCCTGGTCCACATCTTAATCAGAGACAACTGGAGGAGTAGGACAGAAGATGGCATCTGTTGAAGGACACCACAAAGGGGCAGATTTGGGGGCAATATATAGTGCTGCACTGTGATATATGGTTCTGATGGGACGTATTTTGCGCTATGGTATTGATCACCCGCCTACTTCTGTTGCCCAACCTTCTATCAGTTTGGACCTGCTTACCACATGGGGCCACTTTTAGTTCTTTTTCCCCAGGGCTACTTTAATTTCCCACTTGATAGATTAGATCAGGGTTAGGGGCCACATTGTCAGACTGAAGGAATCCCAAGTGCCAAAAATAAAATTTTAAGGGGCATTACCGACTGAAGTAATGTATTTATAGCGTATTGTACATGCAGTATATACTATAAATGTCTAGTTACACCTCCAGGATTCCCATCTAAGGGGCCATTCACACATCCGCAAAATGGGTCCGCATCCGTTCCGCAATTTTGCGGAACAGGTGTGCACCCATTTATTTTCAATGGGGCTGGAATGTGCTGTCCGCATTTGCGGATCCGCACATCCGTTCCGCCAAAAAATAGAACATGTCCTTTTCTTGTCCGCAATTGCGAACAAGAAAGGGCATTTTCTATGAGAGTGTCGGCTACGTGCGGTCCGCAAAATGCGCAGTTTGCGAACCTGCAAAACACATACGGACGTGTGAATGGACCCTAAGGGGAGAATACATGAAATATACATGTGAGCAGCCACAAGGCATAGACACACATGTCTGTCACCAGATGGTTGGGGGCCACACAGAATGATATTGAGGGCCGCATGATAGATAGATAAGAGATAGATAGATAGATAGATAGAGAGAGAGATAGACAGATATAAGATAGATATAGATATAAGAGAGATAGATGGATAGATAGATATTAGATAGATGGATACGTGATAGATAGATAGATGGAGAGATAGATGGATAGAGAGATAGATAAGTGATAGATATAAGAGAGATAGATAGATAGATACAGTGATGGATAGATAGATATAAAAGAGATAGATGGATATAAATTACGTACATAAAATACCAATGTTTATATAAAAAAATGATGTATTTAAATGATACAGGACAGGTTGACCTTAAAGCACATGGGACTTTACAGCCATATGTGTAACAATCTATATAAAATAACGTACATAGTTAACATTGTATAAAATATATATATTGTGCATTTCCCCACGTGCTTTGAGGGCTTCCTGTGGAGCTGGGATTGCTATCGCTTGTTTCACACTGTAATAACTCTCAGGACCACGTTATTAGCTCCTCAGCCGCACACAGAACGCAAAACTACAATTCCCGAGGGGCCTTGCGCGCCTCACGCTGGACGACGTAGTGATGTCACATCAGCCAGCCACGCCCCCAGCTGCCAGGGATGCCTGGCTGCACCCAGAGGATGGAGCAGCTGAGCTGCTGCTGCTGAGCGAGGTTCCCGGGAGCCTCCACACCGCGGGACATGGATGTGGACAATAGTGGAGCCGAGCTGCAGCCTGCCAATGGTGAGAGGCACAAGTGGGTGTGGAGAGGGGGGCAGCACAGGGCACTTATGGAGGTGGACAGGATGCTGCACGGAGGTGAGACAATTGTGTGGCAAGGTGATGCTGAGAGGCAATGGGCAGTGGTGCCAGCAGCTGGGGAAGTTTGGGCAGCCAGGCTGAAGAGCTCGTTATAAAATTATCTGTACTTTAAATCTAGATTATTTTTTTCTCATTTTAATCTTTATTTTATTGTTTACTGATTATAGTGCGTTGTATCCCCACCGTCCTTCATGCCAATAGTTATAAATACCACTTACACCCCGGTCCGGCGTCACTCTGACGGTCCAGCCATTTGCGTGCTGTCCCTTAAATAGCCCAAATGGGCCCCAAAAAATGAATTGATGTAGTTAAAAATGAAGTAAAAAAATTGCTACACATATGGAGGACTACTACTGATGCCATGGCGCGGTGCCTAGCTGTATTTCTATATCTGTACACTTATTTTTTTTTTTTTTAATACACACTGTTTTTATGTGTTAAGTAAAAAAGTTTGGATAAAAAAAAAAAAATGTACGTTAAAAATGATTGAAATTACTGTTATTTTGGAACAGGGTTGGAGTAATATTTGTCCGTTGGGCGGTGGAGGTACTTGGCGGGTAGAGTGCGTTATGTTTGGGCATATTTAGAATTGGCTTTTGGAGGATGGCATGAACATGGCTTTCACTATTGTAGAGGATTAGTTAATTTAGAAAAAAGTCATTTTATTTTTTTAAATAAATTTAAATATAAAATAACTTATGAAATTACTAAAATTAATACATTTCTAAAATGAATTAAATAAATATAACAAATAACATGAATACAATAAATATGAAAAAAAACGAAAATAAATATGTAATTAAATTATTTTATTTTAGTGTAATTTATTACAATAAATACAATAATAAAAAAAGTACAATACATTAATAAAAAAAAATGCATTAATGCAAGAAATAAATATAATAATAAATTAAATAGCACCAGTGAGCACACGTGAAATTTTTTATTTCATAGTGTGTCCATAGTGTTTGTATAGGAGTTTAGGATTCTGACCACACGTCAGGAGGGAACGTGCTGGATAACCTTACGGTATTTTTCACCAGCGTGTAAGGGGTTATCTGTATGCCAAGTACAACTCAGTTTTTAGGCTCCCTCATTTAAATTTGACCTTATTTTTTTTATTTCATCCTTCATAACTTCTGGTCCGTGGTAGCAGCGGAATCCGTAACGAAATTCTTATATAACCGAACCCGAACCTTGTACGCCGAACCGCTCAAGTTCGCTCAACACTATTTAATATTTTTTTTAAATTTTTTTTTCCTCTTAGTATATAGAATGTTCAAGATTTTATGAGTGATCATTGGCTTGGTCAAATATGTGAATTTTTGGGACACTTTTCCCTGATTGTAGATGGCGATCTCTGCGCACATTTTCAGAGTTTGATATCGGGTTAGGATTTAGATTAGGGATAAATTCATCAACTTTGTTTTCAGCAGGACGGTACAATAATTTATAAGAAATATTCCCGTGGCTGAAAATTGATTGACTCTTCTTATAGGTTTTTAAATTTTATACTTTGTGTACCTAGTCATCTAATCTGAATTTGTATAAATATTTATATATATTTTTTTAATTAAAAAACAAACAAAAAAATCTTCACCACTCTAAATAATTATTTATTTATTTTTTATCTGGATTTTTCTGCTGTCCCGTTCTCAGACGTTGGGATAAGTTTGATCCTCGCTGGGGGTGATTCATGTGTTCCTGGCATTGCACAGGAAGCTCTGCCGGTATTAAAGGACTGTCCCTTTTATAATGAGGTCACTGGTTCTGCCCTGCTGGACTCTGTCACAAGGGGAAATCCCATTCAGATTTTTTTTTTTTTCTTGTTCATTTGAGCTACTTTCCCCTGGTTGTTTGTAAAGGAGATGTTTTTATTGGTAATGTGTGCAAAGCTTTGTGGGCGTCGTAAAAGGTGAACTTTTGAACTTGGAGAGATTCGGGGGCAATTAGCTAAAGCAATTGAATGGGACTGAATTACAAGGGACCGTACACTGACGAGAGATAAATCAGGAGAGCAGCATTTGTTTTATACCATTTATTTTTTAGGTGTAATATTTTTATTTTGCTCTCATACTTGACTTTGACAGGGGTGATATTTATCATGAGAGGAGTTTTTAAAGTCTTTGCATCGCTGCAATTTTCATCATATTTCTCGTACGTCACACAGTGCTATTTAAATTCGGACTCTCTTTATTAGTCTAACACTTCTGTTTTGAGTTATGTCTCCATTTCCCTCACCACCCCTTTATTGGAGTCAGTTAGGCTACTTTCACACTAGCGTTAATATTTTCCGGTATTGAGATCTGTCATAGGGGATCATTGTCAATGGGGATAAAACGTAACTGAACAGAACGGAGTGCTCCAAAATGCATTCTGTTCCGTTCTCATACCGGACAGCAGCATGCTGCGGTTTGCTTTCCGTCCTGGGATGCGGAGCAAAAAGGATCCGTCATGACCCACAATGCAAGTCAACGGGGACGGTTTTCTCTGACACAATGGAAAACGGATTCGTCCTCTATTGACTTTCAATGGAGTTCATGATAGAACCGTCGTGGGTATGTTAGAGATAATACAACCGGATCCGTTCATAACGGATGTAGATTGTTGTATTATCGGTAACGGAAGCGTTTTTGCTGCACCCTGCCGGATCCAGCAAAAACGCTAGTGTGAAAGCAGCCTGAGATTGTGACAATTTGTATGACTTTTTAAAAGTCAGTTTATAAATCAGCTCGACAATCTAAACACAGCCACTTTCCCACCGACTTTCCAAGACTTGAGATAAACCCCAAAAAGTCCCAAAGCGCTACTTTTACAGCTTTTTGCAGCTAGAATTCTGGATTGCAGGGTTTGATAAACTCCCCCTTAAAGGGGTTTTCCCTTAAAAGGGGTATATCGCTAGGTGCAGGTCCCACCTCCTACACAACAAAAGTGGAGTCCTGAAAGTGGAGAAGGGCGCACTGTGCATGCGCAGCTGCCCTCCATTCATTTCTGTGAGGTCAACAAAAATAGCTGAGTGCTGGCCCAGCTATTTCCGCCGTGCCCATAGAAGTGATTGGGAGCGGTGGCCACTCATGCGAGGTGCGCTCCCATTCATTTCTATGGGGAGAGCGCTTGGTGGTGGCCGGACCCGGGGTCCTCCAACCACCAGTTTCCCCGCTCCGTTCTCGATATAGGTGCGGGTCCCAGCAGTGGGTTCCAGCACCTATCAGACAATGGGGACATATCCTAGCGATATGCCCCCATTGTCTAAGATGGGGGTACCCCTTCAAAATCGATTTAGAGGCACCAGTAATCCTCCAGATTATGGGGAACCACCATTCCCTATCATCTGGCCGTCTAAATGTGCCGCTGATGAATGAGCAAAACCCTTATTTATCAGGTACCCCTGTCGCTTGTGCAGACACCACCGACCATAGCTTCTGCGCAGCAGATCGTGCTGTCTGAACAGGGATCTCCTGCCTAGAAACAACGATTCTGTATGAGGATGAGGGATAGCAATAGCGATCCCTCATCCTGTGGAGGTGATCGCTGCATGTAAATCTGTGGTCTTCGTCACTGAATGAGCAGCCGACTGTCGGAGGAAGGAACACTTCAATCGGACGCTCAGTCGTCCCATCTACATCAGACCTGTGGTGATTGAAATGAGGGTAGCGTTCTCAGCTTTGTGATCCCAGAAATCAAAATGTGAATAATGTGTAATATGGTGGCTGGTAAAGTACAAGAGGGGTTGTATATCTAACCCAGAATGCACAGATGGTTGAGGTAAAAGAATGCTGGAAATCTGCTGAGGCACTTTTCTTTGAAGGGGTTATCCGAGATGAGCCGCCATCCCATGCAGCCACCTCTTTCAGTATCACATGCCGTACATTGGGCAAGTGATCCCAACCTGGTTTAGAACCCACAGCACATGTGTGAGTCGGAATCTCTTGAAAGCACTTTGGTTAGAGAATTAGGCCTAGTTCACACGAAAGTTTTTTCTGCGAGTGTACGGGCCGTTTTTTTGTGTTCCGTATACGGAACCATTCATTTCAATGTGTTACGCAAAAAAAAACAGAATGTACTCTGTATGCATTCCGTTTCCGTATTTCCGTTTTTCTGTTCCGTTGAAAGATAGAACATGTCCTATATTTGGCCGCAAATCACGTTCCATGGCTCCATTCAAGTCAATAGGTCCGCAAAGAAAACGGAACACATACGGAAATGCATCCGTATGTCTTCCGTATCCGTTCAGTTTTTTCTGAACCATCTATTGAAAATGTTATGCCCAGCCCAATTTTTTCTATGTAATTACAGTATACTGTACATGGCATACGGAAAAACGGAACGGAAAAACAGAAACACAACAGAACTCAAAAACGGAACAACGGATCCGTGAAAAGCGCACCACAAAAAACTAAAAGCCATAAGTTCGTGTGAACTAGGCCTTAGGCCTCATGCACACGACCGTTGTGTGCATCCGTGGCCGTTGTGCCGTTTTCCGTTTTTTTTCGCGGACCCATTTACTTTCAATGGGTCCGTGGAAAAATCGGAAAATGCACCGTTTTGCAGCCGAGGCCGTGATCCGTGTATCCTGTCCGTCAAAAAAATATGACCTGTCCTATTTTTTTGACGGACAACGGTTCACGGACCCATTCAAGTCAATGGGTCCGTGAAAGAACACGGATGCACACAAGATTGGCATCCGTGTCCGTGATCCGTGGCCGTAGGTTGCTTTCATACAGACGGATCCGAAGATCCGTCTGCATAAAAGCTTTTTCTGATCTAAGTTTTCACTTCGTGAAAACTCATTTCCGACAGTATATTCTAACACAGAAGCGTTCCCATGGTGATGGGGACGCTTCTACTTAGAATACACTGCAAACTTTGTACAAGACTGCCCCCTGCTGCCTGGCAGCACCCGATCTCTTACAGGGGGATATGATAGCACAATTAACCCCTTCAGGTGCGGCACCTAAAGGGGTTAATTGTACTATCATATTCCCCTGTAAGAGATCAGGGCTGCCAGGCAGCAGGGGGCAGACCCCCCTCCCCTCCCCAGTTTGAATATCGTTGGTGGCACAGTGTGCGCCCACCATCGCCCCCCCTCCCTCCCTCTATTGTAATAAATCGTTGGTGGCACAGTGTGCCCCCACCATCGCCCCCCCCTCCCTCCCTCTATTGTAATAAATCGTTGGTGGCACAGTGTGCCAACCACCATCGGCCCCCCTCCCTCTATAGCAGTAACAACATTGGTGGCAGTGTGCGGCCTCCCATTCCCCCCCCCCATCATTGGTGGCAGCGGAGTTCCGATCGGAGTCCCAGATTAATCGCTGGGGCTCCGATCGGTAACCATGGCAACCAGGAAGCTACTGCAGCCCTGGTTGCCATGGTTACTTAGCAATAGTACAATAGTATAAGATTCATACTTACCTGCTTGCTGCTGCGATGTCTGTGAACGGCCGGGAGCTCCTCCTACTGGTAAGTGACAGTTCTTTAGCAATGCGCCGCACAGACCTTTCACTTACCAGTAGGAGGAGCTCCCGGCCGGACACAGACATTGCAGCAGCAAGCAGGTAAGTATGAATCTTCTACTGTTGTACTATTGCTAAGTAACCATGGCAACCAGGACTGCAGTAGCGTCCTGGTTGCCATGGTTACCGATCGGAGCCCCAACGATTAAACTGGGACTCCGATCGGAACTCCGCTGCCACCAATGATGGGGGGGGGGGGGGGGAATGGGAGACCGCACACTGCCACCAATGTTGTTACTGCTATAGAGGGGGGGGCCGATGGTGGTTGGCACACTGTGCCACTGACGATTTAATACAATAGAGGGAGGGAGGGGGGGGCGATGGTGGGCGCACACTGTGCCACCAACGATTTATTACAATGGAGGGAGGGAGGGGGGGCGATGGTGGGCGCACACTGTGCCACCAACGATTTCTAACATTAGAGGGAGGAAGGGGGGGCGATGGGGGGCGCACACTGTGCCACCGATATTCAAACTGGGGAGGGGGCGGGGGGGTCTGCCCCCTGCTGCCTGGCAGCCCTGATCTCTTACAGGGGAATATGATAGTACAATTAACCCCTTTAGGTGCCGCACCTGAAGGGGTTAATTGTGCTATCATATCCCCCTGTAAGAGATCGGGTGCTGCCAGGCAGCAGGGGGCAGTCTTGTACAAAGTTTGTAGTGTATTCTAACCTGAAGCGTCCCCATCACCATGGGAACGCCTCTGTGTTAGAATATACTGTCGGATCTGAGGTTCACGAAGTAGCTCATATCCGACAGTATATTCTAACATAGAGGCGTTCCCATGGTGATGGGGACGCTTCAAGTTAAAATATACCATCGGATTGGAGAAAACTCCAATCCGATGGTATAAAAGAACTCCAGACTTTACATTGAAAGTCAATGGGGACGGATCCGTTTGAAATGGCACCATATTGTGTCAACATCAAACGGATCCGTCCCCATTGACTTGCATTGTAATTAAGGACGGATCCGTTTGGCTCCGCACGGCCAGGCGGACACCAAAGCGACTTTTTTTTCATGTCCGTGGATCCTCCAAAAATCAAGGAAGACCCATGGACGAAAAAACGGTCACGGATCACGGACCCACGGACCCCGTTTTTGCGGACCGTGAAAAAAAACTGTCGTGTGCATGAGGCCTTAGACTCATGCTTGTGCTGTAGGTTGTAACCCCAGGCTCGGATCACGTGCCTAATGCAGACGATCCTGGAAGTGTTGGCTGCACAGGATTGCGGTGAATCTTGCATTACCCCTTTAAAAATGTTTGGGTCTGGATTTCTTGAGAATGGCATGTAAGTGTTGGTAGTGGGACTTGCCATTTCCTCCCCACTCCAGTACACTTTCCCCTAGTGCGAGGCAAACCCAGGTGTAGCTGCTGGGCTCATACAGAAACCTTGTGTGCGTTCAGCAATTTGCGGACTGCATGTGGCCGCCTCTATCATAGAAAATTTATATTCTTGTCCACAATTGCGGACAAGAATAGGACATGCTCTATCTTTTTTTGGGGGGCCGCAGAACTGAACTACGGATGCGGACAGCACACAGTGTGCTAACCGCATCTTTTGCGGCCCTATTGAAATGAATGGGTCCGCATCCGTTCCGCAAAATTGGGGAACGGATGCAGACCTATTCATACGGCCATGTGAATGAGCCCTAACACAGATGTGCAACAGGGCTTAGTCAGAAAAGGACATGTGGGCTTCTATTCTCATGGAGTCTGCACATTCATTGTGAGTATATAGTACATGATAATCTCAGAATTATTATTTTTTTAACCACCCTGTACCTCGCATGGATCCAGAGAGCTCTCCATTCATTGCCATTTTTTAGGATTTGGCAATGTGGGAAAATTCGCAACAAATTTGGATGAATTGGAACCATGCCCTCCAATCTGTGCCAATATTTTGGCAGTATGTAAATGAGGTCTTGCACAGCCCTATCCACACATGTTGCAGTTTTTAGATTACAGGACAATTTAAGGGGTTTTCCGAGACTTTAATGGTGATCATCTGTCCTCTGGATAGGTCATCAGTATCTGATCGGTGACGGACCCCCGCCGATCAGCTGCTTGAGAAGGCAGCCGGGCTCGCAGTTGTGCCGTGGCCTTCCCGTAGCTTTTCCTAGGCCGTGTGATGACATGCTCATCGGTCACATGGCCTAGGCGCAGCTCAGACCCATAGAAGTGAATGGGTCTGAGCTGCGATACCAGACACAGCCACGATACAATGGATGGCACTGTGCTTGGTGAGAAGGTTCCTGCTGATCGTCGGGGGTCCTGGGTGTCGGACCCCACTGATCAGATCCAGAGGGTAGGTCATCAGTATTAAAGTCTCGGAAACCCCTTTAATGCTGCAATTACCCCTGGGAAAGCAGCTGTTGTCTCTCAGTTTGGTTCATTATGCTAATGAGCCTTGATAAACCATCTCCCACTTCTAAAGGCTTAATGAAATAATCGCCTTATCAGCAGGGCTCGGTCCTGCTGTTCTCCCTGAGGACACTGGAGCTAAAGGAAGATCAGTTTTTCTGTCAGCATTGTAGTTGCCTGCGGGGGTCCATCAGCACTGGCAGCGTGTTGTCCCTGCAGGTGATCCGTATATATTCCTTCCAGTTTATCCGCGCACTTGTTGGGTAGATTATCGGGAATGAACATCACCACGAACGCTCATTCCTGATAATTTGCCCGTGCTGCCGATCACTCGTTCATCGGTTGAAGTGATGTTTCATGCGGCACATTAAGGGCTCATGCACACGACCGAGCTGTGTTTTGCACTTTGCAAATTGCAGATCCTCAAAACACGGCTGCAGCCCGTGTGCGTTCTACAATTTACGGAACGGGTCGCCCATAATAGAATTGCTTATCCAGACAAAAATAGGACATGTTCCATTTTCTTTTTTTGCGGCTCCACTGAACGGAGCAACGGCTGCGGACAGCGTACAGAGTGCTCTCCGCATCTTTTACGTCCCCATTGAAGTGAATGGGTCCGCATCCGATCCTTTTAGAGATGATCAGACAGTCTCATCCAGCAGCGGTATTTGTCCGGCCGAAACCCAGCATTTATCCTGAGGCTGGATCCCATTATATTCAATAGGGATCCGGCGGTGATCTGTTGAAACTGTCATTGCCGGATCTGGTGAATGCCGGCAGGCTGTTCTCTACTGAAACAATTTGCGGAGAGGTGAATCCAGCCTAAAAGGTGTATTAGACTGGCAGATCATCGCTAACGAGCGTTCGTAGTATTGATCTGGCAGTGTAATACTGCCGCCGAGTACCCGATGAACGAGCAAATGCAATCCAAATCTTTCAACTGGATTAAAAATCATCGTTTGCCAGCGGCAGATTGTGCCATCTAATCGGGATCTGCTTCCGGCCTCCCTCCTGACAATCGCCTGCTAATCTGCAGGTCTAATGCAGCCTTACCTCATCGTTTCTGGGTAGCAGATGTACAGTGCTTTGAAAAAGTATTCATACCCCTTGAACTTTTCCACGTTTTTTCACGTTACACCCACAAACTTAAAGGGCTATTCCGGTAGGTAAACGTAGGATAACTATGGGGGCCCCGTGCCCTCTGCTGCTACTCTGAAATGAAATAGATTTCTATGGGAGCGCTGTACTCGGCTATCTCCGGAACTCCCATAGAAATGAATGGAGTGCGACCGGCCGCTCTGGTCATTTCAGGGAAGCAGCAGGGCAGCCCCTTTTTGTGATAGGATCCCCACCGATCAGATAGTTTGGATAGGGGATAACTGGAATACTTTGGGATTTTAGGGGATTTTATGTGATAGACCAACACAAAGAAGCACGTATGTGTGAAGGGAAAATAAAATGATGCATGGTTTTTAAAAAAAAATGTCAAAAAATAAAGATCTGGAAAGTGTGGTGGGCATTTGTATTCAGCCCCCTGTGTCAATACTTTGTAGGACCACCTTTCCCAGCAATTACAGCTGCAAGTCTTTTGGGGTATGTCTCTACTAGAGATGAGCGACGCGAGCTTCGGATGTTACATCCAAAGTCGCTTAGTTCATAACTTTGGTTTCATACTGTACGGAGATCCGTCTCGGTACAGTATTAAAATATATTGGCTCCGACAGAGGTCGCAATAACGCCTGTACAAGCGTCATAGACGCCTGTTCAGGCTATTTTACTCCCGGGAAAAAGACTCGTGGTCTTTCTCTAGTCAGGAGCGCTGTATCAGCTGCTGCCAGGTTCGGCACACATGAAGCCCCGCCCCTCTCCTGAGAAGCCCCACCCCTCACAGACATCTCTCACCAGGAGCGGCTCCAGAGTCTGGACTAAACACTACATTGTGGTTACAGGACCTGTGGGGGGCGCAGTGTATGGCATTTATTTCTGCAGGAAGACTAGCAATGGTTCCCTGCAGAAATGTCAGCCTCATAACGTTATGTGGGCCTATGCATTATATATGTGAATTGCCGCAAAATTCCTACTCCTCCTCTCCTAAAAATACTCTAAATTCTGGAAAAAATGTAGTGCGACCTCTGGGCTCCGATGAGCTGATGTTAGTTATTTATGAAGTCGCAAAACCACTTTAAAACTTGAAACCGAACTCTGCATAAGGGCTCATGCACACGATTGTTATTTTGCGGTTCGTTTTTCACGGATCCGTTGTTCCATATCTGAGTTTTTTTCCCCTCTGATTTAAGTCCTATTCCGTTCCGTTATTCCACAAAACATATCTGTATGGTTTCCGTATGCGATCCGTTTTTTGCGAATTGGAAACGGAAACAGTAACTTATTAATCACAAAACACATGAGCAATATGGGCTGGGCATAGCATTTCTACAGTATGGATCTGCTAAATACGGATGACATACAAATGTGTTCCGTGTGCGTTCCGTATTTTTTGCGGACCAATTGACTTAAATGGGGCCTCGGACCGTGATTTGCGGACAATTATAGGACACTACTTTTTTGCGGAACGGAAATGCGGAAACTGAATGCACACTGAGTACCTTCCTTTGTTTTTGCGGACCCATTGAAGTGAATGGTTCTGCATATGGTCCGCAAAAAAACGGAACAGAAGCGGAAAGAAAATACATTCGTGTGCATGAGCCCTAACTCTGGACTCCTGCATACCAGAAATGTGACGGATCCGTTATGCTGGCCATACACTTGTATTATGAGTGAATGCCTCTAAATGCATGAAATAGCATTATGGTCCATGGTAACGGAATCCACAACGCAATTCAGAACATACCCGAACCCGGACTCAAACTTACAAACTGAAGGTCGCTCATCATTAATTGTGAGCCAAAACCAACCGGGAATGGAGGCTACACAGAGATGAGGTATAATGGAAAGATTTGCACCTGTTCTATGTTTTGGACCAGCACCTGGTTCTGGCTCACAATCACTGATGGAAATCACTGAACGAGCACTCACCTGTGTGAATAAGGCTTTATTGGGAAGAACAGGCGCGATAATTGCCTCTTCAGTCAGTGCACGTAAATGCTTCTTTAGGCTCCATTCACACGTCCGTGGTGTGTTGCGGACCCGCCCGCAAATTGCGGATCCGCAACACACCCGCCCGGCACCCCTATTGAAATCCCTATTCTTGTCCGCAGCTGCGGACAAGAATAGGTCATGTTCTATCTTTTGCGGAGCTGCGGACCCGAAGAACGGGGCCGCGCTCCGCAAATGCGGATGCGGACAGCACACTGTGTGCTGTCCGCATTCATTCGGTCCCCATAGAAAATGAATAGATCTGCACCAATTTTGCGGAACGGATGCGGACCCATTTGCGGACATGTTGGGCTACTGCCACAAATGCAGTATTTGGAGCAGGTTTGGTGTGGAAACAGAAATCCGCACAGATTTACAGTTTAAAAAAAATTATTAAAGGAGTTTTCCAGTTCTTTTATATTGATGATGTGTCTTTAGTAGTGATGAGCTCTCCGTACAGTATTAGAATGTATTGGCTCCGATGAGCCGAAGTTATTACTTCACGAAGTCTTGCGAGACTTTGCATAATAACTTCAGAAATTCATTTATACTGTAAAAAAAAAACATTTCCGGAACTTTGGTTCGGTTCCAAGTGGTACCTTGGTAGATTCACTCCCATTGATGTAAATGGCAGCAGTGCTGCAGTTACCCACTCTCTCAGTGTAACAGCGGCGGCTGTGCGCCGCTGTTCCCCTGCTTACCGCCGCGGTCCCGGGCACCGTGTTCAGCGGTGATCTGCAGCTGGTGCTTCCCATTCACCGCTGCAGTCCTGGGCTCTATCTGTGTGATTGCTGTTGTTGTGCATGGAATGGACCCACAACAGCTGTGTGCAAGAGGCCTAAGGTTCAAACTTGAACTGATTCTGGCCTAGTGGTAGTTTGGGTGATGGGTGTCTGATCCGTAGTCCCTCACCTTGCAGCAGTGTCTATAATGCAGTACTTCGCTGTTAACTCTCCTGTGTTGTCTCTCAAGTGCTTTCTTTATGCAAGAGAATGGAGCGGAGGAACAGGATAGTTAGCCCTGTTCTTGCCAACCTTTTGCCATCCATGACCCTTCTGCTGTAATACACGTCCACAATGTGAAATAGAAAACAATAAAACTCCCAGATCTGGGTTACAGCACCTTCAGTAGCTGAACAAGCATGCGGCCAACAGCGGTCGTTCCTAACTCCCCCATACATATACAGGTCCTTCTCAAAAAATTAGCATATTGTAATAAAGTTCATTATTTTCTGTAATGTACTGATAAACATTAGACTTTCATATATTTTAGATTCATTACACACAACTGAAGTAGTTCAAGCCTTTTATTGTTTTAATATTGATGATTTTGGCATACAGCTCATGAAAACCCAAATTTCCTATCTCAAAAAATTAGCATATTTCATCCGACCAATAAAAGAAGTGTTTTTAATACAAAAAAAGTCAACCTTCAAATAATTATGTTCAGTTATGTACTCAATACTTGGTCGGGAATCCTTTTGCAGAAATGACGGCTTCAATGCGGCGTGGCATGGAGGCAATCAGCCTGTGGCACTGCTGAGGTGTTATGGAGGCCCAGGATGCTTCGATAGCGGCCTTAAGCTCATCCAGAGTGTTGGGTCTTGCGTCTCTCAACTTTCTCTTCCCAATATCCCACAGATTCTCTTTGGGGTTCAGGTCAGGAGAGTTGGCAGGCCAATTGAGCACAGTAATACCATGGTCAGTAAACCATTTACCAGTGGTTTTGGCACTGTGAGCAGGTGCCAGGTCGTGCTGAAAAATGACATCTTCATCTCCATAAAGCTTTTCAGCAGATGGAAGCATGAAGTGCTCCAAAATCTCCTGATGGCTAGCTGCATTGACCCTGCCCTTGATAAAACACAGCGGACCAACACCAGCAGCTGACATGGCACCCCAGACCATCACTGTCTGTGGGTACTTGACACTGGACTTCAGGCATTTTGGCATTTCCCTCTCCCCAGTCTTCCTCCAGACTCTGGCACCTTGATTTCCGAATGACATGCAAAATTTGCTTTCATCCGAAAAAAGTACTTTGGACCACTGAGCAACAGTCCAGTGCTGCTTCTCTGTAGCCCAGGTCAGGCGCTTCTGCCGCTATTTCTGGTTCAAAAGTGGCTTGACCTGGGGAATGCGGCACCTGTAGCCCATTTCCTGCACACGCCTGTACACGGTGGCTCTGGATGTTTCTACTCCAGACTCAGTCCACTGCTTCCGCAGGTCCCCCAAGGTCTGGAATCGGTCCTTCTCCACAATCTTCCTCAGGGTCCGGTCACCTCTTCTCGTTGTGCAGCGTTTTCTGCCACACATTTTCCTTCCCACAGACTTCCCACTGAGGTGCCTTGATACAGCACTCTGGGAACAGCCTATTCGTTCAGAAATTTCTTTCTGTGTCTTACCCTCCTGCTTGAGGGGGTCAATGATGGCCTTCTGGACAGCAGTCAGGTCGGCAGTCTTACCCATGATGGCGGTTTTGAGTAATGAACCAGGCTGGGAGTTTTTAAAAGCCTCAGGAATCTTTTGCAGGTGTTTAGAGTTAATTAGTTGATTCAGATGATTAGGTTAATAGCTCGTTTAGAGAACCTTTTCATGATATGCAAATTTTTTTAGATAGGAATTTTGGGTTTTCATGAGCTGTATGCCAAAATCATCAATATTAAAACAATAAAAGGCTTGAACTACTTCAGTTGTGTGTAATGAATCTTAAATATATGAAAGTCTAATGTTTATCAGTACATTACAGAAAATAATGAACTTTATCACAATATGCAAATTTTTTTAGAAGGACCTGTACATGTTCGGTGGGGCCCACACCCATTTCCAAGTAGCCCACTCCTCTTTCATATTAAGTTTAGTTGCTTCATAGCTCTCTGTAAAATAAGATACACCAAATTGTACCAAAAAGGCGCCAAATTTTGCTGCAAATTATGCCAGAATTGGGGGGTACCACAATAGTAAATGTGGAGCAATATCTTCTTTTCTTAGGTGGCCATCACTGTAAAGTATCATGAGAAATGTCTTTTTGTAAATGTTTGTCATGTACTGTACTCCGAAGAGATGATTAGAGTCTCTTTCCACCACATTAGGCTGGTTCTCCACACACAAACCACAGATGGCAGCATTGGGTTAGATTTCATCCTTCTGCTGAGATTTCGACTTGTACAAGGTGTGAGATTTCTCCTGTCCTTGACTCTACTGCACCCAGTGCTCCTTTGTCTCCAACCTGTTGTTTGTCCTTTGCTTTGGTGATTTTATGTTTTTGTGGTTTTATTCCTTTTACTTGTTGCTTAGATACAGTTTTTGTTTTTGGATGTCTTCTTTTGAGAACATGCAGTTGAGTACTTTGGAGGGTTTTTTCCACCGCTATATACATGACTACTATCTGTGCAGCAGAACTACACTTTTCAGCCCGTATTTTATTTCATAAAATTTTACAATACCATAATATAAATATCTTCAACAACTCAATAGCAGGTTTTGAGATGGCAAGGAACGCTACAGCATATTTCCTGTAACTGCAGATTTTCTATGGATGTCAACCTGTGTAGTGCAAAGCAGTGGCGGACTGGAAGTGGTCCTGAAAAAAACCCTAAAAGTGGCGCTATTTTGTAAATGAAAAGGCGAGGCAACGCAAGTAGGCCGGGACATCAGAAGTAGACGGGGCCAGCAGTACTGTATTGCAGCACAAAATACCGCCCCAACAAAACCAAATACCACAGTGCAGCATGAAATACTTTATATGATCATTCTGAGGACGGTGATGGAGTAGAATTCAGGAGAGCTCCTGTGTCTGATGACCAGGTGCAACTACCTGATGCTCCTAGCAGTTAATGCTGAGCACATCAGGGGCTATGAGGAGGCCTTGGGTGGCTTCCCGGGCATCGGTCCACTGGGAAATTTTCCTGTAGGGTCTATGGCCAGTCCACCCCTGTTGCAAAGTATGAAGTCCACTGAAGGTCAGATTGCTGTGAGTTTACACCCTGTTTTGAGCCCACTCTGAGATCTGGTCCACATAAATGTATTATTTGCTCATTGTATATCTAGATTTCGGGCAGTAGTCCTGGCCCGACCGCCAGTTTGCTGAACCAAGCTCACAACATCCTGGGCATCTATAGTGAATAATATTTCTGTAATGCTCACGTGGACCTGGTCTTTGATGTTCACATGCAGGAATTTCTGCTACTAGAACTCGTGCCCATGTGAAGGGGGCATTCTCTGCCGCTTGCCAAACCCGATTCAGGTGAATGGGACAGTGTAGAAATGCTTGCAGTAAATCTGCCATGTGTGAATTCAACCTCAAGATTATCATCTTGCCACTAGAAGCGAGGTTTAGAGAGCATCCTGTAAGACACAGTTGGACAGTTTTGGAGAAATACATTTTTTTTTTTTTTCACTCCCTCATACCCTCAAGCTCAGCACCATAGGTAGTGATACTGCAGTGCTGCTCCCATCTGCAGTACCAATCATGGCCACTACCCTGTGTATGGAGCTGTGCTGTTCCCATTAAAACTGCTGATCACAGGGCTGTTGGACCCCCACCAGTGGTTTATTGACAAGATGTCTAAAGGATTTGCCATCAGTATTACAGTCCCGGAAAACACCTTTAAAGGGGTATTCCCATCTGAGACAATGGCGGCATATCACTAGGATATATCTACATTGTCTGATAGGTGCCGGACCCGCACCTATAGCGAGAATGGAGCGGGGAAATTGGTGGTTGGAGGACCCCGAGTGTCCACAGGTCCGGAGCACACCGCGCATGTATGGCCACTGCTCCCATCAATCCTATGGAAATAGCAGAGCTAGCACTTAGCTATTTTTGGAGACCTCATAGAAATGAACGGAGGGCAGCTGCGCATGCGCAGGGCGCCCTCCGCCACTTTCAGGGCTCCATTCTCGGTGTAGGCCATATCCAATGGGGGCATATCCTAGCGATATGCCCCCCATTTTCTAAGATGGGGTGACTCCTTTATTATTTTTCATTACAGTATGAGAATGCTCTGAAAAGTGAACAAAGCAGCTTTTTTTTGCGCATTTACAGCATTGGGGGTGAAAACGGAAGCTGATATGATTCCCATAAGGCATCATGCACACAGCCATTTCTGTTTTCTGGGCCACAAACCTCGGATGCGCAAAATATGGATTCCTACTGTGTGCATGGCTATACTTTTCCCCACAACAGACAAGAATGGGACATGTTCTATTATTTAAGGAATGACGTCTGTGTGCTGTCCGTATTTTTTTGCAGACGAATTGCGGAATAATTTAGTGGATGTGTGCGCCAGGATCACCCAACAGTTAGCTGCTAATGACTCTCCGAGTACAGTAATTTGTACAGTTGTGTGCCTTTGCGTTCTGGGTCAGGGTGCTGAGTAAATACTGGAAGGAGTAACGAAGGGTAATCACTGCGGCAATTACTAAAAGTGACACGTGAGGATCACTCAGCAGGTCTCCATTGCCTGGCGGTCATCAATCATTTTTCCGACAGTAGGAAACTAATCAGTCACTTTAGCGCCCGAGTTTCATCCACCACTGAAAGGGGGTCAGAACAATGGTTTATTTTCATGTTAACGTCACAATTTCTGGTGGTCTGACTGGACTGAACATCGTACGGAGCTGACCTGGCACTTTTATGACTATTGTGGTATGTTAATGGGAACACGAAAATTGTTGTGTGGGTTCTTTGTGCTGCCGTCTTACTAGGAGTAACCTCTGACTGAACTAGGTTTGAAAACCTGGCACCAAACTTTGCACGCAAGTACAAGCCTTGTGCCCTCTTAGGGGAACCCTATGGTGCGGGAGGCTGAGCTTGTACGTGCCTTTTTTTTTTTTTTGAATGCCTGCCATGTGCTACAGCATGTCTTTTGCAGTGGCCACCACAGAGCAGATGCATGGCCAGCTGGAGCTTCTAATGCCGGACCTGCAACCATCAACTGATCACCAGGCTGACTAGTCCTCATGCACACGACTGTATTTTGCATCCATGTTCGAACCGCATCTTTTGCTTATTGCACACGCGGACCCATTAGTTGAGTCTGCAAAGAAAAAAAATCTGTGTGCTGTCCGCATTTATGTCCGTTTTGAAAATGATAGAACATATCCTTTTATCCGTATTGCAGGCAAGAATAATAATTTCTAGTAATGGGGAGGGGTAAAAATATTGCACATGGAAAGTGTCCGTATTCTGCGGATTGCAATACCTAAATACAATTTTTAGGTAAAAGAAAGGGGAAACTCTTGAACTTACATTTACAGATGACTTCACTGATATATTAGTAGGAAGGGTGTAATGTGTGTTGTTTCTATGCATTAAATTATTAAAAAATTATTACTTAAAGGCTATGTTCACATTTGGGGACAATTTTATTATTAGTGCATTGTACCCGTTTTAAGCTAAAATAATCTTTTTCAATTGGTCTTTATTAAAAAATATGGAGCCCTTTTTCTGTACAGGGCTGAGATGCTCTAGTGGCAGCCTGTGGATTTTCTCTTTTCTGTCAGTTGGGGAGCCGACGGACTCCTTATCGCTGCTCTCTGACCTTATAAACACTCATTATAGCTCAGTTCTTATCTTACTGATAACAATGTAGCTTACATAATGGTTTATGACCTATTAGTAATTTAGGATAAGGTTTATTAGATGACCGGCACAAAGGGAAATTACCAGTGACGGAACTAGAAAAGCGGTTAACTTTGTGACAGAACTGCTCAATATTTATAATTGAAAAAAAATAGATTTTTAGCCAAAAATGAGTAAAATGCAATCATAAACATTTCCTCCAAAGGCGTACACAGCCTTTAAAGGGGTTATCCCCGATCAGCTATCATATAGTAAGTGACTGTCTCTTTCTAACGAAGCTAGAACAATCCCTGTACCTCATTCATCCAGAGATCTCCCCATTTATTGCTCCAGTTACGCTGCTAGATTCATTTCAGGCCTCATGCAAACAACCGTATTAATGGTCCGTGTCCAATCCGCATGAGACTGGGTTAGGCGGACAATGCAGTAACGTGTATGGGGGCCTTACAGGCAGTATATATTAATGACCTGTCTGTAGGATAGGTCATTAATATGAGATTGTTGGGGGTCTGACACCCAGGACCCCCCTGATCAGTTGGAAGAGGAGGCGGCGCTCCATGCGTGTGCTGCTTTCTCTTCATTACACTGCCCGTCGTCTCGGAAGAGAGAGCAGTGTAGTGATGGGTACTCGGTCCATTCACTTGAATAACGACGGGCAGTGTAATGAAGAGGAAGCAATGCTAGCGTAAAGCACTGCCTCCTCTTCAAACAGCTGATCATTGGTGGTGATGGGTGTCAGACCCCCATCGATCAGATATTGGTAATCTATCCTGAGGATAGATTATCAGTATATACGGCCTGCACAAACCCTTTAACTGTCCTACTGCGTTATAAATGCTCTGCTGAACTGATAGGGAATCTCTGGTGATGAGCATGTGGTCTGTTTGCATGCAGAGTTATTTATTTTATTTTTTTACACTCTGACAACTACATGCCATTGGGTGAATGGTCTTTGTATCTGTGGCCAGCTATCTGCCTTAGACTACCACTTTTCCACATATTTAGGTAACGAGAAGTCCTAGGTCCCAGATTGAGGCATCCCTGTATTAGAGCTCATGTACACGACCATATGTATATTGTGGTCCGCCAAAAAAACGGATGACATCTGTGTGACATCCGTATTGCATTGTTTTTGTTTTTTGCGGATCCAGTGTAACAATACCTATTACGGACAAGAATAGGGCATGTTCTATTATTTATTTATTTTTTGGCAGATCCATTACAACGAATGGTTCCACATACGGAACTGTAAAAAAATGGAACAGAGACGGAAAAAAAATACTTTAGTGTGCATGAGCCTGACCAGAGAGGAGCGAACCACACATGTGGTGCAGCAATATGGCAGGCCGCTTAGGCAGAGAACAGCCTGCCAGAGTTCTCTGGATCTGGGGGTCCACCGAAGATCTGACCCATGCCCTGCTGTAAATGCCTGCTTTGGGCCATACAAATCCACCGCCATCCTTACATTACACTAATTACATTAGTAATGGTCTACTTTGCAAATATTGAGTATAGGGCTGAAACGATTACTCAAATTATTCGATTAACTCGACACAAAAAAATCCTCAAATTAATCAAATCGATGATTCGTTTGTGCCATGTGACCACAGAGTGCGAATGAAGAGCTTGCTATTACTCACGCTCCGTGGTCACCCGCCTGCTCGCACAACACTGCACTGGATCCTGACATACACACATCGTCAGGACATTTTAGTTCACTGGCGCTGCGGCTGGGCACTGATGGCTAGGAGGGGAAATAGGGGAACTGATGGCAGTGGGGGGACCTGGTGGCATTGGGGGAGGAGCTGATTGCACTGGGAGGGGGAGCAACTGATGACATGGGGGAGCTGATGGCACTGGGGTGGGGGAACAGAGCTGATGGCACTGGGGGATAGTGGAGCGGATGGCACTGGGGTGGGGGAACAGAGCTGATGGCACTGGGGGATAGTGGAGCTGATGGCACTGGGGGATAGTGGAGCTGATGGCACTGGGGGATAGTGGAGCTGATGCACTTGGGCTGATCGCACAGGGGGGACTGAAGGGTGTTGGGGACTGATGGCAGGGGGTCTGTTGAGTTTTTATAAAGGAAAACAGTCTCTTAATTCATTTTTTCTTATTGGAGTACTCGATTAATGGTAAAATTAATCGGTAGAATACTCTATTTCTAAAATAATCTTTTCCTGCTGCCCTAATTGAGTATTTCATAATCTCTTCTGGAGTATGTGCAGTGAGCAGGTATATCACAGCCGACAGAAACCAGGAACCCGCTGTGAAATTAGTCAGATAATTAGTCATATAAGCCGATAAAAGGCCACAATGACTCAGATGTCAAGTGTTTTTAATACAGACCAAGTATCATAAAAGTTAGTCACCTATCCAAATACTGTAGTGAAGGCCTCCTGATAATTCACTCACATTCTTTTATTTCCATTGTGAGATTTCTGCTTGGACAGGTCATCAATATCAGATCGGTGGGGTTCCATCACCCGGCATCCCCGCCGATCAGCTGTATGAGGAGATGGCGCGAGCAGTGCGCACTGCGTACGTGCCGTCTCCCATCTCTCGTCCATGACAAAGCAGCAGCGAGCAGTAAGAGAGACGGGGACCCCCGCCGATCTGATATTGATGACCTACCCATAGCTCATCAGTATTAAATTCCGGACAAACCCTTTAAGGACATTTTGTGGGTTATTGCCCAACTCTATGGTCCATTCACACATCCGTATCAGTTTTGCGGTCCATAAATGGTGGATCTGCAAAATACGGATGTGGTCTGTGAGCTTCACGCCTTATTGTAACAATGCCTATTTTTAGCCAAAAAACGAACAAGTACAGGACACGTTCTATCTTTTTTTTTGTGGGGCCGCAAAACAGACATATAAATGCGGACAGGACATTGCTGTCTGCATTTTATCGGCGCCATTGAAAATAATGGGTCTGCATCCAGTCAAAAAATGCAAAACATGCGAATCGAGGTGGACCAAAAATACGGAAGTGTGAATGGGGACTTACAATGTGTTTATCTGAGTATCTAGATTTATAAGAATGATGCCTGGTATGTTATATGTATAGAGATAGCATCTAGTAATGGTAATTAGGTCGGACCCATGCACGTTACCTTCTGGGTGTTGTAGTGTTGCCTCTGCAGCTGTATGGCTTATGGTGCAGTTGCATCTCTTTGTACTTGGTGCTAGTGAGTGATCCTGGAGTTACACTTTAAGGCACCATTCACACGACTGTATTTTTTGTCCGTATCTTAACGCCATTTTTAGCAGATTGGATGCGGACCCATTCACTTCAATAGACCCGCAAAAAACGCAGACAGCACAACGTGTCCTGTCCGCATCCATGTCCGTTCCGCAGGCCCCCCAAAAAGTTAGAGCATGTCCTATTCTTGTCCGTTTGGCAGACAAGAGTAGGCATTGTTACAATGGATCCGCAAAAAAAAAAAATCTATATATAAATATATAATATATGCAACGCGGACGTCATCCATATTTTTTGTGGATCTGTGTTTTGCAGACCGCAATGTACATACGGTCGTGTGAATGCATGAAGTGGATTAAAGGACCCAAAACCTCTGTTTAAAAAATATATAATTTAATACTACTGGACAGAAAATACTTTTACTTTTTTGGGCTTTCTGTTGATGTGTGGCGAAGTTCTCACTACTTGCCTGGCTCCTCAAGTCTACAACGGTTTGTTTGCCCCCGGCTTATAGGGCGTACGAAGTGTACATCTCTGGGTATAATGCGCCAGGAAGAAGCGTGTCCTTTATCTGAAGGGTTTTGTTTCCTGGTTTTGCTCTCAGCAATAATCAATAAAAAATGACAATGCAGTATAATCATTAAACCTTTCCCCTTTTGTTCCTGGAAGGCTATGGATTAAACTGCTCCATGGGGAACCGGGGCCTCTCGTGTGCCTTGATAATGTGATTAACTCCCTAAAGTCTGCCTCAGATCTGCAGGCCTTCTTCAGGACAACTAGGAAGCTCTTGATTTGGAGCGTGCTTGTATATACCGTATATACGGATCTTAACATTTTACTTTCTGATCTCTGCTCTTACGTCATCATGTAGCCTTGGAGGTGATGTGATTGGAATACAGAGTGCAATCTAGGATGGTGTTCTGGACCCCCCTATGTGAACAAGAATGGAGGTTCGTCCATTCTTGTAATCAGCCTCATTCATTTAAATGGCTACCTTTCCCCCACAGTGACAGCTGATCGGCAGTATATATGGCCGATCTTCACGCCAACATCATCCTATCTAAAATTATGTTTTGTTGAAACAACCCCTTTAAGGAAGAACATTCTATAAATGCTCTTTATTAAAGGGGCTATCCAACCTCTAAAATGCATATATCAAGGGGAGAAAAGCGGAACTGGATCGCACATCCACAATGCTATGCTTAGATCTAATTAAACTCGCTTCTCAGCGCAATATTAAAGTGTACAGCCCCATATACTGCATGCTGTACAAGAGGCATTAGTGTACATTTTGATCAAAAGGTGGGTTGGTGGGACCCGGGGCCATGGGTGGCATTGTCGGACAGCAGGGTGGCTGTTTGACTCTGGGGTCCTGCTGCCTACTAGGGCAGTGCCGCTTTGTCACCGCAGTGTGCTGCGCCTTTTTGTCAGAGTAGGTCCCACTCAAAGAGGTGACCTTGGCGTGGTGGGTGGGCTTATGCCTTTTGATCAAAATGTAACCTAATGCCTCTTGTACAGCATGCAGTATATGGGGGGCTGTGCACTTTAATATTGCGCTGAGAAGCGAGTTTAATTAGATCTAAGCATAGCATTGTGGATGTGCGATCCAGTTCTGTTTTTCTCCCCTCGATATAACCTCTAAAATGCTTCCCCTACTGACCAGGCCCCTCACACTGCTGGTACTTACCCCGCTCCCCGGCACCCGCGTCGCTTCTGATGCCAGCACGGCCACCACTGCATCTCCCCTTCGCGCAGATGAAAACATCTGGTGATGGGGGAAAGCAGCCGATAGCAGGCCGCGACGGTGCCGAGCCTCCCTAGCGAGGTAAGTACAATCAGTGTGAGGTGCCCGGGTAGTAGGGGAGGCATTTTAGGGGTTGGCGAACCCCTTTAAATGGATTTTTCTGGAGACAGATTTCCTTCGAGAAATAAGAGGGTTGTCCCACCACAACGACTTATCTCCTAACCCCAAGATAGTGTTTGATCTCTCCATTCAGACAGGGGGCCCACGTTAATACCCCCCCTCTTGTGATCAGTGGGGCCCCCAGTGATCATATATTTATTACCCCTGATGTGTATGGATGACATTTTTCATGGTGGGACGACCTCTGGAAATTTAAAGAAACTGTATTTTTGCACTGTTTTGATTTATCCTAAAACATATCTGCATAATTCCTGCCTCTGAGCTGTAGTAGCTGATTAATGGGAGCACAATTGCTTTGCAAATGGCCCTCGCCATTGAATCATTAACCACTCAGTACCCCGCGTTTCCCCTCTACTCCGCTATATAAAGAGGCGTATCTGCAATCCGGAAGATACGGAGTGGATGGCCACGGAAGCACTACAGGGCGCTTCCATTGCATTTCGGTCCCTTCCTCCGCACCGCAAAAAATAGGACATGCTCAATTTTTTTGAGGTGCATACAAATTGCGCACCCATTCAAGTTGAATGGGTCTGCATCGGTCAGCTGAGACAACACGGACATGCTCGTGCATTGGGGAATGCAATTTGCTGTCCCCAATGCACGGCACAGGCAGCAGTGGGTGTAGAGCGGGTTATATGGCCCCAGTAGGAGGGTATTGCGTAGTGCATGCTCCCAGTGTGGCTGAATAATGGGTTGCTTTATGCCTACTACTTCTATAAAAAGAGAGTCATGAGTCGAGGTCACAATCTGGAGGTCTGTGTGTGGCTATAAGTATAAGTCAGTATAAGGGTCCATTGACACGTCCACAAAATGGGTCCGCATCCGTTTTTGCGGAACAGGTGCAGACCCATTTATTTTCAATGGGGCTGGAATGTGCTGTCCGGATCCGCACTTCCATTCCGCAAAAAAATAGAACATGTCCTATTCTTGTCTGCAATTGCGGACAAGAAAAGGAATTTTCTATAAGAGTGCCGGCTATGTGCGGTCTGCAAAATGCGGAACGCATATTGCCGGTGTCCATGTTTTGCGGATCCGCAAAACACATACGGACGTGTCAATGGACCCTTATAGATATGGAGGGGGGGGGGGGAATAATTATGAAACCATAAAAAACAAAAATAGAGTTGGGGTTAGTCAACACACGACTCTCCTCTTCTGAATCCCGCTTCCGCCCGCATTGCGTCCTTTCCTAAGTTTCTGGCCTGGACTATGGACAGGACATCTCCTCTTCTGCTGTGGATGGGGGCAGATAGATTAGTACTACCCCTTCATAAATTCCCTTAGAAAATTAGTTTTTTGACCTTGTGGGGGAAAAAAAGCTTACTATCAGAAACGCGTATCAATTTCAGGTTGCGGGAATATTTCCAGATTATAGTCATTCAGTCTGGAGTCAGTCTGTTACAGATGGTGTCCAGTCATTAATATCCGGAGTACCCACAGGTTGGAATTCCTACATGGGTGGCCCGAACCTTTTTTTTTTCTTTCTTTTCTTTTGATTCAGTTCCAAATGAGTCTGTTTAGCCGGTAGGGTAAAGTGTCTCAAGTATCTGGTAAGTGTGCCTGGGCTCATCATGCGTGTCCTTGACCATCTGTGAGCAAAAACCAAAAGTGAGGTTTTGTAGGTTTAAGCCTTAAAGGTGTTGTCGAAAACGCTTGCAAATCTCAGACATGCCCCTGGTTGTTGTAATTTTAAAAAATTATATAATACGTCTTTCTACAGCGCTGTTTTCTGCACATCCAGTCCAGTACTCCTGCTGCCGCACTCGTCCACATATCTGCGAATGCGCAGGGCAGCCCAGCGCCTCCTCTGGAACGTAAGGGTACTGCACATCCATTGATATATGAATGCACGAAAATACAAAGAGGTGAGATTACGTACCTACTGCCTGGCTCTGCCAATCGGCAGCCTGAGAGAGTAGCTTGGGTGCAGTGAGAGCAATGTTGACGCCCTCATTGCACTACAAGCTTCAATACAAACTTATTAATCAAAAGCTGAATATCTCTGCGGGGTAGCCACGGATCAACAAAACAAGGCTACCATTGTAATTGGGTGAGCAATACCTATTTGACTCTAGGCTTGCTTACGTAGGGACGTCGCTGGGGGGTTGGCCCATTTCATCTTCAAGGGGGCCTATTATGGATAATGGGAGCTCTCTTCAGTATACTTTATGAAATGTCGGAAATAACTATGGTCCACTATATCAATACAACTCTCAGCCATGCCAAAGATTCTTAGAAAGAGACTGACGTTGTTCGGCCGAGCATGCATGTGTTCTGAATGTGAAGAGGGGTGATGTGCTGCTGACAAATGAGTGCGGCATGAAAGAAGATTGGCGGCACATTATAAGGAGTGAGCGCTCACATAATTGTCTAGATTCTCAGCCCATCTCTGATGGCTGCTTATCTCTCCTGAGAATGAAAAGAGTGGGCATGTTGAAATCCAACAGCACAACCTTTATCTGCCCCAACATGTGCTGCAGGAGGAAAGCTGAGACGTTGCCGTACGCATTAGGCGGTGTGCAGGTTTAGCCAACATAGAGGGGTATTTGTGGGAAGGGTAGAGTGCTTTTACATGCGAGTCACTTTAATTAAAATATTACTTAAAGGTGTTATGCTATGATTAATGTAAAAAATTAAAATCCCACCTGATAACGTACATGGCTCAGTACCTCACATACTTACCTGATCCTTTTGCTTGCAACGGGCCGCCTGCTGCCATCTTGATTGAAGATCTCGGCTGATATCCCGTGTGTGGCGACGTATGAAGTCATGCAAATGGATCAGGTAAGTAATATATATGTTTGAACTGCACTTTACTATCAGAGGCCATGATCATGGATGAACGCGGCATCTGAGGGATACAATGAGGGGAACCGCGCAATCGCCGTTCCCTGTCATTACACCCACTAATTACAAAGAAATGCGCTTTGCGTCTAAGTAATTCGTCACAAAGCAGATTTTAGATATTTTTTTAAAGTTCGTCAAAGCAGCCGAATCAAATTTTATTTCTCTATTGATGACCTATTCTGAGGATAGGTCATCAATAGTAAAAGCCTGGACAACCCCTTTAAGCTTGTTGCACAGGGGGTGTGTCCAATCTCAGCAGGAGTGTCCTGTCTGCTGCAGCTGGGAGCATTTGAAGGATGGAACTGAGCATGTACGTCCATCTCAATGAGGTGGACAGAAAGATTAGAAAAAAAGCGAACAGCAGGTGGCGCTGCTATACAGATAGATTTCACTGAATAACTCAGCGGCTATAATACATTTTTAATGACATGCGATTACAGAATTATTCAGATCCAGGAGCTTGTTTGAAAACTGTAGAATATTTTTCATGGGACAACCCCTTTAAAGGGATTCTATCACCTCGTTGTAGCCTATAGAGCTGCGGACATGCACGGCTAGATCGCCGCTTGCATGTCCGCAATATACCTGTCCCATAGCTCTGTGTGCTTTTATTGTGTTAAAAAAATTATTTTATAGATATGTAAATGACCCTGGTAAGGAGCCCAAGGGGCTGTACTAACCTTCCTGGTGCCCAGCCACGCCCCCTGTGAAGGAGCACCGCCTGCGTCCCACGAATCTCCTCCTTGCTCACAGTTAGATCGCCGTAATCTCGCGATGCGCAGTGCCGGCATAGTGTTCCTTCCCTGTGCTGGCATCAGCCTCAGGGAAGGAACTGCGCATGCGCGAGCTTGCGCATCGCGAGATTATGGCGATCTAACTGTGAGCAAGGAGGAGATTCGGAGGACGCAGGCGGTGCTCCTTCACAGGGGGGCGCGGCTGGGCTCCACAGCGGTTAGTACAGCCCCTTGGACTCCTTACCAGGCTCATTTACATATCTATAAAATCATTTTTTAAACACAATAAAAGCACACAGAGCTATGGGACAGGTATATTGCGGACATGCTAGCCGTGCATGTCCGCAGCTCTATAGGCTAAAACGAGGTGACAGAATCCCTTTAGGACCATTGCATATGACATTTGCTAATGTGTGCCCTTGTAGAACAATGCAGTTGTAGGAGGCTCTCTGCGGTCAGTGATTTCTAGAGTATTTTGATTCGCTGATATTAGTTTTTTCGTTTCAAAAAGTCTCCCATTGTAGGAATCTTAAGCTGGTCATCATACCAAGCCGATTTCGGTGGGACCAGATGACCTTCTGATGTGCAATGGGACCTCCTGACTCTCCATGACAGCTGATGTCACAGGAGATAAGGGTCAGGCGTTTGAAGTTCTCTATGCCTAATCCTTTTGTTCTGAGGACACATGCATGCTCAGTCAAGCCGAGCGTGCACGTGCATGCTGGGGTTCAGAAGAAGCTGGGTCTATAATGTGCATTTCCAGCCATATATCATTGGTGTAGTGATAGATGTAGACCAGCACACTATATACATCAACATAGGGCTGAATGCGGTCAGAAATTGAGAACCTGGCAACCTGTCAGATTTGAGTTATGGGCTTCCTAACTGTCGGCCGTCATTGGCGTCATGCTTTCTCCAGTAGGAATAAACTTGCCATGTTCTATCAACAGGTCGGGCCTGCTATCTCCATCACTGCATGCAGGCAGTAGGCATGTTGCCTAATCCGGCAAGTAGCATGCAGGGACAGGTGCTCCTCCCTGCTCCCATTTGTAATTAGCATTAGAAGGGGGGCTGGGGGGGGTATTAGCAGACTGGCGTGTGTCAGGGTCAGGACTGCTACAGATGTGTGGGTGGAGCTGGAAGCGTGCCCGGGCGACCGGCTAAACTCACAATGCACATTGATATCGTATGAATGGGATTTCAGGGCTGAGCCGCTGAGGACTGCACAATGATGACACCCACAGAGCTGCCAAGATGATGATCGGTGAGGTTACTATATCTTTTCATTTCCTGTTAAAAGCGTAAACCTAATTATCTGTGACCCAAAATAACGAAGTGTGCAGCGTATGGATGCTCTTTCTTCATCCTGCTGGTCTGATTGTTTATATTTGCGGAAATGAAATACTCCAGACCTTTATAGTGGGATTGGGAAGTCAGTGGCAATATATATATATATATATATATATATATATATATATATATATATATATATATATATATATATATATAGTGTGTTATATAGGTTATTTTCAAGCATTGGTCTTTTTGTCACCCCGTCTTGTGGTCCTACTCTCCTTGCAGTACAGAGATTGCACAAGGCGATTTTCAAGGCGAGCAGGTCAAGGACTTGTGCTTGGAGGGGGTTTATTTGTGTGTTTCCAGAGTAGATACGGATGTCTGTTAAATTATTTCTCTATCAAGGCTGTAGGATCTTGTAAGGCTTGGGACTGTGAGGAGGCTCTTACGTGGTCAGCAGTGGGGTTTGAAGACTGGATAAAAGTCAGTAATGTTTTTTTTTTTTTTTTTTTTTTTTTTTTTTTTAGAAGGGTATGACGTGCAGTTTACTTTTCTTCCATAATTTTTTTTTTTTTTTTTTTTGGGTATTCTTACATTATTATAGTTTTTTTTTTGTATTCCATAATTCTTTTGATAAGATGATTACCTTCATTGGAATATTTAGATTTGTGTTTTTTTTGTTATGGCACCGCAGCTGTACATAGGAGCTTTACATCGGGAGTATTATCTGCATGTACTTTGAACGTGCACAAAGAAAGTACAAAACAACGCTATTTTGGTTGGGCGCACGGGGTCCTATGGTGACATTTGGCAGGGAGCTTCATCCGATGTATGCATCAGATGTGTTCACATAACTTAAGTAAAGCCTAAAGGCCGACATACACATCAGACTATTATCAGCAAGACTGGCCAACCATTACATGTATGTGGAGCGCCCAACACTCACCCGAAATATGATGCGACACTGCCCCCATCCAAAACACACCTTAAAGAGAACCTGTAACCTCCCCTGACATGTCTGTTTTAGCAACTATTTGCATCCCCCTTGTAATAATTCTGGAGCATCTGTACTTATGTTATGAAGGTCCAGATGGGTATTACCAGTTGGGGGGGGGGGGGGTGTCTGCACATTCTGTGACTATCCAGTCAGTGCTGCCAGTGGCACATCCTCAACTGGTACCACCCAGCTGGAACTTAATTTCAAACTGCACTACTTTTTTGCAGTGTGGAAGCACAGACAGAAAACCAGTGGAAGCTGTAGTGCTGCTGTGGGGTTCCGTGCCTCCGCTCCGCACCACAACTTCCGGATTGCGGACCCATTTAAGTGAATGGGTCCGCATCCATTATGCGGTGCACAAACGGCCGGTGCCTGTATATTGTGGACCCGCTAGGATAAGCGATTGCTACTGTGATCATTCGTCCTCACACAGCTGTATGAGGACGAGTGATCACAATAGAAATCGCTCGTCCTACTGTGGAGGTGATCACTTCACCCCCATTGAACAAACAGCCGCTTGTCAGAAAGGAACGCTTCCTTCTCGATAATTTTCTGTTCCTCTGGCTGTGTAAACCCACCAAAAGTGTGTATACGCAGTCACTGATAACTGTACATGGGAGGTGTTATCAATTATAGCATTCTCTGTGTAACTGTGTATACAGAGACAGATGTCAGTCACTGATATTTGTACACAGGGGGTGGTCTTAAGTTCAGAAAAATTTGAGATATAAATATTAAAATTACAAATCTTTTCCCACAAAACTATATATCAATCTGCTCAGCTCCTCCTGAAGTTGGTTGATAGTTGAACAAACTCTCATCTGGTGAACGTTCATTTCACAGACAGAGGCCATACACACTTTAGTCCCTATTGACCTACAGTTGCCCATACACGTTCAATGAAACTGGGCGACAGACGAGAGCGCTTTCATTCATGAATGATCTTTCTTTGAACTAAAGATCTTTTTCTTGACTTCCATTAAAGATGGTTGACTTCTTTGCAGATGATTTTTGCATTGATTTGTGGTGACACGTCCTCTGGCTGTGTTGGATATTTTGTGATCCACGTGTCGCGGTCGCAGCAAACATGTGAGTCGTGCTGCGACCCCATTCATTCCTGTTGCAAGCCTGCCACACTGTGACACTTAGGCACGCAACCCGTTTCATGCCCAAAATTACCGTGTAGCCGTAACCTAAGTCTTCTGCATCTACATCTGCTGTCTGTCCTTTTCTGTTATCGGCCATTTCATGCTGGGATGAATCTTGACTGTACTTCAGTGAAGTAGCGGATAAAATTCAGAATCATCGGAATGAGTTCAGTACCTCTGCCTGAGGAGGTGGAGATGGTAAGATCACTAAGAGTTCAAGCTGAGCCTGGATGTATTTCTGGAGTGTAATAATATTACAGGCTATAGCTACTAGAGAGGGGTCGTTGAGTTATTCTGATTGGAGTCGGGAAGGAATTTTTTTTCCCCTAAAGTGGGGAAAATTGGCTTCTACCTCAGTTTTTTTCCCCCCTTCCTCTGGATCAACTTGCAGGATGACAGGCCGAACAGGATGGACAAATGTCTTTTTTCGGCCTTATGTACTATGTTACTATGTTACCTGTCGGCTGAACAGCTGTTACTCGCCCAACCGACGAACACGACGTCACTGGCCTAAGAAGAGGACGTAATGTTCACAAGAGCACCGTGACTTCCCCCAATAGCTGATCGGGGTTCTGGGCCTCTGACCCCACCTATGAGATATCGGTGGCCTCTCTTGAGCATAGGTTTCTGGAGTGTTGCTGATAATTGCTTTATGTTAGGAGATTGCTATGTACGCAGTACTGTAATATCATTTTTAAAATGCCTCTGTTCTGGACCTTCTCTTCGACTCTGTAATCATCACTTTTTCCGCCATGTGTCCGTGTCGTTTTAACCTAGATGTCAGCCCTGGATTGATTTTGTTTGTGGGTGTCCTCCCACCGCTTCTCTCCTTCCATGAATGAAGAGACGCCGCGGCCTCGCTCATGCCAGGTGTTTGTATAATGCCACTATACAGTGGAGTGACACTTCTCGTAAGCAGAGAGCATACTGTTTGCTAACACGCGGCACGTTGTAGCTGCAGGAGGTCGACTCTCTTTGTGTTGCAATCAGCAGCCAACGAGAGGCTGTTCTTCTTCACAATAGTCCGAAAGTGAATGGTTTGCAAGACAGTGGACCGCTGCGGATATGGGGTTATCCTGAAAGCTTTTTCAATAGGGAGATTAGTTTTCCAACCAGGAGATTAGTTTGACTCTAGCTACTAACTTTTTTTTGCGGTTGTCTGTTTTAACTTTGCAATTCATGCCAAAATCTGTTGGTGGTAACAGTTCTAATCTCCTAAACCTTTCTTTTAGATTGTAGAGTTTCCATCGCCAAGATAAAGGCACGACAGTTTAAAGGGTGTATTACATGGGCAGATTCTCTGCCCGATGGTCTCTAACGAGCTCGTTAGGGATCATCTTTCAGTGTAATACCGCCGCCAAGTGCCCGATGAACGGGCAATCCAGATCTTTAGGCATGCTGAAACATCAGGATTTGCCGCCGGCAGATCATGCTGTCTAATTACGATCTGCCGCCGGCAAACCACTGGACAGCCAGAGGGACGAGCGATGGCATAGCGATGGCTCCTCCCCATACTGTGGAGGAGATCACTGCATGTAATAGCAGCATTCTTCTCCGCCTACCGAGCAGGCGAGTGCCGGGAAGGTACGCTTCCCTCCCAACAATCGTCTGCCTGATCGGGGTGTCTAATACACCCTTTAGTCTTTTGACTGGATGCCCCTTCCAGTGCACATCCATTAAAGGGATTTTCCAGTATCTTCATACTGACTATCATCAGGATAGGCCATACATTTTTGATTGGAGATGGTCCTCAGCGCCTCTAGTCAGCCGTTCAGGAATAACTCCGGTGCTGGAACTACACAACTCCCACCACTGTTTAGTGGAAGGAGCTGGTTACAGCAGCATTTCTTTCATTCACTTCAATAGGAGCAGGGCTGAAATAACCAGCTCTGTACACTTCACAATGGAGGGAGTGGGTAGGTTTGGCGCTGGAGCTACCCATGAACAGCTGATTGGAAAGGGTGCCAGGTGTCGGACCACCACCGATTAAATATTAATGGCTTGTCCTGTGGATAGATCATCAGTATTATAATCCTGGGGACCCCCTCAATTTTATGTCGGTAGTATAGCCCCCCAATAGATAATTTTAAAGCGGTTTTCTAAGTTTTTAATACTCATGACCTATCCTCAGAATAGGTCGTTAGTATCTGATCGGTGGGGGTCCAACACCTGGGACCCCCACCAAGCAGCTGTTTGAGAAGGCACTGGCGCTCCTGTGAGTGCCGTTGCCTTCTCTCTGCTTTTCCTTGGCCGAGTGACAACACGTTCAAGTGTCACATGGCCTAGGGGAAGCTCAGCCCCATTTAGGTGAATGGTGCTGAGCGCAATACCAAGCACAGCCACTCTACAATGTACGGCGCTGTACTTGGTGAGCTGTGAGAAGTAGGGATCGACCGGTTATCGGATTTACCGATGTTATGGGCCGATATTTATGATTATCGGTATCGGCATCTAACCTTGCCGATAATGCGCCCAGTGTGCGCGCCCCCAATCTGTCTCGAAGTCTCGCGGCTGAAGTCCCGGCCCTAAAGTAGTGCTGTCTGGAGGAGTGGCTGCAGTGCCGTGTGCTGTCCAAGTCTGCTCTGCCACTTGTGTGCCAGCCCAGTTGGACCGCTTAGTTTGCCAAATTGCCACCTTTTCTTCTGGTCTACTAAAAAGGGGTGGTGGTGGTGGATGGCACATTGTGGCAGTAACTACTATCTCTATCTCTATATATATATATATATATATATATATATATATATATCTCTAATATGATAATTAATCCCTTGGAGGTCAGTGGGGAGGGGGGATGGTGTGGAAATTGGCATTTGGCACTAGTATATTATAAATGTAAATTATAAATTAATAAAGCAACTATACTAATTTGATAATAAGCAAGCAGGCCATGGTAGTCAGTGAGGGGGGAGGGGTGGTGCTGCTGGATATGGCCCTATAAAAGGTTAAGTTACTCAACATTTATCTTGTTTTAAATGTAATATTCTTTATTATATGCATTAAACCATGTGTTTAAAACTTTAAATTGGCATTAAGGCTAAGCAGTTAGGAAACAAAACAAATATAGCTTAAAGAAGCGGTTTTGGTGCCCTGCTTATATATACTGTAATGCCTATGTCATTGCTGCTCATTTTACTAAGATTTAATCTAAGTATGGACTATGTGGCTATGTACAATTGAACATTGTTGTTCTTGTTACCTTTTGACTGATATTTATTTAAAAAACAAAGTCCAATTTGTTGTATTTGACCCATATCACCATTGTTTTGCTGCAATCTGACTGGTACCGTATGTTTCTGTATTATTTATTTTTATTTACCAATGAAAAAGAAAGATTTACAAAAAGAAAGCTAAACGTGCACAATGAACATGTTCATTTAACAGCAGATTTGTGTAGGATTTTTATTTTTTATTTTTTATTTTTCAAAAATGAAAACGAACAGAATATCTGTATAAGTTATCGGTATCGGCTCTAAAAAATCATTATCGGTCGATCCCTAGTGAGAAGGCGGCAGGGCCCACAGGAGCACTGGTGCCTTCTCCAAACAACTGATCGCCGGGGGTCCCATGTATCGAACCCCCACGATCAGATACTGATGATCTATCCTGAGGATTGGTCATCAGAATAAAAATCATTTTAAGTAAAACAACAGATTTTTGTTAATCTACTTTCACACCTGCGTTAGGTGCGGATCCGTCTGGTATCTGCACAGACGGATCTGCACCTATAATGCAAACGCTTAGATACGTTCAGAACGGATGTGTTTCCATTACCATTGTTCTTGATGATGCAAACGGATCCGTTTTGACTTACACTGAAAGTCAATCTGAGGCGGATCCGTTTTCAATTGCACCATATTGTGTCAGTGAAAATGGATCCGTCCCCATTGACTTACATTTTAAGTCAGGACGGATCCGTTTGGCTCCGCATCGTCAGGCGGACATCAAAACGCTGTGAGCAGCGTTTTGGTGTCCGCCTCCAGAGCGGAATGGGGGCTGATCGGAGGCAAACTGATGCATTCTGAGCGGATCCTCATCCATTCAATATGCATTGGGGCTAAACTGATCCGTTTTGGGCCGCTTGTGAGAGCCCTTAACGGATCTCACAAACGGACCCAGAAACGGCAGTGTGAAAGTAGCCCAAGTTGAAATTAATCGTTTCATTACCACATTCAGCCGTAATCTATGAGAAAACCTGGCAACAGGCGTTCGGCTCCTCTGCAGCACCTCCAAAGGGCAATTGAAGCATTAGGGTCCCTTCACACGTCTGCAAAATGGGTCCGCATCCACGCCACAAATTTGCGGAACAGGTACAGAACCTATTAATTTTTCAATGGGGCCGGAATGTGCTCTCCGTGTCCGCGGATACGCACTTCCGTAACGCAAAAAAAATAGAACGTGTCCTATTCTTGTCCGCAATTGCGGGCAGGGAAAGGCATTTTTTAATGAGAAAATGCAGAACGCACATTGCCGATGTCCGTGTTTTGCGGATCCGCGTTCTGAAATCAATGGCCCTTCCGTGTAATGCCAGGTTCAGAGATGATCATTGTATTCAATCTTTGCTGTGTCTAATTGAGGAGGTCCTGAACGGGTGGCTCCTCTCTGTTACTTGCATATTGTAGTGACGATCGGCTGATTGCCATGGGTCTGGCGCCCATCATACGTCTAATTTTGCTGGAGGAAGGTTTTATATTTTTTCTGTAGGTGTCACTTAGGAAAAGTGTAGTATTACATGGTAGCCATGTAGATGAATGGCAGTCCACATTATACATGGCTGGCTCTTTCTGCTAGAGCAGGAGAAGTTCTTAGAGTGCCCATCTGTTGGGGGAGGTCCTGAGCGCTGAGCCTCCCTCTTTGATTTCCAAATACTGTAATAGATAGTTATTCTCCGTCTCTAACTTTGTCCATATCGGCTCATATTTCTGAGAATCAAGCCCCCCAAATGTACAGAAAGATGCTCTAGTAAGGCCTCATGCACCGTATTTTGTATCTGCGTCCAATCTGCATTTTTTACATCATGCACAAGGACCCATTAATTTCTATGGGTCCACAAGAAAAACGGACAGCACATGGACTTCATCCGTGTGCTTTCCGCATCCATGTGTCCCTTCTGCATATTATAGAACACACCCTTTTCTGGTCGATATTGCAAACCAGTATAGTCCTTTCTAGTAATGGGAGTGAGAAAAATACGAAGAGCACACGGAAGGTATCAATGTTATGAGGACCACTAATTGGGACATGGTCATGTGTATGTGGCCCACTGGTTAGTGCATGGACTGGACTTTGTCCTTTTGGAGGGCGATAAATAAATCTTATTATTATTATAATGATATTCATGTATTACATTAGACGCACAGTATTTATATTTTATACTAATAAAAAAAGTCACAAAATATAAAGTTGTATATTTTCTATTTCATAGTCCTGGCCTTCATTCTGGTACTAACCTGTGTCAACTTTTGGTTGTGTATTTAAAAAGGTTTTCCCACTAACCCAAATTTTTTTTGCAGTCAGTGATAGTATTTAAATAGTATCTTTCTGTTCCACTGCCGGTGTTGGTTTCCATTGGGGCCACTTTAATTGGGGAGTTGCGCATGCGCAGTTCAGTCTGTTCACTGCATAGCTTCATAGCATCTTTTTTGTGCATGCGCACAGACTTTCATAAAGGCACTGTGAGAACACACAGCCTGCCCACTTTTCCTAGACAAAACCCTAATTAGGTGGATTCCATAGTAAATTCTGAAAAAGTAGGGATTTTTACCATTACTAAAATATAATCTAATCTACGTGTGGTCTCAGAAA
Organism: Bufo gargarizans; assembly: GCF_014858855.1. Lineage (NCBI taxonomy): Eukaryota > Metazoa > Chordata > Amphibia > Anura > Bufonidae > Bufo > Bufo gargarizans. The sequence continues at coordinate 165,021,638 of NC_058088.1, read as the reverse complement.
TATCTGCGCAGCGTTGATTTGTGGGATGTTCCCTTCAAGAGGTGGTTTGCTTTCAGACTAACCTTGCGTTAATGATATTTTTGCCTAAATGAGAGGTGCCCTTCCCTTCACTAGCCTGCTCCCCTGTCCACCCCCAAGTTAGATTAAGTTAATCAATAGAGATGTATTGATTGACTATGAATGAGTTATTGCTCTGTTTTCCCTTCAGGGGCACAGAATGGTACAGCTTTGGAGATCAATTTAGGGACACAATTAGAACGAAGTGTTTTTTCTGAAGTAGGGAACACATTTGTACAGGTCGGTTGAATTTTACTATTAATATGGGGTCCTTTGTCGTGGTGGAGGCTGATTAATGAGGTAGATGGTTGAGTTAGAACCCAAGATCTGCATAAGGAAGTTTTAAGGGGTTTCTGCATGAATAGAGGGGGGCGGTCTCCGTTCAGGAACCTCCTCTATTAGAGAGGAGCTACTAAGAGCTTCTGGTGCTGTGGAGGACCAAACAGTGTAATGCTTTATTTGCCCTGCGGTGTCGCTACAGGGATTTTGAACACTTGCTAACAGATTAAAGGAGTTTTCTGAGATTTTTATATTGGTGTCATAGGAAAGGTCACCAGTATCTGATTGATGGGGTCTGACACCCGGGAACCCTGCCATCAGCTTTTTTTTTTAGCAGGCAGCAGCGTTCCTATGAGCGCCATGGCCTTCTCTCCACTTTTCCTAGGCCGAGTGACATCCCGTTCATGTGTCACGTGGCCTAGGCACTGCGTCAGCCCCATTCAAGTGAGCGCTACCCAGACATATGTAAAGGGATAGGGATGAGCGAATCGACTTCAAATGAAATATCCAAAGTCGATTTGCCTAAAACTTCGTTCTAAGGCCTCTTTCACACGACCGTATGGCTTTTTCAGTGTTTTGCGGTCCGTTTTCACGAATCCGTTCGGTTTTTGGTTTCCGTTGCTTTTCCATTTCTGTTCCATTTTTCCGTTTTAGTTTTTCAGAGTAGCATATACGGTAATTACATAGAAAAAATTGGTCTCGGCATAAAATTTTCAATACATATCTCCGCAAAAAACGGAACGGATACGGAAGACATACGGATGCATTTCCGTATGTGTTCCGTTTTTTTTTTTTGCGGACCCATTGACTTAAATGGAGCCACGGAACGTGATTTGCGGGCAATAATAGGACATGTTCTATCTTTCAACGGAACGGAAATACAGAAACGGAATGCATATGGAGTACATTCCGTTTTTTTGAGGAACCATTGAAATGAATAGTTCCGTATACGGAAGGCAAAAAATGGCCCGTAAATGGAAGAAGAAAAAAAACGGTTGTGTGAAAGAAGCCTAATACTGTACGGAGCAGGAGCTGCGCTGGCGTCTTCGATACCAAGCACGGCTGCTATACAATGTACGGTGCTGTGCTTGGTATGCACGGAGAAACAACTGATTGGCGGGGGTCTCGGTGTTGGACCCCCACCAATTAATTACTAATGAATAGGTCATCAGTTAAAAAAAAGTTCATCACTGGAGGTTCCAGCAGTCGCAAACTCTATGATGAGCATTTTGTTGGGAGACTTTTCTAACAGGGATTGTCCAAAATAAATCTCTTTTGATGATGAGACCGATTTTTGTCCTTATGAGCTTTCTGATGACTTTTTTTTTTTTATGGGAAACAATAAATTGGCCAAGTTGGGTGTTTCCTGGTCTGTTTCCTATGTTTTACCTGGATGTATTAATGTATAGGTCAATAGTGTTATCTGCCCAGAGGTGGCCACCATACACATTAGTTGATCAAAATGGATGATGCCAACCAAAATAATCATTGGTCGGATGAAATCTAAAGAGGTTCTCAAGCAATGATTTAAAATGTCCGCCAGTGACCTGTCCTAGAATGTGAGCAGGACTGGTTGCCTCCACCTGCAGAGCTGCCTGGGGAGAAGGAGTGGTGGGACCTCACTACACTGGTCTACACTAGATGGTAAGGATACTGCCTACGATATGCCATCATGGCTGATCAGCCTGACAGGAAAACTCACCATTATGTAGTACCAGAGCATAGTGTAAAGTGTGGCCTCACATCCCCCCCGAGGCAACTGTGCAAGCGGAGGCAACCAGTTCTGCTTACATTCTAGGGCAGGTTTCTGGCAGCCATTTTGAGTCATTCTCGGAGAACCCCTTTAACTGCAACCGATCATTTTAATAGACTGCTGACAGACCATTATCGTCTGAAACTAAGTCAGCTGGGTTTAATATTTTCATCCAATAGTCCAATGAAAGATCTTTCTTTTAAAGAGCATTTCCCAGAAAGATATGTGGTCTATCACCTGGCTTCATTGAACATGTATGGCTAATTTATGTGTGGCCATGTCTGCGAACAGATTGTTCCCCAGATGATTGATTGTTCAAAGGATGTTCAACCATCAATCAACCGCTATCTGGTGTGTTTGGCCAGCTTAAGATACAGTATTTTGGATAGCTTGGATGTCGGTGGTGGAACCAGAGGTCGCAATAACGCCTGTTCAGGTCATTTTACCCCCTGGCGTACCAATAGGCCTTAGACTTTTCCCTGCTTTTCATCAGTGCAGGGCGCGCCGTGAACGGCACAGGCAGCGCAGCGATGCTGTCTGTGCCTGTAGTAACCAATAGCAAAGCTCTGGACAGCAAGAAGCTTTGCTATTGGTTAGTTTGGGCGGGCGCAGAAGCGGTACAGGTCCTGCATCAGGGGGAGCCGGCGGGTGCTGGAAGGAGGAGGGGCCGGCTCCCGAAGCATGTTTGAATATGGAGTGCGGGGCGCGCTGCACAAGGACCCTGGTGGCGGTGGAGCTAAAGACTGGGCCCAGACATAAAAATGGACACAGAACAAGGTGACAGCAGCGTATAAAGTAACAATATGTGTGATGTATACATCACCCACATGTATATATCACACACTGCACTAAATACATCACGCACATGTATACATCACACGCTGCCCCACACACATCACATACATGTATACGTCACACACTGCACTACATACATCACACACATGTATACATCACACGCTGCACCACATACATCACACACATGTATACGTCACACACTGCACTACATACATCACACGCATGTATACATCACACTCTGCACTACATACATCACACACATGTATACATCACACGCTGCACCACACACATCACATACATGTATACGTCACACGCTGCACCACACACATCACACACATGTATACGTCACACACTGCACTACATACATCACACGCATGTATACATCACACTCTGCACCACATACATCACACGCATGTATACATCACACTCTGCACCACATACATCACACGCATGTATACATCACACTCTGCACCACATACATCACACGCATGTATACATCACACTCTGCACCACATACATCACACGCATGTATACATCACACTCTGCACCACATACATCACACGCATGTATACATCACACTCTGCACCACATACATCACACGCATGTATACATCACACTCTGCACCACATACATCACACGCATGTATACATCACACGCTGCACCACATACATCACACGCATGTATACGTCACACACTGCACCACATACATCACACACACGTATACGTCACACGCTGCACCACATACATCACACACACGTATACGTCTCACGCTGCACCACATACATCACACACGTGTATACGTGTCACACTGCACTACATACATCACACACGTGTATACGTCACACACTGCACTACATACATCACACACGTGTATACGTCACACGCTGCACCACATACATCACACACGTGTATACGTCACACGCTGCACCACATACATCACACACATGTATACGTCACACTCTGCACCACATACATCACACACGTGTATACGTCTTGCGCTGCACTACATACATCACACACGTGTATACGTCTCGCGCTGCACCACATACATCACACACATCACACAGTCTTGGATGGGTTTTTTGCTACTTTTTTTGCAGCGTTTTGCAGTACGACTCCATATATTCATTCATTATTATAAAAATTGGCGCGTGACACATGTCGTCGTGTAGCGGTAGCCTTAATGTAAAATATCAACAAATTGAACCTTTTCAAGACTTTGTATTAGATTTATCCAACTACATCTAGCAATGCATACATAATACTCAAGACGGTAATGGAGGACGTGAGCGCCATAATGTTCCAAAGAAAAAGTATCCCATTCGCTTTATTAGCTACCGGGATTGTACATATGACTTCTTCGGTTTCACATCCAGGCTGTAAAAATGCAGTGCCCTGTGATATTCGCGCGGGGTACACGTTTTCCCAGTTGTATTCTCTTTACCTATAGTGGGTTCAGATGATGACCTTTGTGATTTTACAAATGTGAGTCATGAACATTTATGATTTTCAGCTCTGCTAGAGCGTGAGAACGGCCCAAGCCATGGCCGAAGTATTTCTCCATAAAACATGATACCTTTGTCTCAGCCATCAGATATGATGCTTCATATGTCCTGAGAAAATATTGCGGAAACCGCGACGTTGCATAACCTCTTCCCAGTGAAGAGTGGCTGACTTTTCAAGGAAGACCACATTTGGCTGTGGCCATTGGCAGCCGCGCTGCGGGTGGATGTGGTCATCTGCACCATTTGGCCATATCTTCAGTGAGGCAAAAGTTTGGACGCACCTTTTTCACTGGTGTAATTTGTAGAAAATGAACTTCCAATGTGTGAAAATTATTAATTGGGGGGGGGGGGGGGGGAGGCTGCATTATTTGGTGATGGAAAGATTTTCAGACGCCATTTTGAATTCAGCTCAGGCTAGTAAGGCTAGCATTTTAGCTGGATCCGTCATGGATCACCAAAACTGTTTCCGTTAGGATAATGCAACTGGCTGCTTCCTCTGCGTTATTCGGTGCTGTCACTAAAGCAGTTCTCCATGTATTTTGCAGGGTTTTGCAAGGACATTCCTGAGGAGAATGAGCAGGCTGGTAAGTTCTTGATTCATTTTAATGTCAAGCGAGCGCTTGTCAGCTGTACGAAATAAGTAATGTTACAGATCCTATCTAGGCTAGGTGCAGACGGACTATTTCGGACGCAGGTCCTGCGAAAAATATTCGCACCAGAAACACATGCAGAACATCCCCTTTGATTTCAATAGGGAAAATCGGCATGTTAAACCAGACAGTGCTTCCCCCCCCCCCCCCGCCCCCGCTTATGGTTTCAAAAACCCCAGCATAGGGGGTTGTCCACTATTTGTGGCTCTAATCTATTAGCTAGAGTGAGGAGCAGCTAAAAAGAGCATATCTTACCTTGGAGGATGTAATGGATATGCATTACGTGGACAGCCCTCTGATGTGCACCTGTAATGCTTACTTTCGCCTGCAATGGTGCTGCAAAAAGGCTACATTAGGCTACTTTGACACTAGCGTTTTTTGCAGATCCGTCACGGATCTGCAAAAATGGATCAGTTACAAAAATACAACCACATGCGTTCGTCATGAACGGATCCGTTTGTATTATCTGTAACATAGCCAAGACGGATCAGTCTTGAACACCATTGAAAGTCAATGGAGGACGGATCCGTTTTCTATTGTGCCAGATTGTGTCAGAGAAAACGGATCCGTCCCCATTGACTTACATTGTGTGCCAGGACGGATCCGTTTGGCTCAGTTTCGTCAAGCGGACAGCAAAACGCTGCAGGCAGGGTTTTGGTGTCCGCCTCCAGAGCGGAATGGAGAAGGAACGGAGGCAAACTGATGCATTCTGAGCGCATCCTTTTCCATTCAGAATGCATTAGGACCGCTTGTGAGAGCCCATGACAGAAAGCCAAAACGCGAGTGTGAAAGTAGCCTTACACAGTTGAAAAAAGAAAAGTTTAAATGTAAGTACCAGTATCAAAAAAAATCATGGGTCATGCTATGACTTGAAGCCCCGGTTTACGTTGCTCCTGAAAACAAAGAATTTGAAGACTTTGTCGTAGATTTGCCGATTCTTTTACATGAACCAAAGACGGCTCCGAGTGGAAGGTTGCCTGAAGTGGGGCTTCCTGAATGGATGCAGACAAGGTGATGCCTGCTGAAGAGTACATGGTTCAACGCCCGATTTGTTTAGTAGTAAATTCTGATCTGCAAAGAGGCCGTGATGAAAGCTACGTGTAGAAACAGACTTGTTTCAGAGTTCAGTGTCAAGTAGCTAAGATATGAAGAGCACATCATTCTGTACTCCTATGTAACCATCTCCAACAATTGCTCAGTTAGGCGTCTAACGTCCAGCTGGGCGACTTTTTACTGCTGCAGTTCCTCTATATATCATATTGCCAAAGCCGCCCTGAACAGTAAATGGATAAGACTGTGGATAAAAGTGCAAAGGCTACTGTGATATTTAAAACTTTAATAGGGGATCAAGTAGAAACTGGTATGCTGGGGGCAGGAGCCATGATGTTCGGATTTACACCTCTGACCTGACAGCAGATGTTGGAGGAAACCTAATTGGGGAGGTTTGCTTTGCATCCAAGTGATCTCCCAATCTAATTTAGCTTGACTGGTCATTTTGGAAAGAGGTGAAGATGGTCCCCTATTGATCTGTGTACACTTCTGCTTATTTCGAAGCCCTCGGTGTTTGACATCTGGTGCAAAGAAGAAAGATAAAGAAAGTATTAGTCTTAACTTCAAACCCTTCTCATGTTGACATTTTTTTCCTGGATCGACAAAAGTCAGTTCTGCCAAAAATCATTGTGCCCTGATCAATGCAGCAATGATTTATTTTAGTTAGGTATACTACATAATAATACATAGACGGAGTACTTTATCAATGTAAGCATGTATTGTGTCTATACCTTCCCTGGAGTTGTATTCCTTGAATTATTTTTTATTTTTATTTTTTTGCTTCATGTCAGCCATATTGACATAAACCCATAGAGTCACTTCTAATGATAATGTAATGGGTCATGAACTTCTCAGATTAGGTTTATTCAGCAAAACCTTCTGAATGATAATGTCTTGCTAACTACTAGTTAGTCATTGCCAATGATAAGACGGTTAAGAAGACAGTTGTGGTCAGTCACATCTGGCCCACTCTGGCCACGGGAGCGTTTCCTTTTTATCCCTTGCTTTGAGCCACCTGCCCAGTTGTCCATTGTGTGTAGACAGATTTATCAATCAACTATAATCCTCAATGAAAAGAGCTTTTCAGCGGCTCTTACTGTAACCAGTAGCACGGCTTGCCCACACCTCTTTTACATTTACAGATAGGGAATGTGGTGAAAACGCGTGGTGACTACGGATCATGTCCCTCTAGTCTTCTCTTTTTGTCATTTTCTTTTACTTTTTTTATTATTAAATTGTAAATCACCACTTTGGTGTAGATCTCGGTTTCTACAAGGCATGCATAAGCAATGTTACTGTGGTTGGAAAAAAAGATGTTCATCAAGAGATGGTGGCGCCGATCAGACGTCAAGCGAGCAGAATTGTGATCGCATCTGTAATGCAAGCTCATTGATTGTCAGCAGCACATCTCCCCATGTAAGCTGGGGGAGAAGATTTTAACGATCATTCATTCACCTTTCATTTTGCTTCGAGCGGTGTGAAGGGCCCTTTAACCCGCTTACGTCATAATGCCTGAGGGGATGTATGGAGCAGGCTTCTGCAGCAGGCCCGCTCCATACTCGGTGGGTGCTGGCTGTATCATACAGCCAGCACCCTGCCCACGCTATCATGTCCTGCAAAAAAAATAAATGTTGTGAATGTAAAAATAAAAAAAGTTATGGTTACTGGAACGTGGGGTGGAAAAATCCAAAATGCAAAAATTACACCAAAGGGTTAAACGAGTGCCAACTGACTTGATTGGCGCTTATTTATTGGCCAGCATTGGCCCCAATAAGAGAACCCGTACTCTACACAGAATTTCCTCTAACACTTTGCAGAAAGAGAAATGAAATTAGTAGAGGTCTTTTCTTGTGTCTACCATAGCTGTGTGGCTACCAGTAGGGCAGACTCATCCCTGTGCCAGGCTCCTAAATGGCAAGTTAGACAGAAATGAACAACCCCTTTAAGTTCTTCAAGGAGATCGTAACTGCTGTATTTACCCTGTGGCACTTGATAGATGACTGGTTGGAATATTGACAGTCTATATCAATCATCAGATTCTGGTGAGCGACACATCTGCCTCTTGTCTCGTTTCCTCTAAGACCGTGTCACCAGACAGAGATTTCATTCACCTTTTACGAAGTGCCTTCATTTGACTGAATGTTCTCCGGAATTAAAATGCTGTAAGCCCCCAATAAATTATAGATGACAAAGACGTCCAGTAAAATTTGAAGCTTCCTTAAAACCAAATAGGCTTCCTAAAGATTGTAGGCATCAATGTATAATCCGGCTGATGAAAGGTTGAACTCATGACCCTTGTGACTGTGTCGGTGGATAAATTAAGTGCAACAATGCATTTGAAGCGTCGTCTTTGTAAACTGCCAGGCGAACTTCCATGGAGCTCACCCGGCACTTGTCTAAGGGAAAGAACATCATTTCTGCTCAGATTAGAAATTCTGCGATTTCTTCATGAATTTGAGATTACAGTAAAGCTAATTTGAACCGCTCTTGTACGATTTTTCAGTTTTATTTTCATTTTTTAATTTAAAAAAGTTTTAGAATTTAGAGAGCACTTAGTATAGATGGGATTATCCAACACTGCCTTTGTAACATTAAAAAGGAAATAAAAGATTAGAAAATCGAAAAAGAAGTAATATAACGCCAAAAATATGACGCCCGTGTGAAAGAGGCCTAAGTCTTTGTGCGGTGAAATAAGGGGCCACCTCTGTGGGCTGATCGCGAGTCATAAAAGCTATGAGCACCATGATTTACAACAATTGCTGGTGTAAATGATATATCCGTTGTGGAGGCCGCACTTCTCACACTAAGCTCCCCCACTTGTGTCATAATTTTTTTAAAGTGACAGAAAAATTACAGAAAGTTGCAAACTATTGTATACCAGTAAAAAAAAAAAAAGTACTGATTGATGAATTCTGTCTTTGTTTGTTTCTCACTTTTCTGTTTCTCTTGTCTCCTTCCCTCTTTATCTATCATCTTTCTGTTTTCTTTCTCTACCCTCTGCTCTCCCTCTCCTCTTTCTATTCTTCTTTGTTTCTCTTATCTCATTCTCTCTCCTCACTTGCTCTCTCTTTTCCTCTATCTATCTATCTATCTATCTATCTATCTATCTATCTATCAATCTCCTTTATCCTCTTTATCTCTCCTTCCTCTTGGTTTCTCTTTTCCCTCTCTTCTTTCTCTCTCCTTCATCTTTCCTCTCTCTTTTCTCCTTCATCTTTCCTCTCTCTTTTCTCCTTCTCTTATCTCTTTTTCTCTCCTTTATCTTTCCTCTCTTTTCTCCTCTTTCCTTCCCTTATCTCTGTCTCCTTTCCTTTCTTTTTCTCTTCTCTCCTATCCACTTCTCTCTTGCTTACTTTCTCTCCTCTTTCTCTTCCTCCTCTCTTCCTTCTCTCTCTTCTTTCTCTTCTATCTATTTCTCTCACTTTCTCTTTCCTTTCTCTCCTCCTATCCTTTTCTCTCTCCTTTCTTTTTCTCTTCTCTCCTATCCACTTCTCTCTTGCTTACTTTCTCTCCTATCCACTTCTCTCTTGCTTACTTTCTCTCCTCTTTCTCTTCCTCCTCTCTTCCTTCTCTCTCCTCTTTCTCTTCTATCTATTTCTCTCACTTTCTCTTTCCTTTCTCTCCTCCTATCCTTTTCTCTCTCCTTTCTTTTCCCTCTCCTTTCCTCGTTCTTTCTCTTGCTCTTCTATCTGTTGCTCTTTCACACTTATTTTTTTCTGTTTCTCAGTATTTGTCTACCTACCTCTTTCTCTTGTTTTCTCTATCTCGTCAAACCTTCTGGGTTATTGAATGTTTATTAAAGGTAAGTAAAATAAATTTTTCAGCAGGGGTAAAAAATAAATAAAATCCATAATAAAATGCTGTTCGTTAAAGAAGTTGCCAATGCTGATGGTCTATCCTCAGGTGGAGTCCGACTCCTGACATCAACGATCTGCTTGTAAAAGGGGGAGCACCACTTAGGCAAGCGCTGCAACCTCTTTCTTGGCCTGCGACATCACCTCCATTGGTCACATGACCTTTGTGTTTCGCAATCCAAGTGAAAGGGATTGAGTTGCAATACTAAGCGCAGCCACTATGCAGTGTATGGCACTGTTCTTGGCTTGATCGGCTAGGATTCCAGGAGCCAGACTCCCACCAATGAGACATTGATGATATCCTGAACATCAATATCTAGGTCTGGGAAAACCTGTTTGATATGCAGTGAATTGTTCCATTACCAAGGTCTAATTAAAGTCCAATTACAAAATATTCTAGGTTAACAGACAGTCCTAGAATAGCATAAAACACATGTAAGCGCATGAAGTATGCTAATGTGCTGCGATTATGAGGAGTTTTTTTTTATTATCCTGCTCCGTTCAATCTTGTGTGATCTCACATTATCTTATGTACGGTGTATATATACATATATATGATCTATACATGGTCGGGTCTGTCCTGAATTGGGTCATTTGTAATAAACATGTATTCATATATCTTTATAGTGTAATTAGCCAAGGCCAATAGATGGGTGTCACCTATTTTCTCCATTGTCCCTTGGCCTCGGGCCCAGCCAGTACTGTCATTTTCACCCTCAGTTAAGATATGATTACACTAATTGTGTCCTTGCATCTCTTCAAGAAGATACTGTTGAGTGGACGTAAGGTGTATCCAAAGTGTTTTGGCCTCGGGCTTGCCTTTTCAGCCTCTGCTCCTTTAATTAACTGAGTTTCCTGGGTAAACGAGACACACAGCATATGTCCCTGAACATGAGCGTTAGTTGTGCTGCTCATCACGTGACACTGCCAGCCATTATGGAAGTGTGCCCCATCTAAATGTAAGTGTCAGCCCCCACCTTGCTTTTTGCTTTGTCCTCAGGGTTCTTTCACACCAGCGTTTTTGCTGGATCCGGCAGGGTTACTGATAATACAACCGTCTGCATCTGTTATGAACGGATCCGGTGGTATTATCTTTAACATACCCAAGACTGATCCGTCATGAACTCCATTGAAAGTCAATAAAGGACGGATCCGTTTTCTATTGTGGCAGATTGTGTCAGAGAAAACGGATCCCCATTGAGTTGCATTGTGGGTCATGACTGATCCGTTTTGCTCCGCATCCCATGATGGAAAGCAAACCGCAGCCTGCTGCTCTCCGGTATGAGAACCTTCTCTGTTCAGTTCCGTTTTGTCCCCATTGACAATAAATGGGGACAAAACTGAAGCGTTTTTTTCCCGGGTATTGAGCCCCTATGACAGAACTCAATACCGGAAAACGTAAACGCTAGTGTGAAAGTAGCCTTACAAAATAAGTGCCATCGTTATGTGTATAAACAGCCTGGTCACTGACACGGGAAGCTATTGACAGGAGGAGGAGGTATCAGAGCATCTATAAAGGTGGGTTTTAGTGGACGACGCTCTGCATTTTGGGGGTGTTGAAGGGGACGGGAGGCCTGTCTCATTTACCATTTTCTATGCCTGTTTTAGGTGTGGAAAATGGTCAGAAGCGGTCTTACATGTAGAAGAGGCGGTGGATCTGCTGCATTTATGTAGAGGCCAGCGCCAGTGCAGAACTTTATTAAGACCGCCGTCTAAAACGCTGGTATTAATAAATGTGCCCCTTTGTTGTTAAATGATACAACCGTGGCAGATTTTGCAAGTAGAAGTAAAGTTTTCTTTCTATCTCCGCATTTATGGCATATCCGAGGAAGGTGTGGATTAGGGCTGAAGCGATGAATTTTTTGCATCGAGGATTAGTTTGTACCATGTGACCACGGAATGCGAGTACAGCGCTTGCTATTACTCACCGCTCCATGGTCTCCTGCCGGCACCATGCTGCACTGTATCCTGAAGTACACACAAGCGCACACTATGACCTGACATCAGGAGGACAGTTCAGCGTGTGAAGAAGAGGATGGAAGAGCTATAGTGTGTCGGCAGCGCCCCTAGTAGGGAAGGTGATTATCTGATGTCACTGCTGCTGTGGCTGGGCACTGATGGCTAGGAGGGGGAGTGGGGGAACTAATGGCATGAGGAAGTTCATGGCAGTGGGGGGAGCTGAAGGCATGGGGGAGTTGATGGCAATGGGGGGAGTTAATGGCACTGGCGGCGGACTGATGGTGCTGAGGACTAATAGCATGGGGGAGAGACTGATAGCAGGCTGGAGTACTCGTTTAATCGTTGGATTAAGTGGTAGAATACTTGATTTACTAAAATAATCGATTGCTGCAGCCCTAGTGTGGATCGCACCTTCTCTGACCTTCATCTCAATGCCACTGTGAATGGAGAAGTTTTCATGTATGCGCCACTCTCTCTCCATGGATTTCTGTGGGAGTAAGCATGCTTGGATTTTTGGGGCATTTCCTTAGAAAAGAATGGAGAGGTGGGTGGCACCTGTTCTAGCGATGGGTAAGGTTCCTTCCTGTGGATGTGCCATTAATGTTGAGATAGGAATAACCCTTTCAGCCAGTCACTAGTAAATCAGACACTCTTTGGGCCACATCGTGCCTCTAAAAACATTTAGCCGTGTTGCATTTCCTTTTTACCTCAGGCTACAGATACTCATGAATGATCAGGCTGCTACCTCTTGGCCAATCCAGCCGACATTGACAAGTTCCAGCTTTAGGCTTTACATTCATCTTAAATTTTGAGATTTTTTGTTAACTCAAGTTATACTTGGGGGCAATGGAAGAGTAGAAGTTTAAAACTTCCATATTCATTAAATGAGGCTTTGAATATTTTGTCATAAATGATCTATAAGTAAAAATCACAAATAATAAATGAAGTTGTCCTGCAATGACAGAACTTCTTTAACTCTTGCTTACCTTTTAAAGGAATCCTGTCATTGGATTCATTCTTGGCAAACTATGGCCAGCATGAGAGTCAACAGGACATCTTATTACGGAGAGCCATGTTTTATTTTGAAACGAGGAGAAGAGTCCACTCTTCTGGTCCCCTTGGGCTACACCCTGTATGGCTCAGCTTGATGGACAGATCTCTCTGTATACAATTAGGAAGAGACCTTTCAATTGAGATGGGGAGGACAGGGAAAAGTTGGCGTGTTGCTGCCCAGTGGGCTCTTCTGCCTGTGCCCATCTCATTTTAATAACTACGAGCAGAGCAAAACACATTCCTCTGTAACAAGGGACTCATATCATGCTGCCTGTGGTTCAGGAGGCATGAAACTGCTGACAGCTTCCCTTTAAAACCTTGTTTATACCTGGAAGTTATGAGCATTTATGTATAAATTCATTATTTAAAATGTTTTAATCTTTCATAATTATCATAACTTATACTGTCTTGGTGGATTGGCGGGAATTCTGCAATTTATTCATGTTGTTCTCCTGTGGAGTTGCAGTACACGCGTAGTATCCGAATTCCTCCCTATTTGTGTTGCAAAATGTAAAGGATGAAAGTCAGAGTTGTTTTTTGGATGTACGTTTCCTTTTTTTTTTTTTTTTTGTCATATTGTTGAAGATTTAGATGCTATTGGTGAGATACCTTTAGGAACTGGAAGACACATTTATTTTTTCCTGAGTGAGGCCTCGTGGTGAAACGTCATTCTGAACCTTAGTGATGACCCAACACGACATGGGAAAGTTGAGGACCTTCTCCTCTCTGGTCGGTGTCTCCAAGAGTCCAATGCTATGTAGCAGGTTCAGGCGAAGTTCATTTCTAGCAGAAGATGTTGCCCTCTCCGCAACACCCAGTGAGGAGGGACAAGGGCGGTCAGAGGTCGGTGGAAGTTCAAGAAAGCATAACCTCCTCTCCAAATGCTTAGGCCGCTTCTGTAAGCAGCGGTGTTTACTGCACAGTCATAAAACTCTGAAGAATAAGGCTTCTTGGTACCTCCGAGCCAGAAACCCACCCCATAAGAATGAGCTGCATTGTTGCATAAAACAGGAGAAATAATTGATTTATGTCTGCAAGTGCAATTAAGCTATAAAATGAATGCCACAAAAAGAAACCCTGGAGTTTCACAGCCGTGGTTTACCCTTGATATCTGGACCGCAAAGACTTGGTACCCTAATAAAGGTCATCTTCTTATAAGGGCTGAATTATGAATCCCATTCACTGAGCATAAACACTATGTGATACTAGAAACAATTGGTAGCTATTCACATATCACTTTTAGGAAAGGGTCAGTGGGAGGAGTAATTTTTTTTTATTTATTTTTTCACGGAAATGGCTGCTTGGGAAGCTTAAGATGAATCTTAAGAATATTGCCTTAAAAACGCTATTACCTCTTACATTGTCTTACTCTACTTGACTTCTTATTCATAGATCTATAGTATGTTGGCAAGTGAATTTAGAGTCACTTGGAAGGTGGGTCATCCTGAGCTTCCTCTACAGCAGAAGTTGAAGAATTCATACCATGCCTATAGCATGAGAGACAGTTTTTTAATTTTTTTCAGTCTCTGATGACCAATTTTTTGCATCTTTTTTTTCTGATCTTTTATTGAATTAAAGGGGTTGTGTCATAAACTATTTATTTTACCCTAAAGTGTATTATCATCAGTTCCTCTTGCTCCCTTTCCTCCTTTGAATATTTTTTTTCGAATTTACCTCATTTTTGTCTTATCTCCAGGGGCGGACTGGCCATAGACTCTACAGGGAAATTTCCTGGTGGGCCGATGCCCAAGGGGCCGCCTCACGGCCGCTGTTCAGGTGCATAACTATCTTAATCTCTCAGCATCAATTGAAACATCCAAAGTCGATTTGCATAAAACTTAGTTCAAATACTGTATGGAGCAGGAGCTCAGTACAGTATTAGAATGTATTGGCTCCGATGAGCTGAAGTTATTGCTTAATTTGTACTGTAAAGAACAATTTCCCAAACTCTGTTTCCAGGGTACCACACGGAGCCGAACCAGAGTTTGGGAAATAGTTTTTTACAGTACAAATTAATTTATGAAGTTATTACCCGAAGTCTCGCGAAGCAATAACTTCGGCTCATCCGAGCCAATACATTCTAATACTGTTCGGGACTCCTGCTCCGTACAGTATTGGAACGAAGTTTCATCCGAAGTTGACTTGCTCATCCCTAGTACACCTGACCAGCAGCCGTGAGTGTCCTCCTGAATTCAACTGTATCACTGTCCTCAGTATGGTGATAAGGCAGTATTGTATGCTGCACTCTGGTATTTGGTTTTGTTGGGGCAGTACTACGGGATTGCTGGCCCGCTTTATTCTGTTGTCCCGGCCTACTTGTGTTGCCCTGCCTTCCGTCAGTTTGGACTACAACATGGGGCCACTTTTAGTATTTTTTTTCCGGGGCCACTTTTAGTATTTTTTTTCCGGGGCCACTTTTAGTATTTTTTTTCCAGGGCCACTTTAAGTTCCCAGTACGCCCCCCTACTTAGCCCCCATGCTTGAATCCTACTTTCTGGTTTGTCCCATCATGCTTTAGAGCTGGAATGCCCAACCTGCGGCCCTCCAGCTGTTTCAAAACTACAACTCCCATCATGCCCTGATAGCATAAGGCTGTCCAGGCATGATGGAACTTGTAGTTTTACAACAGCTAGAGGGCCGCCGGTTGGGCCTTCCTGCCTTAGAGCATTGAGATGTGTCCTGACATCAGCAGATGATGTGACACTAACCACACCCTTTGTTCCTACCGATGACGCTTCCTTTGTTCTACATTACAAGGCTCCAATGCATAACCAACAGCAACTAAAAATCGAAACTGATTTGCCACAGGGTACAATGATAGGCAAATAATTTTAGAATAAGGGTGGGTTCACATCAGAGTTATGTATTCTGTTATGGCTTTCCGTTATAACATGGTTATAACGGAAAATAACGGAATACATAAGACGAAAGTCAAAACGGAAGCCTTTAAGAGGCATTCCGTTTTGATCCATCTAATAGAAGTCTATGGGAATCATAACGGATTCATCTGGTTACCGTTATGCAAGACGGAAAACAAAGTCCTGTCGACAGGACTTTTTTCTCCAGTCTGCATAACAGAAACCAGACGGATCCCTTATGATTCCCATAGACTTCTTTTATGACTGAAAGCAAAACGGAATGCCTCTTAACCTCCCTGACTGTATTCCCAAGCGTGACTCGGGGTTAATTTTCGCTGCCAGGAGTGGTAACCCTGAGTCACTCTCGGGGTAACACTGCAAAGTCCCTTCACCTTCTGTCGGCGATGTCCTCCGCTTGTGTCCTGCCAGATCTCCATACCTTGCGAAAAGTCTATACCGGAAGTGATGCGGCCACACCGGAAGTGATGCGGCCGCACAAGAATCAGCTGGAGGAGGGTGTGCGCGGCGCTGCTTAGCTTAGGAAAGAATCGTTGCAGCGCCGAGATAGAAGTACTTTGTGCACTGCGTGTGTGCACTTAGGGGTATAGAGATTTTGCAGCACACAAAGTTGCATCAGATCTCCCTACCCCTGAGTGCACACGCGCACACAAATCATCAGTTGCAGTTCATCCTGATTTGATCTGATGATTTGAGCACGCGTGCGCACTCAGGGTAGGGAGATCTGATGCAACAGTTTGCGCTGCAAAATCTCTATACCCCTGAGGGCGCACGCGCAGTGCACAAAATACTTCTATTGCGGCGCTACAACAATTCTTTCCTAAGCCAGTGGATGTGCGCTTGCACACCCTCCTCCAGCTGATTCCTGTGCTGCCGCGTCACTTCCGGTATAGACTTTTCGCAAGGTATGGAGATCTGGCAGAACACCGGCCGGCATTTGACTTCCTAGTTCCGTTCCCTGCGAGAAGCAGCTGCGCATGGGAGCGGAACTGGGCGGGAAATTTAAATAAATATAAACATAAAAAGTGACAAACACACATAAAAGAGGTTATACATTGTAATCTGCGAAGATTACACTATAACCTCAGATCTGACATTTGATGACTGTACAGTGCCACGTGCCTGCCATTTTACTGTCATTTGTGCCCATAAAATATTTATGCAAAAAATGGTACCACTTTTGGTACAAAATTCCTGACATAATCATACCGCCAGGGAGGTTAAAGGCTTCTGTTTTGCATTCCGTCATAATACAAGTCTATGGGCAGCATAACGGATCCGTTCTTCAGTCTTATGGATTCCGTTATTTTCCGTTATAACCGTGTTATAACAGAAAGCCATAACGGAATCCATAACGCTGATGTGAACCCACCCCGAGGCAGTTTTCATAAATGGTGTTATTTGAGTAAAGTGATATAACAGTGATGTCTGCTGGGCGGGATATATTTATATTAGTGGCACAACCCCTTTAGGACAAATGATGCAGTTTTTGATGCCGGGAGTGAATCCTAAAGGGAGGGGAATCATATAGGAAAGATTTTACTTCTCACTTTTTTGAAATCCACAACTAGTTTTGGCTTCCAAAACTGCATCGCAATGGCCCCCTTAGGAGCCGTTCAGACCGAGTATTTTGAGAGTGGAATTTAGTGTGGATTCCTTACCAAAAAGCCTTTGAGCAGCAGCGTGGAAGCCACTTCCCATTGTTTTCAATGAGAGGCCATGCTGCCGTTCATGTGGCGTTTTTTTTTTTTTCCCTGGAACTGCTTTCTTGTCATGCCCATAAATCACGGGCTCCCATTGAAAACCATGGGAAGCAGTTTCCATGCTGCCGCTGGCCACATTACCAGTCAAAAATGATGTGTAAATATTCCTAATAGCTGGGTTTTCACATTCAGGTTTTGAATGACACCGTTTTTTAAGCCAAAGCCAGGAATAAACCATAAATGGAGGATACATAAAGGAAAGACTGAGCCTTTTCCTCTTTTTGAATCTAGTCCTGATTTTGGCTTAAAAAACTGCATCACAAAACCTGAATGTGGAACCCTGCCTTAGGATACCCATACACATTAATCTAGAGTTGATGATTTCAACCAAAACCATTGTTCTTCAGGTGAAAATTATAGCCGATCGATGACAGACTTTAATTGTCTGAATAAAAGTTGTGTTTGAAATTTTTATCTGATAAACAAAATTATCTTTCCTTCATAGAAAATTGTTCGTCCACAAATGATCTTTCGTTTAGACAATGTTTCTAGAAGGATCTTACATCCATCACCCAGTTTCATTGAAATGCATGGCCAACATGGACTAAAAATGTGTATGGCCTATGGGGACTCGCTCTGGTAGACAGGATTAGCGGACACAGTATAGAGGCAACAATAAGTTCTTTGGATCAAACAGTTCAGTGTTTTATTCACACTTTATGCAAGTGTCAAAACAAGCAGTCATAATCAAACAAAAAGTCACCTTCGAGTGGTGGTAATTCACACCATGCGGCAATTCTACCTCAGAGATCGCTCATAGCAGAACCAACCTGTTTTCACACCAAACAGGTAGCAAGCCTTAATCTAGACGCAGGCTCCCAAATCCCAACACAGAGACATGGCTTCTGAACTCAGCTGCCTATTTAAGGACAGCCAGGTGCTACCAAAACCCGGACCAGCAATTAAAATCCGGTCCGGTATTTGCCATCACCTGGCTGTAAATCAGCCCAGCAGCACATGCTGGGAGGAAAATACCTGTTTTCCCAGACCAATCCTTTCACTGTGTCACACAACCCCCCCTTTGTTCAACCATGAGGTGGTGAACACACGCCAGACGGTGTACCCGGGACAGGACATCTGCGTTTCCCTGTAACCGGCCTGCTCTGTCTTCCACCGAAAATTAAACGTTTTTTGTAGGGAGAGAAACCATCGGTCCTTGGCCTGGCTCATCCACTTGAGGGGAGTGGTGGGTCACCAGGCAGAATTTTCTCCCCAATAAATAGCTGAGTGATTCTAGTGCCTACTTGATAGCCAGGCACTCTCTCTCCACTATACTATACCGGATCTCAGCTGGGGTGAGCTTACGGCTGAGGAAGACAACGGGATGCTCCTCCCCATTGACTTCCTGAGACAGTACAGCACTGAGGCCTACTTCGGAGACATCGGTCTGTACTATAAACTCCCTTTTGAAGTCGGGCGTCACCAAAATCGCACAGGGCCTACTTTAAAGCGGAGAAAGCCTCCTCTGCCCGATCATCCCAGCGAACCATCATTGACTTGTGTCCCTTCAAGAGCCCTGTCAAGGGCGTGGCTAGAGTAGCAAAGTGGGAAACAAACCTAATGTGATAGCCCACCATTCCCAGAAATGACTTTAATTGCCTAGTGGTGACAGGTCGGGGCCAATTCCGTATCGCCTCTATTTTGATCACTTGGGGTTTGATGACTCCGCGCCCAATGATCTACCCCAGGTACTTAGTCTCTTCTAACCCTATCGCACATTTTTTTGAGTTAGTGGTTAGGCCAGCTTTCCGAAGGGAGTCTACTACAGCCTGCACTTTGGGTAGGTGACTTTCCCAGTCGGTCGACGATGTGGACGAAGCACGATGTCCATTAGTCGCTGAAAAGTGGCGGGGACACCATGCAGACCAAAGGGTAAGACCTTATATTGATACAGCCCCTCAGGCATGATGAAGTCCATTTTCTCTTTGGCAGCCTCCGTTAAGGGCACCTGGCAGTACCCTTTCGTGAGGTCCAAAAATTACCAGGCCTGTCCTAACCTCTCGATGAGCTCATCCACCCGGGGCATGGGATACGCATTGAATTTGGAAACCTTGTTAAGTTTTCGAAACGCAACCTCCTGTCCGGCTTGGGTATCAATACTATAGGACTGGCCCACTTACTTTTTGACTCCTCAATGACGTCTAGCTGCAACATTAGCTGCACCTCCTCCGATATGGCTGGTTTCCGAGCCTTGGGTACCCAGTGTGGTTTTAATCTGACTTTTGCCTGAGGCTCTGTGACAATGTTATGCTGGATTATGGAAGTGCGTTCAGGGAGGTCCGAGAACACATTCGTGTTCCGACTAACGAACTCTCTGGCCTCCTGAGTCTGTTTAGAGGAGAGGCTGTCAGCAATTTTTACTGTGGCAGCCGCCTCTTGCGTCAGACAGAGGGGCCCCGTACCTCTTCTCCTAGAAAACCCGGCCGCGGGCTGTCTTCTGTACGGGTTTCCCTATCTTTCCACTGTTTAAGTAAATTCACATGGTAAATCTGCTTTGGCTTTCGCCACCCTGGTTGGTGTACCTTGTATTTTACATCAATTTTCTTGAGTACCTAGCCAGTAACTTACTGTCCACGGTCAGCACCAGAACCAAAACCCAATCACCCGGGTTAAAGATCTGGACACAAGCCTGACGATTATCTGGGTAACGTACTCAATGACACTTTTTTGTGGAGTGGGTTGTAGTTCCCACGCCTCTTTGGTCGCGTCCAAGAGGCCGCGAGGGTGTCTGCCATATAGCAGTTTGAAGGGCGAGAACCCGCTAGAGGCCTGGGGTACCTCTCGCACTGTAAACATGAGAGAGGGCATAAGGAGGTCCCAGTCCTTCCCATCTTTAAACACTACCCTTTTCAATATATTTTTTAATGTTTGGTTAAACCGTTCTACCAGACCGCCCATTTGCGGATGGTAAACGGATGTCCGTAGTTGTTTTATAGAAACATAGAAACATAGAATGTGTCGGCAGATAAGAACCATTTGGCCCATCTAGTCTGCCCAATATATCTGAATCCTATGAATAGCCCCGGCCCTATCTTATATGAAGGATGAATGTGCAGCATTTATGTGCAGCAACTTAGAGTTCCCTCATCACCTTGGACATAAAAGGGGTCCCTTGGTCGGTCTGAACCTCTTTAGGTAGTCCTACTCGGGAAAACCTCTCCATTAACTCCTTAGCTATGAGTTTGGCCGAGGTATGTCGCAGTGGCACCGCCTCCGGGTACCAAGAATGACTAAGATGTTTTGATGCCCTCTGGCGGACTTTGGTACTGGGCCTATGAGGTCCATAGCTATTCAGTTAAACAGTACTTCGATAATCGGAAGAGGTACTAGGGGACTACGGAAATGTGGCTGGGGGGCTAGTTATCTGGCAGGTCGGGCAAGACTTACAAAAGTCTTCCACTTCTTTGAATATGCTGGGCCAGTAAACCGCAGTAGAATATGATCCTGAGTTTTCTGCAGCCCCAGGTGACCCCCTAGAACGTGTTGGTGGGTTAGATCTAACACAAGCTTGCGATAAGCCTTGGGGACCACCAACTGTTCAATAGGCTCACCCCGTAGTAGGTTTACCCGATACTACATATCTTGATGAACCACAAAACGGGGAAACGCTGACTCTGCCCCAGGTTGTTGTGGTTCACCATCTACTATTAACACATTTTCTCAGCCGCGGGAAAGGGTTGGGTCCCGACTTTGGGCGGTACCAAAATTATCCCCTGAGACATTGAGGTCTGCCAATTCAGGACCCGGCAGCAAGTCTTCCACGTCTCCCACCATCACACTTAGTGGGGTTGTCTCACCGAAGTGGCGGTCACCCCTACCGCTGGCCCTTCGGTCTAAGGTTCCCAGGGTTCTGGTCTCCCCCTGAGCCGGGCCACTCTCCTAGGGTAACCCCTGTCTCATGGGTATCAGTCACTCTCATAGCACCACCTCGTGGGTCAATCTACTGGCCACCGTGGTTAGAGACACCAGCGCGGTGGGGTAGTCTTTTAGGTCTCCGTTAATGCACATCACCCCGACTTTCTGGTCAGTGGACTGCACCAGGGTAGCCCTTACTAGGGTCACTGAACTCCCTGAGTCCAGCAGAGCTTTCGTCGGAGTGTCTCCCACTTCCACCTGGCACAAGTGATCTAGAGACTCTGGGGTACCTGTTGCACACAGCCTCCTGGCATATAGCGACTGACAGTAGCCATAGTTGGTGTCCATTGGCTCAACCCGATGGGGACAGTCAACCCTTACATGGCCAGGCTCCTGACACTGCCAGCAGACTGTTGGAGCCAGGTCCGCCGTGGGTACATCCCGGGTGGGTTTTATCGGCTTAAATATCAGGACCTGGGTTGGAGATTTCCAGGGTTTGCCGATTTCCCCTCCCGACAGAACCCTCCTTTAGATTACTCGTAGCTTCATAGCAGTCCACCATCTCAAGGGCATTGCCAGGAGACACCTGACCGATCCAGTGCTGGAGGAGGGTATGGCAAAGCCCTCCAGAACATATCAGCTAATAGTCTATCCAGCATAGCCAGGGGACTCAGCATATCAGGCTGTAGCCACTTTTGCAAGAGGTGGAGTAAGTCATAATACTGGGTCCCTCGCAGGCTCAGCCAGTTTAAACCCCCACTGGGCCCAGACCAACACATTCACCCCCAGTCTTACCAAAATCTCACCCTTTACTTTTTGGTAGTCCGTCGCTTGATCGTCCGGCAAGTTGAAATACACCCGCTGGGAATCAGATGCCAGGAATGGAGCGACAACCTCAGCCCACAGGCCATATCTGCAGAGCAGTTGTCCACCAGATGATAGATTGTTCAACTGGTGTTTCAACCATCAACCAACTTCAGTCAAATGCAGGGATGGCCAACCTGCGGCTCTCCAGCTGTTGTAAAGCTACAAATCCCATCATGCCCTACTGTAGGCTGATGGCTATAGGCAGTGTGGGCAGGGCATGCTGGGAGTTGTAGTTTTGCAACAGCTGGAGAGCCTCAAGTTGGATATTCCTGGTCTAATGTGTATGGTCTCTATCCAGTGGACGGTGCTGTGCTTGGTGAGCTGCGAGGAAGCTGCCATGCTCACCGGAGCACAGAAGGCTTTTCAAACTGTTGATCCCACATCTAATGTATATTGCTGACCTATCCTGAAGATAGGTCATTAGTGTTAAACACCCAGAAAACCCCATTAGAGTCCCTCAAGTCTATATGTCCCTTGACTTGGCTAGCACTTTTTTTTCCTTTGACTTTGTCCAAGTTTACTTATTTTTGGGGACATCTGCATTTCCACTAAAGGTTTAAAATAAATGATGCATGAGGCGTTAAGTTTTCCCATTATTTTCTTTCCATTTCACCCATGTACGTTCGGGATTGGTTTATTGTTTTAAGCAGAGGCTGAAAACTGCCCCTGCCTCTTAGGCTCACATAGGTGTTATATGTCTTCCAATGAATGTTTCCAGATGTGGGCAGGTGTAAGTTTCCCCTGTAAGGAAGTCCTATCTTGTGATCACTGACTGTGAAAGTTGTGGTGGAGGTCCTGCCATCTGGTGACTCTCTGGCGGGGGACAGTATGTGCTAGCAGGTATGCTACAAGTTGACCATCTGCTGACCTCTGCTTCAACCTCCTGCAGGGCAGGAGGAGTTGACCCGTGCCAGGTTAAACATTAGAAGGCCATCCTTCTGTGTGCTTTCAGCCCTTACTGTATGCTGTAAGGTCAGTGTTGACCATTGTCACAAGTCCTGTGTGCTCCAAGTTTTTGCTATATCGTAACATTTGGAACCAAAGGCGCTACACCATTTAGAGCCATCCCGTCCACTTATGTTAGACCTAAAGTTGATTGCAGTCATTGGAGAGATCGATCCCCCTGTGCCACTTTTTCGGCATAAAAAAAGTCAGACCACGGTTTGCGGCTGTTTTAGGCTCAAACGGGACTAAATTCACTCGCAGTTGACATCTCTACACCGACCTGGACACTATCTGTAAAGGCAGCGGGAAGTGGGAAGAGTCATCGGCCCTGACTCGTTTATTATTTACGCATAAATGATGACTAAATATCTATGCCAGCTAGGAGCTGGAGTCTATTTCAGTCAAGCACATGGACTTCTTGAAGATGTTCTTAAGGGCTCATGCACACGAATTTACTTTTTTTCCATGTCTGTTCCATTTTTTTGTGGCTCGTATGTGGAACCATTCACTTCTATGAGTCTGCAAAAAAAAACGCTAATTACTTTCTGTATGGCCGCATGGCCGTTCCACAAAAAAGATAGAACATGTTTTATATTTGTCCGTTTTGTGGACCAAGATAGGCATTTTTACAATGGATCCGCAGATGCAATATGGATGTCACATGGACGTCATCTGTATTTTTTGTGGATCCGTGTTTTGTGAACAGCAAAATACATACGATCATGTGCTTGAGACCAAACTCATCAGGATAGGTCATCAGTATGTGATTTGGGCGGGATCTGACTCCGGGCACCCCTTCCAATCAGCTGTTTGAAGAGGCCGCGGCACTCTGTTGAGCCCTGTGGACTCCTCGCTGCTTAACAACCTCAGCGCCATCCATTGGATAGCGGCTGTGCTTGGTATCGCAGCTCGGCTCCATTCACTTGAATGGGACCTATCCTGAGGATCGATCATGAGTATTTAACACTTGGACAAGCCCTTTAAGGGTGAATAGTTGCACAAACGATCTTTTATTACTTACTATTGTTTGTGAGTCTGTTCGTTTCCATCGTTGTCTGCAGCACATACTGCTTAGACGGTGCGAGGTGATGCATATTACTGGTAAATGGGGCAAGGATCGGCCAGTGTAAAAGTCCTTTAAAGGGCTTGTCCAGGATTACCTACTGTACCTTTCTGTCCACAGATGGTGTCTGAAATTGTAGAGTAGCTCCATTCATTTCAATAGAACTAAGTTGCAATACCAGACACAACCCATGGACAGGTGTGGTGCTGTTTTTAATTCTGAAGCACCAGTTTAAGTATAATTATTATTTTTTTTCGGTGTGGGACAGGCCTTACTCCAAGCAAATGCTGAATTTCCAGTGTTCCTCAAGTTCCTCTTTAAAGAGGTATTCTAGGATTTTTACACTGATGGCCTATTCTGAGCATAGGTCATCAATATCAGATCGGCATGGGTCTGACACACCGCACCACGGCCGATCAGCTATTTCCAAGTAGCGCCGGTTCCGGAACTTCAAAGCTCTGTCCATTGTGTAGTGGACGGTGCTCGTCACTGCTGCGTCCATTGAACTGATTGGAAGCAGCACTGCAGTAGCCATCTCCGTCCACTACACAATGGGTGGAGCTGTGTAATTCCAGCACCCAACGCCGGCCTTGGTGCTACTCAGGATCAGCTGACCATTGGGGGTGTGGGGTGCCGATCAGATCTTGATGGCCTATCCTGAGGATAGACCATCAATATTAAAATCCTGGACAACCCCCTTAAGTTTTCGCATACATGCAGCCCTTGTTTTGTTTTTGGAGGGTGTTTTTTTCTTTTTCTTTTTTTTTACAGCTGTAGCTTTAGTTACAATTTTGGACATCTCTACTCTCATCAGTTAACCTGACTTTAAGAAATATATTGCATCGGCTTCATGGCAGGATAGTAATTGAAAAACAGATGTTATATCTGCACTCATCTATCCTAAGTCATATCCATTTTCTCTAAATTCTTTTTTCATAAAAAAAGCTATTTTTGTGTCTTTGTCAGGAAACCTATCGGACCTTCCGTCTGACGGATTTAAAATGACCTCGTTGGCCGGTAAGTAAGACTGATCTGCTGGAACATTTGTCTGACAGGTGCAAGATAGGGGGCTGTGTGGGCAGAGTGCATTGATTATTTTTCTTCCCTTCTCTTTTGTCCAGGTCTCTTTTGCCTTATGTTGTTTAAATGTTGTGGTTTTCAATACGATCCCATATGTATTAATACGATGGACACATATTAAGCAATGCAGCTAATATTTTTATGTTGCTGTTTTGGCCTATGGCCACCAGTGGGAGCTCCAGAGCTGTGTAAATTGCATAGTGCAGGGAACTCGCAGATGAAACCTAATGCAATCTCATGACTAGCTGTATATAAAATTAATTAATTCATTAACTATTATGGATTTTTTTTTGAGGGGTCTATCTATATTTAAAAACCCTGTTCTGTACTAAACTGCCCCCCCCCCCGTATATTTTTTGGTGTAGTAAATTATAGTTATAATAGTCATACATATGTCATTTCTAATTATCAACCAAAAATAAGACTACAATATGATGCATATCTGAGCTCCTTATGTCACAACTGTCTGGTTGCTTCTTTAGGGTTTGTGAAGGTATAAGCGTACAGGCTTGCAAACAGTTATAGGGAACAGGCTAGGACCAGAGGGTGCAGCAGGGGTGAAATTGAAATTTTTAACAATTGGTTGCCTATTTGCCAACTATATAAATGTAGCACGTCCACAGTGTGGCATGGTGCAAAAGTTAACCCTAACTGATATCATATAACATAATCACAATATTCCAAATATACTCTTAGTCTACCGATACAGTGCCAGAACTAGATGTATTTGTACAGTACCAGTATGTAAATACAGTGCCAGAACTGTGTACAGTGCCGGAACCAGGCTGTGGACAGTGCCGGAACCAGGCTGTGGACAGTGCCGGAACCAGGCTGTGGACAGTGCCGGAACCAGGCTGTGGACAGTGCCGGAACCAGGCTGTGGACAGTGCCGGAACCAGGCTGTGGACAGTGCCGGAACCAGGCTGTGGACAGTGCCGGAACCAGGCTGTGGACAGTGCCGGAACCAGGCTGTGGACAGTGCCGGAACCAGGCTGTGGACAGTGCCGGAACCAGGCTGTGGACAGTGCCGGAACCAGGCTGTGGACAGTGCCGGAACCAGGCTGTGGACAGTGCCGGAACCAGGCTGTGGACAGTGCCGGAACCAGGCTGTGGACAGTGCCGGAACCAGGCTGTGGACAGTGCCGGAACCAGGCTGTGGACAGTGCCGGAACCAGGCTGTGGACAGTGCCGGAACCAGGCTCAATATCTGGCATGCATTATCTCCTGAGAACAATGGTATCGGACAGTTGAAATCCAATATGCATGATGCTTATCTCCCTTGATATCAGCCGTCAGGAGAGAAGTTGGGAGACCTCATTCACATTAGATGGTTGGCTGACATAGATCCAGCGTGTATGGCTAGCTTTGTGTACTGTGATCTGTTATTCAGATGTGGGGTGAGCTGACCCTTGCTATCTTTTTTTTTCAATGAATTTTTGTGGATTTCTGTCTGATTTGGTGCCATTAAAGGGGTTGTCCGGGTCCAGAGCTGAACCCGAACATGCCCATAATTTCACCCAGGCAGCCCCCCAGATGTTGGCATCGAAGCAGTTCATGCTCTGATGCGCTCCCTTGCCCTGTGCTAGATCGCGCACGGCAAGGACTCTTTTATTTATAATAACACACTGCCGGGCGGAAGCTTCCGCCCGGCAGTCGGTTCGGTGACTTCACCGACTCTCTTGGGCGGGCTTTAGCGATGCCCTAGCCCAGGGATGGGCAAACCCTAGCCGTTATATAAGCTAGGGCAGCGCTAAGGGCCGCCCATCAGTGCCCGGTGACGTCACTGGGCTTCCTGGCAGCCCCATGGAGAGCCCGGTTCTTCACCGGAACTCCAGAAAATGCCTTTGCCCTGCGCGATTCAGCGCAGGGCAAAGGAGAGCATCGGAGCATGAACTGCTCCGATGCTCAAGTCAGGGGGGCTGCCGGGGTGACAATGGAGGCACGTCCGGGTTCAGCTCTGAACCTGGTTATATGTTTGTCATTCTGCATATGGTTACCCTGGGTTCACACCTGAGCGTTTCTGAGACGCGTGTTTTACGCGCGTATTTGTCGCACGTTTTTATGCGCGTTTTTTGCAATAGTAAACGCGCGTTTGACACGCGTTTGTGTGATTGACTGCAGTGTTGTCCAATGAGTATGGGCCAAAACGCGCGACAAACGCCCCAAAAAAAGCTCAAGAACTTGTTTATGCGTCGGGCGTTTTACAGCGCGTTCAAACGCGCTGTAAAACGCTCAAGTGTGAACCAGGGCCATAGGGAAGCATTGGTTTTCACGTGTTGAGCGTTTTACAGCGCGTTTGAACGCGCTGTAAAACGCTCAGGTGTGAACTTAGGGTTAGGCTCTTTCAGACTGGCATGCTCAGGTGCATGGCATGCTGGCCATCTATTGCTTTCATGGGAAAAAGGCGAAGTAAACCCACAGTCCCTGTCTAGGGGACTGCCAACTGCACTACAAAGAAAGGTTCTTCCCTTTAATGTGTCCTCCAAGGCTTTAGTAGATAGTAAAGTGCCTTTGGAAGATGGGGGGTGAATATTGGGAAAACACCTTTACTGTCCTGTCTGTAAGAAAATAGGAGTTTTGGAATTCTAATATAATTTTATAATGCCAGATATGACTATTGTTTACATGGGTAGAACTGTATGATTGCAATTCTATTTCATATGCGGTAGTGACAACACAAAGACTGACTTTATTGCTTTTCTAAATCTACCCCGTCGTCTTGGCTTATTATCATTTTTCTACATTATAAGTTACGTGTAATTGTCAATTCATTTATGATAATTTTTTTTAATTAAATGGTGAATAGATTTTATGCTATTTCTTTTTGGGCAGTATCTCAACGTCGCCTCCCAGTGGGCAGAATTAATAGTGCTGCAATCACAATAAGGTCCCTTTCACATGAGCGAGTTTTCCGCACGCGTGCGATGCGTGTAGTGAACCTGACCCATTCATTTCAATGGGTTTTCACACATTAGATCTGCGTTGCGTGAGAATCGCAGCATGTTCTATATTCTGCATTTTTCACGCAGCCCTGGCCCCATAGAAGTGAATGAGGCTTCAGTGAAAAACACATTGCACCCGTGTGGAAAAAACAACGCAATCGCAGACAAAACTGACTGAACTTGCTTGCAAAATGGTGTAAGTTTTACTGAACGCACCCGGAGCCAATCTGAAAAAGGGGATATTAATTATTGATATTTTGGGTAGTCTCAATAATATTCATAAATGGGAAACTATCTCTATTGCCTTACCTAATTACTGAACTGCGTGCGGCGGATTGGACCATAAAAGGCTATACACTGTATTATGAACAATAAAGTATATTTATTGCTACAATCTACCGTCTACAGTCTATTTACGCTATATCTATATATTAATAATTATATAAATTTATATACATACAGACGCACACAGTAATAAATTAACAACACTGTAATACACCTAAACTACACACACAGTACAGTATTCTAATATTCCACCCCAAACTCTAAACATTACACTCACTTACATACACACGTTATATCAGTAGCAACCCACCCAACCTGGCTACACATTGTCCCTATGGGGAAACACCACAATATGGCACTGCAAGGGTTAATAGAACGATGCAGGCCAGGGTTACAGTGGGTGGCAAGGTACTGCAGGGGTATATAGGGTACAGGGTATAAGGGGTGGCTATTGGTGGTTCAGGAGTTAATACTTAGCCACCAATGCTAGTCTTCCAGGGTTTGTTCGCTTCTCCCATCTCAGCGCTGACTGCGCTCTCCTTATATCTGGGGGCAGGTAGAGTCTTCCTCCTGGCTTTAAGCACTGCCAGCGCTCTCCTTCATCTGGGGCAGGTCGGGGGGTCACAGCTGCTCCGCTAGCGCAGCGCAGCCTGGTGCATGGCTGCATGCTCTCTCTTAATGCGGGGGTGTGCGGGATTCTCCCTTGAGCGCCGCACGGCCGTGCTCGCTGCTGTCTTCCCGCGCTGCAGGCGTGCGCATACACGCCTGCAGCCAAGTCCATGTGGGCTGGCGCGGTGATATGACGTCACCGCACCAGGCCGTTTGTCCTGGCGCGCGCTTCTAGGCGGGGGGGGGGGATTCTTTGATCCTCCTGCCTGTGAAGATATTGCATACCCCTGGCGCTTTAATTACAGCGCCGGAGGTACGCGGCATACAGGGGCTGCCGGAGATGTGTTCAATCTTTATTGATCCTCTGACCTTTGAAGTGGCCGAAACTGGACATAATTGTCCAGTTGTCGGCCTCTCCCTCCTGCATGCACATACCGGCTGGGGGGGGGGGGAATATTGGCCACACAACATAAGTATATAAATATCTTTATAGATACTTGGGGCATATCTATGTATATATATATATACATGAGATAAACCTGGGGCATAAATGGGCAAATATAAACCCACATATATACCCATATACTGGGCCCACATACAGGGGACCCATATGTCCCCACTAGCCATACAGTGCCAATATATATGCATATATATATATATATATATATATATATATATATATATACAGTTGAAACGCGAAAAAAAAATTGAATATCGTGCAAAGTTCATTTATTTCAGTAATGCAACTTAAAAGGTGAAACTAACACATGAGACTCATTACCTGCAAAGTGAGATATTTCAAGCCTTTATTTGGTATAATTTGGATGATTATGGCTTACAGCTTATGAAACCCCAAAGTCACAATCTCAGGTCCCCTTTGCTCAGGGGACATGGAGTAATTAGCTGACTAGAGTCTGACACTTTGAGCCTAGAATACTGAAGCTTTTCACAAAATTCTAATTTTAAGCTGCATTAATGCAATTCCTTTTAATTTGCATTACTGAAATAAATGGACTTTTGCACGATCTTCAAATTTTTCAAGTTTCGCCTGTATATTCAAATCTCACCCTTCCCTCTTCACAATCTGCATCGTTTGTGTGAAAGAGACCTTAGGCCTCATCCACATTTCCGTGTCTGTGACATGTCCGTGTAAAAAAGCGTACGTGAAAATTTATTTCCAAAGAATCTCCTAATATTCAGTGGAAAACGGATGCACTACGGGTGCCATCTGTGGTGTGTCTGTGATTTTTCACGGACCCATAGACTTCTATTGGCATGCTTGGTCCGCATCACGGATCAAAGTACCATAGTGCATGCCTCCATGATTTTTTTTTTTTTTTTTACTGACGCATGATCAATAAAAAAAAAATACTGAAATGTTAACAGACACATTTTAAACAATGGGTACGTGTTCTGTCCGTGGAAAATGGACTAAGGAAGACCTGCAGCTCCTGCTCTTATTTCAGACATCCAGTATATAGATGGAGCACCTCCTGTACATGGACATTTATGATGACCTGAATCCTTTGATCGGGTTACTGAGGCCTGTGGAGTATGACACACAATTGAGTACAGATCCCAGCATGAATGACAGATTATTAAGGAGCTGAAATTGAAAGATGTAGAAATTCCTTTGAAGCTTAATACTGTAATTAATTCACAGGCTGGGGATGGGAGATGGTCCACCGGAAGAGATCACCGAGACAAGTGTATCAGAGAGGAGCAGATTGTGGTTTAGGAAGATCCAGAAATGACTGTTCTCTGGGGAGTTGCAATGAGCGCGTCCCAGAAAATACACAGGGGACTTATTGGGTTAGAGAAACATTAGGAGCAGTAGGATCTGTTTCTTGATTGCACCCCGGCTGGGTACATGAGGATAAATATGGCTGAAGAATTGGATATTTGGTGGTTTTGGGTGCGACTAGATAGAAATTGTCTTCTGCACTGTAGCTGATGTCAGATAGGCACCCAATGAAGATTATATATATATATATATATATATATATATATATATATATATGTGTATATATATATATGTATGTTTCGCGATCACTCAAAAACGCAACACGCAAAAATTTGGCATACACATCCCTTGCTACCTGGAATAAATCTTGTGGGGGTCTCCGCTCTCTAGGACGTACCGTTCCTGAGATATTCCCAAATAATAACCTGCATTAGCCAATACAAGCCTGCAAGTCTTTCTCTTCATATTCCAACTGCCATACACACGGTCACATGACTCTTATCAGCCAATAGAAGCTCACAGGCCCTTAGTCTCCACATACACACAGTTTTACTCCAGGTTTCCATAACTACCCAGCCATTTTTCTTCACTGCTGTAGGTCAGCTTTAAGCTAGGGCTACAGGACGACAGTAATCGCACTACTACACTGCTACATGTGTTGCATGACAATTTTTATAGTAATAGTCTATGGTGTCGCAGTGCAACATGTGACATAGTTACATAGTTTATACGGTTGAAAAAAGACATACGTCCATCAAGTTCAACCAAGGGATAGGTGGGATGCGAATCCCAAAAGAAATTGAGATTTAGATTCTGCGATGCGACAGTCGCAGAAAAATCCATCGTGGATGGGCTTTTTGCCACTGTTGTGTTGCAGTCACAGCATGTCACATGTCGCAGTGCGACACCATAGCCCATCATTATAAAAACTGTTGAGACAAAATGTCACGCGACACACGTGTAGCCCTAGCATTAAAGGGGCAGGGCGCTGTGGAGGTCACTGTTAAAGGGGCAGGGCGCTGTGGAGGTCACTGTTAAAGGGGCAGGGCGCTGTGGAGGTCACTGTTAAAGGGGCAGGGCGCTGTGGAGGTCACTGTTAAAGGGGCAGGGTGCTGTAGAGGTCACTGATACTGTCGATATCTTTTACCAACACACACAAACATTAAATGAAATAGATGAAATAAGCCTGTGCAAAGCCGGGTCCGTCTGCTAGTACCTTTTATAAAGAAGGATATGCATGGACCAGACATAGTCATGGAGATATCTGTTCCTAATGTGCTTCAGATTGTCATCAGCATCCCACAGTAGAGGTACAATCCTTCACCTTTTCATAGATTTTTTTATTTATTTTTTTCAGTAGAAACTTTTGATATTTCTTATAGAATTCGTATTAATAAAAGTGGACAAATTGTGCAAATATGGTTAAAATATAAACAAATCTAATTAAAGGGGTTGTCTCACTTCAGCAAATAGAATTGATTATGTAGAGGAAGATAATACAAGCCACTTTCTAATGTATTCTGATTGTCCATATTGCTTCCTTTGCTGGCTTGATTCATTTTTCCATCACATTATACACGGCTCGTTTCCATGGGTTGTGCGTGCACACTATAGGAAAGACTGTGACTGTGGGTGCGCCCATAGGCTGGTGCTTTTTCCTATAATGTGCAAGCACGGCCACCGCTGATGGATTGCATGGTGGTCGTAACCATGGAAACGAGCTGTGTATAATGTGATAGAAAAATTAATCAAGCCAGCAAAGGAAGCAATATGGACAATCAGAATACATTAGAAAGTGCCTTGTATTAACTTCCTGTAGTGAGACAACCACTTGCTGTAGTGAGACAACCCCTTTAACACCTGTTTCACACTCGTGTTGTTAATTCTGGTTTTGAGATCCGGCATTAAACGGATCCGTTTTGATTTTGCATATTAGGATGCAGATGTCTGAAATCAAAATGGAACAAACCGGATCCGTCACTAAATACATTGAAAGTCAATGGGTGAAGGATCCAGTTTTTTAGAATTCTAAAAACCGGATCCGTCACCATTGACTTACCGGTACTTTGCTTTTATTGACGAATCATTTTTTTTTATTTCTATGACGGGACACAAAACCTTAGTGATTTTTGCGAAAACGGAAAGCTGACGGGACAGAAGGCATCCTGCACTGATTTATTTCCATTTAGAATGCATTGGGACGTAACGGAACCGTTTTTTCCAGTTTTGAGATCCTCTGCCGGATCCCAGTACCAGAAAACAACAACGCAAGTGTGAAACAGGCCAAACTGGTGTGCTATATGGTACAATAGATGTGAGCATTTAGTGTCTTCTGACTGTACATAAAAACTGGACACTAGGGGGCGACATTAGATTCTGCAGTTTGCGTACAGCACTCGTGGTAGTACTCATGAGCTCACAGAAACTGGAGGTGCGAAACCCAAATACATTTCTTTTGTTATAGCCAGCCCTGCCCATCTCCAGGAGCTTAGTTATGGCTGGCACATAATGAGGTTGGTTTTACTGAGTTTACAGTAGTCGTTCTTTTATTAAAGATTGCCATTGTACATCTTACATACACTAGAAGGGACCCTTCACAGCAGTATTTGGTGTAGTTTCCATGCCAAAAAGCGGAATCGGCTCACCAGTGTTTTCAGGTGGGGGGCCGCGGTATACATCCACGTTAGGAAAGGACTTGGTCACATCCATAAACCATGGCCACGTGAGCAAAAACAATGGGTGGCGGCGGCGGCGTGAATAGTTTCTAAGAGAGCTATTGATTGACGTTAGGCTCCTGTACACATTACAGGAGGAAAGATGCAAACCCTCCAATTTCGACAGCACCGGTCTACTAGCTTATGAGTATGGTGGCCTCCTGACAGAGGATGGAAGAAAAAAAAAATTTGGGGCATATTGGCGTTCACCACCTCAGGGCGTTAAGCCTCCACTAGAGGTGTCTGGCAGTAGCCTCCTTCCCTCTCCCCATACAGAACACATGCAGACTCTGCCTGAGGGTGCATGGTCACCTTTAAGGGAACCATTCAGGGAAATCTAATATACTTTATGCAGTGCTCCAGATGGCGACGAAAATGGTCGCCAATGCGACTTAGAATTGCAAAATGGCGACAAGACTTTGTAGTCTTGTCGCCATTTGCGCCTAGACCCTCCGCTGCTCTGCCTCTTTAAGATCTAAAGCAAACATAGGCTGCAGATGTCTGCTGCACGCCCGCTTTTTCATAAAAGGAACCACGGAAGAAGAAGCCAGCGTGCTCCGGCGTCAGGAGATAGCCCCGCTCAAACGCTTCGCCATTTGCTGCCGGGTCTAACTCGCGAACCACAATTTGCCCGTCTGGTAGGTGAGGAGAGCTCCTTCCTACTGATTCAGCAGGACCTCCTCTGACATGTTGGGGAGCTCCGGGGTCCTGTGTCCGCTCTGCGCCATGTTCGTCCTGATGGCCGCAGGATCAGGTACTTCAGAGGCTGCTCGGGGGGGATGCAGTAAGGCACTCCATGGGAGGAGATGCAGGAGGCAATGCTCTTACACCACGCTTTTATATACTGTCACGTGCTTTTGTTACCGCCAGCAATAGCCAGCACTGTATTTTCGGGGTCCCATGGCAGTGAATGAAGGAAGGGGGGGGGGGGGGGGAAGCTGCTTTTCCTTTGGCAGCCCCTGTTTTGGAGATTCCAGAACCTGCCGCTGTCGGACGTTTAAGGCGTCCTCTAGTTTTATGTTCCAGGTTGGAGCACCCCTTTACAATCCTGGGTGCCTGCATCATAACTGCCATGTGTTACAGCAAAGAAGGGGTTTTCTCAAACTGGGGTCTCCACCAGTCGATAGACCCAAGGGGTCACAGTGCTAGGTAAAGTGTCCCACTGAAGTTTTCTCTGAACGGTGCCTCTGACAACCCCTACTGTGCAGGCTACAGGCAGTGGGGCGGAGGTGACGTTCCGTCAGGAGTGTTCGCTGTGTTTGGGGACCTGGTGACTGTCACTACAGTCAGCCGCCTGATAGTCCGGTCACAGCCATAGCCGCCCTCTGCCCTGTCTCATAGTCCGGTCACTGCCATAGCCCCCCTCTGCCGTGTCTGATAGTCCGGGCACTGCCGCCATAGCCGCCCTCTGCCCTGTCTGATAGTCCGGGCACTGCCGCCATAGCTGCCCTCTGCCCTATCTGATAGTCCGGGCACTGCCGCCATAGCCGCCCTCTGCCCTGTCTGATAGTCCGGGCACTGCCGCCATAGCCGCCCTCTGCCCTGTCTGATAGTCCGGGCACTGCCGCCATAGCTGCCCTCTGCCCTGTCTGATAGTCCGGGCACTGCCGCCATAGCCTCCCTCTGCCATGTCTGATAGTCCGGGCACTGCCGCCATAGCCGCTCTCTGCCCTGTCTGATAGTCCGGGCACTGCCGCCATAGCCTCCCTCTGCCCTGTCTGATAGTCCGGGCACTGCCGCCATAGCCTCCCTCTGCCCTGTCTGATAGTCCGGGCACTGCCGCCATAGCCTCCCTCTGCCCTGTCTGATAGTCCGGGCACTGCCGCCATAGCCTCCCTCTGCCCTGTCTGATAGTCCGGGCACTGCCGCCATAGCCGCCCTCTGCCCTGTCTGATAGTCCGGGCACTGCCGCCATAGCTGCCCTCTGCCCTATCTGATAGTCCGGGCACTGCCGCCATAGCCTCCCTCTGCCATGTCTGATAGTCCGGGCACTGCCGCCATAGCCGCCCTCTGCCCTGTCTGATAGTCCGGGCACTGCCGCCATAGCTGCCCTCTGCCCTATCTGATAGTCCGGGCACTGCCGCCATAGCCGCCCTCTGCCCTGTCTGATAGTCCGGGCACTGCCGCCATAGCCGCCCTCTGCCCTGTCTGATAGTCCGGGCACTGCCGCCATAGCTGCCCTCTGCCCTGTCTGATAGTCCGGGCACTGCCGCCATAGCTGCCCTCTGCCCTGTCTGATAGTCCGGGCACTGCCGCCATAGCCTCCCTCTGCCATGTCTGATAGTCCGGGCACTGCCGCCATAGCCGCTCTCTGCCCTGTCTGATAGTCCGGGCACTGCCGCCATAGCCTCCCTCTGCCCTGTCTGATAGTCCGGGCACTGCCGCCATAGCCTCCCTCTGCCCTGTCTGATAGTCCGGGCACTGCCGCCATAGCCTCCCTCTGCCCTGTCTGATAGTCCGGGCACTGCCGCCATAGCCTCCCTCTGCCCTGTCTGA
Organism: Bufo gargarizans; assembly: GCF_014858855.1. Lineage (NCBI taxonomy): Eukaryota > Metazoa > Chordata > Amphibia > Anura > Bufonidae > Bufo > Bufo gargarizans. Next base: position 164,985,444 of record NC_058088.1, on the reverse strand, counting down.
TAGTCCGGGCACTGCCGCCATAGCCGCCCTCTGCCCTGTCTGATAGTCCGGGCACTGCCGCCATAGCTGCCCTCTGCCCTATCTGATAGTCCGGGCACTGCCGCCATAGCCTCCCTCTGCCATGTCTGATAGTCCGGGCACTGCCGCCATAGCCTCCCTCTGCCATGTCTGATAGTCCGGGCACTGCCGCCATAGCCTCCCTCTGCCATGTCTGATAGTCCGGGCACTGCCGCCATAGCCGCCCTCTGCCCTGTCTGATAGTACAGTTGCTGTATCGGGGGACGCCCCTCTTCAGGACTAAGGTCCTCATACACATTAGATGCCAGTGGCTGCACACATGGACTCCTGTCTGCTTCCCTTGCATTATGTTAAATGTTCATGTGATGCAGGGGAGCAGATCTCCACTGCAGCCAAACATTTCCACGGAGAAACCCAAGATAAGTAGCGGAGACCCGGAAGTGAATGAGCCAGGACCCAGCACCTAGGGATTACCAACGTGAATCTGGATAGTCTGACAGTCTTTCATTTGGCTCCTAAATTTTTCAGGTTAGGAGCCATTGACTCCTTGATACTTTTTTTTTAGTCTGGAGCACTGTTATGTCCAGTGCAGGATCTGAGGGTGAGGTCCATGTTTCAGCACAGACTTGCCCCCCTCAGGCCGTTCACTGGTCTAGCAGATTTGCGGAGTGTTTCTTTATATTGTTGTCTATGGCCATGTTTAGTACCACTTTGCTTTTTGCTCATTGAGACTCCTGTATGTGGACAGGTTTCATTCCTCTTGACCTCAGCTTGAAGAATGGTTGCTGTAGATCTACCAGAGTTTGGGGGGGCAGCTCATCATATCTGCAGCCCCTGGAAAAATTATGAGTAGTGCTTCAGGAGAAGAGTGTGTAAAGGGATTTCTCAGTGTTTTACTATTATAGATGTAACTGGACACTGTTGAAAAAAAATTAAAAAACATCTTTATTTCCTAACCCCCTCCGAACTAGCCACGCTTCTCTGTCCTCTTCCGGCTACAGGCATGACGTATAGCTGACACTGCATCAGTGACTGATGTCCAGTATACTGCTGCAGCCAGTGACTTGCCCTAGGTGCAAGATACAAGACGGCTGAGACCAGTGATTGGCTGCAGTGGTATACAAGTCGCCAGCGTTGCAGCCACTGGATCAAAGGGGCTCCAAAAGGTAAAGTATCTTTCATTGTTTTAACGGCATCCTAACAGGTAACAACCCCTTTAAATGGGACCTAATCCTTTGGTGACACCACGATCGTGCAGCACAGATTTGCACCTTCTGGTTTTACCGGCTCTGCTCAGGTTTTCCAGCGTGCACAGTACGGATGTATGGAACCCGTACCCTTCGTGCTGGAAAAGCCGAGCAGAACCGATGAATCACGATGGTGCATGATCAGGGATTTGCCAAAGATTTAGGTCCCCTTTAATAGCCAGACTCTTCTCCAATAGGGCTGTCCATGTTTCCTTTTCACAGGGACTGCGGATGCGTCAAGCACCTGCACAGCTAGCACTGTGCTCCTACTCATGCTGTGTATTTAAAGTGCACCCCTAGGAATACTCTTCCCAATCAATCTGACATTGGGCACAGAGAGATGCAACTGCGCTCTGATCGGAACGGTTGACAAATCAACAGTTCGAACCCCAGCGAATATTGTGCACCACGGGTCCTATTAATTAGACTACTCGCTGTGTTAATTAGATTAAGAACCATGCAAGGCATTCCCTGAGCATCGTACGGTTGCCTCCGATAACGCCCAGCACTCCGTGGTGTCTCACATATGCAGTGTCCGATTGAGCAGGAGGGTGTCCCTGGAGTTTCCCTTTAAAGTGGCTCTGATTAACAATACTGTGCATATTTTCTATGGGAGTAACGCATGACTTGTCCTTACTCCAAAGAGAATCTTCTGAGGTCCTTTTGAGTTTTATTTTAAGGAGTTTTTGCCAGAAAGCTGCCGTAATTAAACCTGAAATCTATGGCAGTTCCCATCTGGTGTAAGTTTCAGCTTCTGGCTTTCTTAACCCATCCCGCCCCCCCGAGTTGTGGCAGAATTATTTAAGACAGCCAGGGGTGCACCACCAATGAGGCGAGGTGAGGCGATTGCCTCAGGCTGTACCAGGTAGGGCCAATAGGGGGCAGCAGAAGAAGGATTGTGTGTTTCTGCAGTATAGTATTGGGAAGCACAGTATGTGGCGCTGTATGTAATGGTTTCCAAGTATGTCTTTAACAGTAGGGCTAGAGGGAAGGGGTGAGGTTAAGATATTGGCACTGGCCTGTTACCTCTCCTGACATGTCTCTTGCATTCCCCCTGTAATAGCAATTCTGGAACATCTGTTCTTGTGCCGTTCCTCTATTATTCCTGCTGGAAGATGAGATTGAATTGCCAGTAGTCTGCAAAAAAATTACAACTATTTATTATATTTATTTTACTCACTTATATAGCATTGACATTATTCCATGTTGCTTTACAGACCTTATCGTTGCTGTCTCTAATGGCGCTCACAGTCTGTTCCCTATCAGTATGTCTTTGGAGTGTGGGAGGAAACCACTGCAAACACCGGGAGAACATACAAACGCAAACATTTTGTCCTTGGTTGGATTCAAACTTTGTACCCCCCAGCGCTGCAAGGCACCAGTTGGGGGGGGGGGAGGGGTCCCTGAACAGTCTAACACCAGCAGCACTAATTGGGTAATGTCACACTGTGCAGGGACACCCCTCTCCGAATGTCTAACTTTATTACAGGCTGCTGGCAATTCACGCATAAAAAAAAATAGTAGGAATATTAGAGGAATGGCAGAACATCAGAATCAGAAGAATAGAGGCACCAACACCTCAGTAACGACCTAAACTGTGTGGCTTCTGGGGCCAGCGTACTGCAGCTCAAATACCACCACCTGAATGTGTGTTACCCCATCTCAGAGGATAAGGTAATTCATATATCGGTAGCAGAAAACCCTTTTAAACCATAAAACTCATCCCTCAGACACGTAGTCACAATTCTGGAGCCTCTATTCTTATGATTCTGATGTTCTGCCCTCTAATATTCCTACTTTTTTTTTTTTTTTTTTTTTTTATGAGTGAATTGCCAGCAGCCTGTAATATAGTTAGACATTCGGAGAGGGGTGTCCCTGCACAGTCTGACATTACCCAAATAGCGCTGCTGGTGTTAGACTGTTCAGGACCCCCCCCCCCCCCCCCCCCAACTGGTGCCTTGTAGCGCTGGGGGGTACAAAGTTTGAATCCAACCAAGGACAACATCTGCATGTTTGCGCTTGTATGTTCTCCCGGTGTTTGCAGTGGTTTCCTCCCACACTCCAAAGACCTACTGATAGGGAACAGCTCCATTAGAGACAGCAACGATAAGGTCTGTAAAGCAACATGGAATATGTCAATGCTATATAAGTGAGTAAAATAAATACAATAAATAGTTGTAATTTTTTTTGCAGACTACTAGGAATAATAGAGGAACGGCACGAGAACAGATGCTCCAGAATTGCTATTACAGGGGGAATGCCAGAGACATGTCAGGAGAGGTAACAGGCCAATGCCAATATCTTAACCTAAGGCCTCTTTCACACTTGCGTTGTCCGGATCCGGCGTGTACTCCACTTGCCGGATTTACACGCCGGATCCGGAAAAACGCAAGTGAACTGAAAACATTTGAAGACTGATCCGTCTTCAAAATGCTTTCAGTGTTACTATGGCAGCCAGGACGCTATTAAAGTCCTGGTTGCCATAGTAGGAGCGGGGAGCGGGGGAGCAGTATACTTACCGTCCGCGCGGCTCCCGGGGCGCTCCAGAATGACGTCAGAGCGCCCCATGCGCATGGATCATGTGATCCATGCGATCACGTCATCCATGCGTGTGGGGCGCCCTGACGTCACTCTGGAGCGCCCCGGGAGCCGCGCGGACTGTAAGTATACTGCTCCCCCGCTCCCCACTACACTTTACCATGGCTGCCAGGACTTTGGCGTCCCGGCAGCCATGGTAACCATTGAGAAAAAGCTAAACGTCGCATCCGGCAATGCGCCGAAACGACGTTTAGCTTAAGGCCGGATCCGGATCAATGCCTTTCAATGGGCATTCATTCCGGATCCGGCCTTGCGGCAAGTGTTCCGGATTTTTGGCCGGAGCAAAAAGCGCAGCATGCTGCGCTATTTGCTGCGGCCAAAAAACGTTCCGTTCCGGAATGGAAGACATCCTGATGCATCCTGAAGGACGGACTGTCCATTCAGAATGCATTAGGATAATCCTGATCAGTATTCTTCCGGCATAGAGCCCCGACGACGGAACTCTATGCCGGAAGACATGAATGCAGGTGTGAAAGAGCCCTCCTGGGTGAAAATGCGGTTATGTCCGGGTTCAACTCTGAACCCAGACAACCCCTTCATATAGCAAAAAAGAAAGATGATCCAGCACTTGTGGGATAGTTGCTCCAACTTGATTAGCGAAATGTCAATCACATACAGTGGATTCCCTATGATCAAGACCAAATAGTGGTTGAAACATGTAAACTGAAGGGCTGAGACTTACCTGGTTTGATCTGTGCACGAGGAATTCAACATACAGGGTGAGCTGGATTTGTCGTCTGTAACCCCTTCATATAATACAAAGCAACAGTTTTGTATCATGCCTGTCAGTGTAATGTTTATAGGCATCCTATAAGTCCTTGATAGGTGTAACTAGGATGGCAGAGTTAGGAGCTTTCATTAGGCCTCCGGGTGCCCTGACAACCCATTGATACTTGCAAATTGGGGTTGGTATGTGGGCAGTGGAACCCCTTCTGCTTCTATCTAACCACTTAAGATGCTGCGGACACTATTGATCACAGCATCTAAGAGGATCAAGTGCTATTTCTGATCCTGCCTGTAGCAAGAGAGAGAGAGTGTCAGCTATAATATACCATTGAAATTCTCTGCCAAGGGTGCCAGCTCAGCTCCTGAGCCCACACCATCACATCCTGTACATGTTTGGTAGATTGCTTGAACCTTTTGGTGATGATCTAACGCATAGGGCAGTGATCTACTGCAGAAGTGACGTCCTGTACATCTGCACGTCACCGCCGCAGTTTGTAAACAGGAGATCAGAGAATTTTTTATGATCTCAGAGAGACCCTTTAAGCTTTTTCTAGTTGTGGGTCCAGGCACCCAGAATTTTTTATTTTTTTTTCTCTTATGTACGGTGGAGCTTTGGACCTTTTTAGTTAAAACCTAAACACAAAATAGTGTTCAAGTCTGCACATTTATGTTAATTCGCCAGATTAGGCTATATGCACACGGTACATATAACACACGGATTGTTGTGCAGAAAATCTTCTGCATAATACAGTACCAGCTAAGATGAGATTTTCAATATCTTATGTACGCGGTGTGGAAATTGAGTAAACTGACCCGTGGTGTGGATTTTGAAGTCTGCAGCATGCCAACCGTCTGTGCGGATTTTCAGTGTAGATTTGACTCTTTGCAATGCAGAAGGGGAGATCTAGGGAAAATCCACAAGTAACAAATGTGGATTTTGGTGGAGAAGTGCGGTATTTTTTATGTCCGACGCGGCACTAATACATTTCAATGTAAATTAATGCCGGATCCGGCATTCCGGCAACTGATCCAGAATTTTTGGACGGAGATTATACCGCAGCATGCGGTGACTGAACTGAAGACATCCTGATGCATCCTGAACGGATTGCTCTCCATTCAGAATGCATGGGGACAAAATTGATCAGTTCTTTTCCGGTATTGAGCTCCTAGGACGGATCTCAGTGCCGGGAAAGAGAAACGCTAGTGTGAAAGTACCCTAAATCTGCACTATTTATTGTGGATTTTCTGTATGTTTTAACAACTCCATTAAAGTCTGTGGGGAAACCACAATACATCAGGCACAGATCCGCACGAGCAGTCGACATGCCGTGGATTTAAGAAACTGCACTACAGGAGGTCATTTTCCGTGTGCACATAATACGCACTCTGTGTATTAGACTTAATAACTCTAAGGGCTTTGCAGTCTGCAAATTGCAGATCTGCAAAACACGGATACCGGCCGTGTACATTCCGCATTTTACGGAAGGAGTGCCCTGCCCATAATAGAACAGTCCTATCCTTGTCTGTAACACGGACATTAATAAGACATGTTCTATTTTTTTGCAGACATATGGACACTGAAAGTAGTCATTTCCATTATTTTTTTTTGCCGCCCTATTAAAGTTAATGGTTCCGTTTACGGGCTGCAAAAAAACAGAACGGACACGGAATTAAAAATACGTTTGTGTGCATGAGCCCTAATTCACTTTGCAGGTACTGTATTATGCTGTGGATTTTAAGCACCAAAATCCGCACATAATACGCACTGTTTGCATTTAGCCTTAAGGGGGTTCCCTGGCCATTTCTTCTAATCTATAGGTGCTACTAACCTGTTGAAGGAAGATGTTTTACATATTACTTACCTGTCCCTTGCGCCTATTAGAGTAAAAGCAGCTAAAACGGCAAAAGAAGCGGCCACATCCTAGCAGAAGAGCCCGCAACCTGCGCCAGTGCAGTGTGGGCGGCTACTTCACATCTTCCTTCCACAGATTAGTAACACCTATAGATTAGAAGAAACGGCCGGGGAACCCCCTTAATCTTCCTGTGTGAGTGTTTCATGTGATTACTTACTTGTTTTCAATGGAGCTTCTTTAGTCTTCAGTGTCATTGGTATTGCAGAAGAAGAAAAGTAATATGACAGTTTTGTAAGTCTTCCTATTTATTGTGTTAGCAAACCAGTAATATGCCTGAAACTGGTTATTTCAAGGAAAGTAAATGAAAATTAAAGAAGCACTCCCACAAAAACTTTTTAATCTCTGTCAAAAAGGTGTATGATATATTTTTGTGAAAGTATTATTCTTAATGGTGGCTGTATATGTGAGTTATCCACTCCCTTCTGCTGCTCAGCTGTGTCATGTGACCAACACTCAGATTCTCTAACTGACACAGCATGTGTGGACAGGAAGTTGCACAGCATCTTATGTGTTGACAGGTAGTCAGTTTCTCTATTCATACCTAGGAGACTGACGTTGAGGCTCCCTTAGGAATGAAAAGAGAAAGTGACTTCCTGTCCACACATAAGATGTTGTGTCAGTTGCAGAGCGTGTCAGTCACATGACACACCTGAGGAGCGGAAGGGGGGGTATACCTTTCTTACAGGCCAGACAATAAAAATGTTAACAAAAAAAAAGAACATTAAGCAAAACCTCTAAAAACATAACAGCGCGTAACATACAATTGGAAGGGCTGTCGGTGATCTTGTCTTCTCGATGATTGGTCTGCAGTTTGCATTCATTGATCAATGAGCTATTCTAAACTACAACCCACCGACAGCAATGAATGTTGATTGCAGCCAGTACATGTGGTGGTGATCCTGGTGAGAAGTATATAAACACCCCAGAAATTCATCCATTCCTTATAACGTTCTACATTCTTAATATCCTCTGGTTTCCGTGTTCCACCAACCAGGTTGTAGGTGGTTAAGTGATGTCCTACAGCCAGAGTACAAAGTCAGCATTCCCAATGATGTGAATAATCCTCATCTACAGCGAGACCCACTTAAATGTCAAAAAATACCCATGATTTCACAATACTCAGGAGATGTTTATGCTGTATGTGTCTAAATGCAGCTACTGAATGGTTGCTATGATATTTACAGCCTATTGAGGGTTTTGTCAGCATGCCATGATAATGAATTTGCATTGTGAGAAATTGGGGTCCTTACCAAATTTAAAGTGGTTATTCTGGAAATAATATTGATGACCTATCCTCGGGGTAGGTCATCAACATCAGACCGACGGGGGTCCAACACCCGGCACCCCCCGATTAGCTGTTTGAAGAGGCTGGAGGCTCTGTTTCTAGGCCATGTGATGTCACCATACTTCTTTGGCCTAGTTGCAGCTCCGCCCCATTAAAGTGAATGCGCTGTGCCTGGTGAGCCGCTGGGACTTGAACCTCCACTGATGTGATAATGATGACCTATAGGTTAATGGAAGGTAGGCATCTGTATGACGGCCTTCTGACATTTTGGAAAAACTTGTTGTAACTATGACTTCACTTCTCATCATAAATAAGTGATTTAACTTCCGAAAGCCCACTTGAGGCAGGTGGCAATTTGCACAGTTGGTGGAGTTCACGACCATTGGTGTGACTTCTCGTTATGGATGCAAAGACCTGCCGGCTCCTCCAGAGCAAGAGAAGTTCTTTCCAATAATCAGCTCTAATAGGTGAGGGTCCTAAATGGAAACGCCTCTCTTCAGTTTTGTATACTAGACCACCCTTTTTAAGTATGCTATTTCCCAAATTTTTAAATGAGGTGTTAGGATTATAACATTAGCCCCATTAGTATTCTGTTATCATCCGTGATCTGGATACTGATGCCCCTCTACCATCAGTTTTATAAATGGGACATAGTGGCTTCAGCCATGTTACAGATTTCTCTTGGAGACCCAGGCTGGCCATGCACATGAGATACCTGTTGGCCCAACAACTATATCTCTTCGACCCCTCTCCCCCTTTCCATACTCCATATACATGCTTGCTTGGGGTTCTTGTGTTCTGAACAGGGAGACGGCAGAAAGCACTGTCAGAGAACAGTAAGGTCAAACATGTTGCTGTCCAACGGTCCTAACCTTATCTCCTCCAGATATCTGCCGTTGGGGGTAAGTCGAGGCTCCTATTCTTATTACATGGTTGTCTGAACCTACTGATTTAATGGGTACGGATAGCGTAATTCTATTAATGCTTTACATATACTATCTTGTTGTACTTTATCCCTGCTGTACAGTTTTATAGTATATAAATAGGATGTTCTTAGTTTTTTTCCGTGTGTTCATTGCATCCTATGTTGACTTTCTTGGTTGCTAATGGTTCCCATCTGCTGACTTTTAAATGACGACAGAATACAATGACCACTCTCATCCGAGACCTTGAAAGCTATTGACAGACCAGAGTTTAAGGACCAGGACTTAAGTAAACAAATTGTCTGGCCACGTGCTCCCACCATTTAATTGGTTCCATTTGTTGTGTGAGGAGTTGGCCAATTCTGACCTGTGGATCACACGTCTGGCATTGTGAGGGTTGTAGCCTCTGCTGATTACAAGGCAAATATGTAAGTTCAGATGCTAATGTTCAGAAAGGGTTTGAATTTTGGGAGAAAAACAGGCGGTAACTGGTTGTCCTTACAGTACTTTGTAGATCATTATATGTAAGTCTTATTTGTTTCATGGTGTGGAGATCCTTCCTTGTGCTTGAGATTAGTTTCTTTAATAAAATTAAATATTAATGAAAAGGCAGACTTGATGGTCTTTTTCTTCCATCACTAAACTTTGTGTCTTGTGTGCAGCTGCGGACAAGAATAAGACATTCTCTACTGTTTTCCAGAGCTGCGGACCGGAAGTTCGGGGCCGCGGACCGGAAGTTCAGGGCCGTGGACCGGAAATGCGGACAGCACACTGTGTGCTGTCCGCATCTCTTCCGTCGCCATTGAAAATGAATGGGTCCGGATCCGTTCCGCAATATTGCGGATCGAAACCGGACCAATTCAACAGACGTGTGAATGGACCCTTAAGGCTAATTGTATTGTAGAACTATCGATATCAGATCGGAACGAACGGGAGCTGAGCTGCAGTAACTTGGAATGGCCACTGCATCTTGAAAGGAGCTGTGCTTCTGGCTCCATTTTCAATGGCAGTGCCGGCGCATGCAGGTAACTGATGATGGTTGGGGGTGCCTGAATCGGATTCCCATTGATGTGATAGTAATGACCATGGGTTCATGCAAACGACCGTGTGCTGGCTGGGCCCGTATTGCGGTCCGAAGACAGCGGGTCTGCAATATACAGGCCCTGGCTGTTTTTGCTCCGCGTCACAGATGCTCCGATGAGCCAAAGTTATTGCTTCGCGAAGCCTCGCGAGAGTTCAGGCAAAAATTTCATAAATTAAATTGTACTGTAAAGAACCATTTTCCGAATTCTGGTTCGGTTCCAAGTGGTACCTTTGAACCAAACCAGAGTTCTGAAAATGTTATTTTACAGTACAAATAAATTTATGAAGTTATTGCCCGAAGTCTCGCGAGACTTCGTGAAGCAATAACTTCGGCTCATCAGAGCCAATACATTCTAATACTGTACAGAGCTCCTGCTCTTTACAGTGTTAGAACAAAGTTTTATGCAAATCGACTTTGGATGTTTCATCCGAAGTCGATTCGCTCATCCCTAGTTATCAGTATTGTTAGTCCTGAAATGCCCTTTAAAGGACTGCTCTTTAACACATAGTGGGGGGTCCCCCTTCTCAGGATCCCCATTCTGTGCACCAGTGGAGAGCTGATAACCAGCAGTGACTCTCGCCTGGTGGACTATGGCCAATTGTGTGCTACATGTACTATTCATAGTGCATTTCTTCTTCCACAGTGTCTGCAGAGGAAGTGTTCAGGCGACGACTGCGTTCTCTGGTAATATTGTCGGTTTTGCGGGGGTGGGGTGTTTAAGGACATGGACTTGTGCCGATCTCTGTGTTAGCAGCTATGTTAAGGGTGGGGGTGTCTTTACTGCAACAACGCCCTTTTAAGTTATTAACAGTCCACTGCACCTGTTTGTTTCTTGGTGAACAAGTATTGCTGACATTCAATCGCTTACAGATGTAAGGGTGGGTTTAGACTGGGCAATAATCGGTGAGATTATTGGGAACGACCGTCCATGTGATCGCTCGTTCCCGACAATCTGCCCGTCTAAAGGTGCAGCCGATCACTCTATGAAGGCGTGAAATGCTCGTTCATCGGGTGGAACTGTTGTTCGTGAAGGCACCGATTATCGATCCTGGGCAGCAGATTGTGCTGTATAAACAATGCAGCTGTATGAGGACGAGCGATCGCAATAGCAATCCCTCGTCTTCATACTGTGGCGGTGATTGCTGCAGCGCTGAATGAGCATCTGACAATCTGAATGTCTAAATGCGCCTTAAACTCTTGAACATAGCCCCCAGGTTAAGCCACATTCACACGTCAGTATTCCATGTATGAGTGCTGTACGCGTTCTCCATGTGTATTCGCACATCCGTGTTTTAGCATAGAAGCATGTTCTATTTTTGCCGTGCTCACGGATCCATCAAGTCCATTATATTCTATGGGTCCATGAAAACCATGGATGCCATCCGTGTTTCATCTGTGTTTCACGGATCATTAGGAAGAGATGCTTTGAAAATTATTTTTCAGCCGCACAGTGTCTGTGAAACATGGATGAGACCCAGACAGCAAAAATCAGACATACAAACCACATTTAACAGAGGCCTCACTGACATGGAGGTGTGAATGAGGCTTTAATCTGGGCTACAGTAAGGCGAAATTCACACGTTGCGGATTTGCGGTGCAGGTTCCGCATTTACAGTCCCCATCTACATGCTGTGGATTTGCTCCTGCAGATTTGCTTTAAAATGTTGCCATTATCTTGCAGATTGTTTGCCGATTTCTTCCATTAAATTCAGTAGAGTTTAAAACGCCCAATTCAATTTTCAGCGGAAACATATGCTTGCGAATTTGGTGTGGATTTCATTCAATACAACGTGTGTGCTTTCTGATGGGCAATGTTTCTTTCTAGGTTCTGTCCTAGTTTTGGTCAGATAGCATCTGAACGCTGCACATTGCTCCACTCAATTGGTTAGTTAAATTTACATGGCTGCTTTTTTTTGCATGGACGATGAATTGCAGCATTTTCAAAATCATCCATATTTCCAGATGGAGCACAGACTTGTTTCTTATCAGCCTTTTAAAATGCGTATTAATTAATTTAATTTTAACAAAAACTTTTTGTTCTTACATTACAAATCCCATGCTGCCAGTTGGTCGTCTTCTGGTCTAGTGATGATACGTTATCTCGAATGTAATGGGAGCAGACGTCTCCGGCATCAATGTACAACACAATGTAGTTTATCCCAAACAAGGTCACATCATTTTGGCCAATTTTCGAGAAACCGTCTCTAAATTTGTGTGCCTCATGGGTCAGGTGCTGGCTTTCAGGACATGGTACTTTTGTTCCACCCCCAACACGAGCATGGAGCATGAATAGGGCGCCTTGTTTCTACTTTCACTAATTACTTTGGCCGGGGACTCTACCTAATTATGTTCCTTTTGGAAATAAGTTTTTAACGAGAGGCATAATCAGGGTTTGTAACTGCTCTTCTCCCTACTTTAGATCCTGAATCTGATATTTTTGTTTGGGAAAGAAACAACCCTTAGTGGCCTGTGGTTGTGTAAAATGATACTGGGCTGCCAGAAGGGGGCATTGAACAACAGCTGGGTGGCCTTCAGGATGCCTTGTGTTCCAGTCATTTGTATGAACAGCATAAACCATTTACATTGAGTCCTCCCTCCCCAAGTTACTTAGGTTCTCATTATGTCTTGTGTTAGATATGTGTTATGTATTCGTCTCAGAACTGTATTGGCACTATGTTATTTTAGCTCGTCTTGAACTAAGACTGGAACCTTGGCTCTGCAGTGGCCAGAGATTTAAATGAACACAGACCTGTCTGTATGTCGTATTAGAGCCTATGAGCATCATATATAGGGGTCTCCAGCTCAGAACCCCCACCATCCCAGTATGAGAGCTGCACTGTATGGGCAACTTCGGTTCTGACAGATGAGTTACTTGCTTAGTAAAAATGCCTGGCTAGTTGCAACCTCCCCTGGCATAATGACCTGGATTGGGACCACATTCCGAAAGGGATTGTGTATAATGACAGTCTCTTTAACAGGTGAGTATTGTATTTGTTTTTTTTTATATATATATAATCGGACTTCTACACCCCCATTTGTGTTTTATTGCTCCAAAATTAGAGATGCATGCCTGTCTTTCCCATTGCCTAGAAAAGGAATATTTATATATATTCTTGGCTTGAGATATCCTGAAGTGAGCGGTGGGATTTGACCAGTGTTGAACTTTTACGTTATGAAAGCCAACAACAGTCAACGTTGGTCATCTCGTAGCACTCAACTCGTGATATATCAAACCAAAAGAAAAGGTAAGAAAGAGACATTTTGTGTGTGTGCATATATATCAAAATATGAAATCTGTTGTGAAGTGCACATAGGCTTGGGATGAGCTAGTCACATTGCAAAGAAATGCAAGATAACTCACCTCTGTATAAAACGTGCCGTGCTTTCTATGGTAGGCTTCTTTAATTCTCTTTCTCCTTGGGGGTGTGAAGAGCCTCAGGGTACAGTCAACGGCCGATGGTTTACATTTTTACACTTTCTCAAACTCACCGACAGCGTTGAATGTTCTCTGAAGCCATCAGGGGCCGGTGCAAATAAACGGGATCCACACCCCATTAGAGGAGCGGAAAGTCTGCCGAGTTCAGCACATTCCTGCAGCTCAATGAGGTCACCGGAGATTTCTTAATGGGGGATATTTGGATGGATAGGAAAGTGTTCAATCGCACAAAGGCAGATTTTCCTCTAGTAAAATAACCAATGACTGCATCTCGGGCATCAGCAGGGACGTGATGTCTGGAGCATTAGCAAACATATTATCAGATTTGCAAATGTGGCTCATGGTCTGATATCTGTGGTAAAGTCAGGGTGGCGTTTTTGTTCTTTTTGCCAAGCTGGGTTATCTTCGAGGAAGATGCTGCAAAAACATAAAGAGCACAACAAAAGATATATATTATACATGAGTTATCAAAGTGTCCTCGGTAACATCTTCATATGTACTAGATTCTACTATATACAGTGTGATTGCTCAGCTTGATCTAAGTCGTTGGACCATGTATGGACCCAAGAATTGCAATTATGTGGTATTCTACTTTTCTAAAGGAATAAGGTAATACTTATCTTCTTAAGCAGTTGCATTAATAGTCTAGAAACCAAAAGGTCTCCCTCCACAAGAGACCACCTTAGGCTAGGTTCAGTTGTGTCCACTCATTGGACACAACTGATGACATCAATGTGTACTTTGTGCACCAGTCTGACATTCCTAGCTAGATATTCTGCAAGCAGCTCCTCTCTCCAGTTAGAGAGACACCTGGGATCAGTTCTGGAATCAGTTTTTCTCTGATGTTTCTGTACCACACTGGAGGGAAATTAGAACGGATGGCCAACTATATGGGAACCCCTGCCTTATGGATTTTTTTTCTAATGACTAGACCTACTCACAAACTCTAGAAACATTATTTTGCAGCAAAGTCCCCTATCGTTATATCCACCCTCCACCCCATTGACAAGTGGGGATCGGGGAGGCCGACATTTTACCAGACTACATAGCGCTATTTTTTAAAGGTTTCTGTGATCAAGGCCACTAATGGAACCTCTGGTGCAGATATGAATGAAACCTTACTGGTCTGGATGAATAGAAGTGAGATAAAGTAGGGCTCATGGGGGCAGACATTTTTGTCAACATCATGTCACTAAAACACTAGTGTCATCCATTTCCATGACTGATAACAGGGAACAGTACACTGAATTCAAGTACACAACAAATGGAAAGAAGATGGCCTTTACCTAAAGCAACCAGGCACGTTGTAGATGTGGTCCTATCTTTGGGCAGCATGTTATCAACCTGGAGGAGCGGATATTGATATATAATTTTGTAGTAAAATATTCTGTATAAGGGCTCATTCAGACGACCGTAGTGTTTTGTGGTCCGCAAATTGCGGATCCGCAAAATACAGATACCGGCCCGTGTGCGTTCAGCAATTTGCGAACCACTCGTGGCCGGCCATATGATAGAAAATGCCTATTCTTGTCCACAATTGCCAACAAGAATAGGACATGCTCTATCTGTTTTGCGGGGCCATGGAACGGAGCAATGGATGTGGACAGCACACGATGTACTGTCCGCAGTTTTGGTGGCCCCATTAAAATTAATAGGTCCGCACCCATTCCGCAGTTTTTCGGAACTTATTAATAGAGTCGTCTGAACTTATTCATATTTTATTTATTGTATTCTCTGTTCTTTCTAGGTTTAGGAGTCCAGTGGGTAGTCCTACTTGGGCTACTTTCACACTTGCGTTTTGGCTTTCCGTTTGTGAGATCCGTTCAGGGCTCTCACACGCGGTCCAAAAAGAATCAGTTTTGCCCTAATGCATTCTGAATGGAAAAGGATCTGCTTAGAATGCATCAGTTTGCCTCCGTTCCTTCTCCATTCTTCTCTGGAGGCCGACACCAAAACGCTGCCTGCCTGATGAAGTGGAGCCAAACATCATGGCACACAATGTAAGTCAATGGGGACGGATGCATTTTGGCACAATGGAAAACGGCTTCGTCCCTTATTGACTTTTAATGGTGTTCAAGATGGATCCGTCATGGCTATAGAAGACCTAATACAACCGGATCCGTTCATGACGGATGCATGTGGTTGTATTATTGTAACTGAAACATTTTTGCTGATCCGCAAAAACCGCTAGCATGAAAGTAGTCTGAAGTGGTTAACAGCTATCTATCTGTGCACACTCCTACAGGGAAGGCTGTCAGTCACTGATAGGACAGACAGCTGGACTCCTAAGCACAGAAAGAGCAGAGATTAGAATGGATAAAATGCACATTATGCTCGGTCTTAGCCTGCACATCTATATACCATTGTGCTCAGCTCCTCCTGCTCTATTACAGATCAGATACTGTGTTCAGTGGGACCCGTTCGTTCCCTTTAAGAATGTCTGTGGACAAAGCCTTGCCGCATATGATATACTGTCCTAAACCGTCTCTTGCCCAAGCTCTGCACATTGAAGATATGAGTTAATGCGTTATAATAGGCTTTGCATTGAATAATCTATTAACCTGCATATTCATGATCTTTCTAGTTTTCACTGAAACTGATGTCATTCTAGAAATGAAATGACTAATGGTTCATTTACACTACTCAATTCTTGAGCAAATTTTTGTGAACGAACGTTAGTATGTACACTCATTACTGACAATCTGCCCTGTGTAAATGTGCTGCGGATCACCCGATGAACGAGCTAAACACCCATTTATTGGGTGAAATGATCCTTGGTGCAGAGACTGCAGTCATCGTTTCTGGGAAGGTGATTGTGCTGTATGATAACAGCAGCCATCATTCATCCTCATACATGTAAATGCAGCTCTTCACCTCCACTGACGAGAGAGCTGTTATTCGGAAGGAACACTTCCTTCCAAATGCTTGTGTGCTCGTCAGCGCGCTGTAAATGCACCTTAACATGATTTCAGCAGCTCTGTGATGAGCCTGGAATGTTAGGGCGCATTTACACTGCACCAACGAGCACAAAGTTATCAGGAAAGAAGTGTTCCTTCCCGATAACTGCCTGCTCGTTAGTGACGGTGAAGAGCTTCATTTACATGCAGCTCTCACTTCCACTTGTTGAGAACAATTACGTCTATCTCTCGATCCCGTAAGAATAATTGATTCTGGTCAGCAGAGTCCTCTTTACACAGCACAACCTGCTGCCCAAAAATGAGGTCTACACACCAATAATCATTTCAACCGATGACATTGACACTAGTAAATTATCGTGAACAAGCATTCATAGTAACGTTTGTTCCAAATAATTAGCGCAACAATTGGGTAGTGTAAATGAACCTTTAGTCTTCTATGAGTTAGAATGGGCCCGTCTTGCCTGGCAGTGTGTCCCACCACATAGTGTGTCTGACACACCGCCCCTGTATGCACACTGGATGACTGCCAAGCGTCTGGAACCTGACTTTGCCTAAAACAAAACCCTCTCAGTGTACAGTTACGGATATCTGTCTGGTCACGGCCAGAGCACACGCTGTGAGCCTGCACCAGGTGCTTGTGACCTGACATAGCAGAACCTAGAAAGCATAGCGGGATGCAGTCCCAATCTTAATCACTTCCATTGTTCAGGGTTCTCCACATACAAGACATGACTCTAGGGAGAGGTCTCTGTGCTCCCCGTCACATGTCCAGTCTACTCCCATCGGGTGTTTCTCTGTTATACAGATTTGTATAGATCTAGCCCTCATTAAAAGGGTTGTCCGGCTTTGGACGCAACAACCCGTGAGGTCCTCCCCTGTCACAGGCCTCAGCCTTCACAGCAGCTTGAACTGTATGTCCTGATCCCAGGGGTTTCTGGAAAGAAGCAGCCATTTTGTTGTAACCCTCTACAACCTGTTTAAACATGCATACATCTAGTAGTCACTCCATGCTTGACATTAATGTCTGGTCCACATGGTTGAAATGCTATCAGTGAACTTTTAACATGCATAAGACCATGTAATTGATGAGCCCTCCAAGGAAAAT
Source organism: Bufo gargarizans (assembly GCF_014858855.1). NCBI lineage: Eukaryota > Metazoa > Chordata > Amphibia > Anura > Bufonidae > Bufo > Bufo gargarizans. The sequence goes on along the minus strand of NC_058088.1, from coordinate 164,968,191 downwards.
GTGGGTGATGCCTCCTGTCTTAGTTTTCTCACAGTAGATGACACAGAAGTGATACTCAGTGTTGTTTAAGGAAAGCCATATGCTTCATTCTTGGTAACCCAAGTGTGGTACTCCTATAGCTCTCATAGCACCCTTAGTCACCTATGTGACTCGCATATTAAGCCCAGCTGGCCAAAATAGGGACTTTTTGGGGTAAAATGGTTAAGTAGATGCACAGCACCTCTGGGACATTGTATTTTGGATGGAAGTTAGGTATTCTAACGTGAAAATCAAACATGATTGGTGTAATTGCCTCCCATACTTGATGTCGGGCCTTCATCAAACACAGTGGATTATAAGCTGATCCTGATGCATACGGCCATACCTGTCAACATGAATCTAATGGGTACAGGTGCCATAGGACTGTGGTACTGTTGCTATGTGTAATTATCCAACCGTTTAAAGAAGCCTCAGCTGTGTAGGCAATGGTCTGGGCACACTGGTAAAGACATTCAGTGTGTTGACCTGGCTTTCAAGTTTGCTTCGAAGCTACTGAGATGCCCCTCAGTTTACAAGCAAGCGAATATATTGCAAGCAAGTACTCACACAGATATTATCCTGCTTTTGAAGTTCTTTTGGAGGGCTCTAAATATTGCGTTCATACATTTTTGCCCTCTTGTTACAAATAGAGTAGTACCCCTTGGCACAGGAAAGAGCTGTCAATGATGTCTATGGCCAGTATTCAACTTACCAGTTTCCAGTGATTTCTCGCTGTCTCTATTGAGGCCTCTGCTAATCTCTTCTAACTCTCTTGCCTTCCTTTGTTCTGCCTCTGCCAACACTACCACAGTTGTGGACTCTGGTGAAGAAGTGCTACATGCACTCCATCCCCCACTTCACTGTACATGATGGGACATGTACTTGTGTACAAGTCATTATTCCTGTTATTCCTGTCCTCTACACATTCCTGACATGGTTTGTGAAGAACATCCCCAACAGCAGCTGGCTTGCTATGTAAATGGGTTGCCTTATCTCAGGTATTAATACATTAATGGCATAATGCTAGGATATGCCATCAACGTTAGGCTACTTTCACACTCGCGTTTTGGGTGGATCCGTCATGGATCTGCAAAAACGGATCCATTACAATAATACAACCGCATGCATCTGTCATGAACGTTTGTATTATCTGTAACATAGCCAAGACGGATCAGTCATGAACACTATTGAAAGTCAATGGGAGACGGATCAGTTTTCTATTGTGCAAGATAGTGTCAGAGAAAACTGATCCGTCCCCATTGACTTACATTGTGCGCCAGAACGGATCAGTTTTGCTCAGTTTAGTCAAGCGGACAGCAAAACTCTGCAGGCAGTGTTTTGGTGTCGGTCTCCAGAGTGGAATGGAGACTGATCGGAGTAAAAAAAGATGATGTATTCCGAGCGGATCCTTTTCCATCCAGAATGCATTAGGGCAAAACTGATCCATTTTGGACTGCTTGTGAGAGCCCATGACGGATCTCACAAATGGAAAGCCAAAACACCAGTGTAAAAGTAGCCTTAGATAGGTCCCACACCTATCTCCAGAACAGACCCCTCAAAATGAAGAACACACAGCGAATGCATGGCCGCTCTACATTTACCTCTGTGGTTGTTTCTAAAATAGCTAAGTGCTGACTGTTATTTCCTGCAGTCCCATGGAGGCGAGAGGAGAGGTGGACGTGCATTTGCAGCACTTTCTCCATTCACCGCTATAGGACTACTTTCGGTACTCCAATAGCGGTGAATGGAGAGCACCTGCGCATGCCCTGCATGCTCTTGTTCATTTCAGGGGCTCTATTCTGGAGATGGGTGCAGGTCCCACCTTTGGGACCTGCTCCTTTCTGACTTTGATGGCATATCTTAGCAATATGCCATCAAAGTCTGAGATGAGTCAACTCCTTTAAGGAATATATTTTATGTCCTACAGAATATGAATGGATGTTACAGGGGTTATATGGTATGGTGAGAGGACAACTGAAATGTTGTTCAGTAGGATTAATTGATTTGGAAAACCAACCTTCAAAACCCTCTTGGGGCAATCAGACTTAATTGAGGGGCGTCCTTCGTCCAGTGTCTCTATCAATTAGCTAGAGTGAAAAGGGGATATAAAGAACGTCCCTTACTCTGGAGGACCCAACACATCTGTGAATTACTCAGGAAGCTAGATTTCAGTGAGCACAGCGTAATGCTTCATTCTCCCTGTGGTGGCGCTACAGGTTGATTGAACACTTCGTGCTGGTTCCATCATAGATTATGGATAATGTCTGGGGTTTTTATAGTGGGGCAATCTGTGATGTGCTTGTTTTCAGGAGACCATTCAGAAAAATGGCTACCCCTCTTTTTACTGCTTACTCATAAATCTCACATAGGTTTTGAGATCTTCTAAAAACATCTACATGCATAAATACAAGACTGCTAGGAGCTTTACTTTAGGTTTGCTGCTCGAGATATAGATACTACTGACTTTTACTTTCTGTGCAAACCTGCAGAGTTTTATGCGTTTTCTAATTTTCTTTTGTAATGACCTCTTAAATTTTTATGGAACGCATGAAACTGCCTTACAGAGTGGAAAATGCAGTGAACGGGGTTTGTCCAGAAATCTGCTCCACCTACAGGCAAGTCATCTTAATTAAACGTGACTGGCCTTCCCCCACCATGTAAATGAGCACTGCTCTCGAAGCTCAGCCAAGAGGGAAACAAAATAGAGACGGAAAACTCGTAAAAGATTGTATGTGATGGCACCGGGCCAGTGTCGTTTAAGGTGACTAGGGATTCTTAAGGCAACGCTTGAGTTTGAGAGGCCTCATATATGTGCAGGCGCTGACCTCATTTTATGGTTGCTGAGCAAAAGCAGCCAGGCGGCAGAGCAGGGAGCGCAAACCCACCGTCTTTCGCTTGGTTTAGCATTAATTCCACGTCTGAGAGGAAAATTAGGTTACACAATAAATACACGTTGTATATGTCGCTGCTGCTTTTTCTCAGTATACAATGCTTTCCCTAATGCTATATCATACTGTATCTCATGTCTCCAAGCTCCATATTCATTTTTGGCTTGCCACCTCCTTCCTCCATTTCCTTTGTTTGTACCCGCCTGATGGCACTACCTTCTGGCCAGATGAGATCTGTCTGTGTCAGCTGCTCTGGATTGAAAAGTATGGTTTGTGCCCCCCAGGACTCCTAGGACAGACTCTGCTCCCTGTTCTGGGCTGTTGCTGCCCCTCCAGGAAACACCCGGCTGCTCAAGATCATTGCCAGCTGTCGCGTCTGATCAGAGCATGGAAGCTGAAAGGAACCTTATTGTGTCCCCTTTTCTATTATTCTCCACGTGTACTGTGACTGTCATACATTTCTTTTCTATCCCTCCAGACACTCATCCTCTGTGGCATAGCGGCACATCTTCTTCATACGTCATGTCATGCTATGTCTTCTGTGATTAGCGAACACTGTACCCAAGGGAGTGGGTGCATTCTCTGTACATCTATGTAGATTATGTTGGTTGACAAATGCTCTGATGGCCTCCGTTGGGGGTTCTGTCAGAGTTTGTCTCTTTTGACAGCAAGAATAGCCAAGTGTGGATAGCTGTTCTTGCTGTTAAAACAATGGAAACTCCACTGGAACCCTCTATGGAAGCCTCACTGGAATGCCAACGGACCCTGTTATAAGTCAGTTGGGTTTGTAGGTCACCTTTTGGGTCATTTTGTACAACTGATCCGTTACAACATCATGAAAGTGTGAACTAAGCTGTATACATATGCAGATCTACTTTTGTACCACTGGCCCACTAAAGGTAGCCATAGCTGTGATCTCCATTTAAAGGTTGCTGCAATAATCAATCACCCCTTGTAGATGGTCCAAAAATTGTATTCGACTTATTTAAAATTTACATTTTCCCTATTATCCATATTTTTCAATTAGTAATAAGGTTTTAAAATGTATAAAATGTCATAAATGTTATGTTTTTATTTAATTTAATTTTGTTTGCCATCTTAATTTCCAGTATTGGGTCTCGGTCAGTCTATCTCTTGACCAAATCTAGGGACAAGTTGCAGAAGATGACATGGTCACCATCTGTGTCTTATCCCATCTCGGTTTCAGACGGGTTAATATGTACAGATGGCAGGAAGTTTTATTTCCTCCTGGGTGAATGCTTAGGGAGGGGGTGGATTCAGAAAGCTTTGGAATTTAAGCTCTGGGGCATCTCTTTTGCTCTGAGTTATTTCTGGTAGTGCCGCTTGGAAAGTGCAATTCTCATGTGTGTTTAATTTTTTATGCACTGTATTTTTTTTTTCTTTTCTTTTTTGCTTTCGACATACAATGATTGGGCTCATTGAGTAGTTTTCTAAAATGAGCGTTAACCCATTAGAAATGGGTATGTAATATATCACATGTTCCGGATAATTAGGCACCTTCTAAGGCTTTCTCTCTCCCAGAATTCTCGTTGCACCTGCCGTTACTATGTAAGTTATGGGTAGGAAATACATTTAAGCGGTATTAATAAGCATAAATATGGGCATTTTTAAGCATCTAAAATTATTTGCCGCTTGAAAGGATACATTGCCAAGCTATAGAAAAAAAAATGGCCACAGAGGATTTTAGCTTTAAGCGCCGGGGCGCACAGTAGCAGATTTTCAGCAGAATGTGGGTCAGTGCAACAGAGATCGGCGGTGCTGTGGGGATGGAGAGGAAGGGGGGTCGTCTGTCTAATCTGCTCAGGGTATGGAAAGGAAACGGCGTTCCTAATTGACCTCAATATTCACTGAACAGAGAATTTTAAAAAAATGCTAAAGCCACATTTAGCTTTGCTGGAGGAAAAAAAATCAGATGGGCACAGATGGACAGAACAGACATAGGCCCTAGGTTGAGTCCTGCTGTACGCAGACTTTTAATATGGAGTGTAAAGGTGGATAGTCTCATTAGAGGGTATGTTTGCTGAAAGAGTAGCCTATTAGAGTGAGAGAAGGTTTCTCTTTTATGGTTACTAATTTGGATACTTCACAAGTCCCGTAAACATTAGATCGGGTAGCGTGAATGTCAGTATCCGATCTTTCTTTTTCTTTTTGAGAGAGATGAGATGCCTCTTTTCCCACTGAAAATACATAGGCGTGTGTATGTATATGGGGAAGACTGGAGAGGTAAACGTCAGCGAAATGAGTGTTTGGCTGACAGCTATTGAAGGCGTTTGGACAACTTTACTCTGATTATTCAAAGGTATATTCATTTTAGTTCTATATGGTCTTGTGTAAATACTGTATAATACGGTGCTACCGGGTATATCATGACCCTCAAACACAGGATAAAGGCTCCCATACGCCTTCAGTGGCCACTATAGATATTGCTAAAGTATGCCATCAATGTCAGATAGGTGCTTGTCCTACTTCTGAGACCCACTCCAATCTCCAGAACGGGCCCCCCTGAAGTGAACAGAGAGAAGCTGTGCATGCGCGGCTTGGGAGTTTGGAAACGCTATGGGAGTTTGGAAAATGGTTAAGCTCTGAATTGGCAGCAGTCCCATAGTGGTGAATGGAGAGGCGGCCATGCCATTCACCACTATGGGACTTCCAAAAATAGCTTAGTGTGCTCGCCTGGCTATATTCGGAACTCCCATAACTCTGAATCCGTTCTCTAGATATGGGTGGGACCCGCACCTACCTAACATTGATGGCGTATCCTACTGATATGCCAGCAATGTCCCAGATGGGTATTTAGATATTGATGAACTTTCCTTAGGATAAGTCATCAATATCAGATTTGGGGGGGGAAGGTCAGACACATTATACTCCCTCCCACCGATCGGTCATTCTGGGCAGCAGCTGCCAGTGGAATTCATACAGTGGACAGAAGGCTTGTCCACTGTATAGTCTGTGGTGCCAGCAGCATCCTAGAAACAGCTCATCAGTGGGGGTGCTGGGTATCGGCCCCCACGGTCGAATATTAATGACCCATCCTGAGGATAGGCCATCAATATCTTAGTCCCAGAAAACCCACCACCCAACACACCATCTTCTGTGAAGATGTCAGCTGTGTTTGAAATTTTCAGACAATGATTCATCCAACATGTATGGCCAGTTTTAATGACTGTAAACAGTTGTCTAACCATCAACCTATTTCTAACTAATGTGCATGGACACCTTTTATAAGACCAGCATTGCAGGTCTTATTTGCTCAAGACAACTCAGGACATTTGAAAGTCCTTTCCTATCAAATTGGCTTCTTGGGATCGGCTTGCGACCAACAATACATGAGCAAAAATAGAGTGAAATGGTGGTTGGCTCACACTTAGATAATTACGGGCGGGTGCTGCAAACTCACAAATTGGGTGCCCGAACCCAAAAATAGATAGACAATATAGCAAAAAGAAAAAAGGGAGTGAGCACTCACACTATCTGGACCATGGGGATAGATATTATTTAATTCTTAATTAATAATAACATACATGAGCAAAGCCTAGACCATATGTGCTGGCAACAATTTGCATAATATTTTTTTGCCTCTCAGATAAATATAGGCAATATTAATGAGTTGTGACATGTAATTATCAGCATTTCAGCCTAATTAATGCTGACATTTTGTCACTGGGCAGAACATTCACCTTGATGACAAGCTTTTTAGACCTTGGGGTAAGACCTCTCGGCACATAATTCTGTAAATCTTCAGCATCAAAGAAGTGATGAACAGATAAGTATGGATAATGACGATACAGAAGTTATAAGTACGCCAGTAGCGCTTTATTAACCTAGAAGAAGATATATTGGACCATTGCAACTCGTGCTGTTTACGGTGGCAAGTGTCTCAATTGTCAATAAGAGGTTGGGTTTTACAGAGTCTTTGTGTAAGGAACACGTCCAAGCATCACACAGACATCCCAGGGATTTCTAAAAAAAATCCACCTGCGGCGGTGCTGCAAGGGAATTGAATACTTGCTGCTGGGATCCTTCATAGATTACAGCTTGGGGATCCTTGCAACATAGACACCTTGTGATCCGCTCTCCATCAAAGAACCTTTTAAACAAGAATAGATCATCCAAAGCAGTCACCTCTAGTAGACTATACACATTAGATGACAAGTGTATGTGTACAAGATGTCCATGTGTACAAGATGGAGTGCATTTTTGAAAAAAAAAAAATTTTTATGGATAGCTCCAGCCTGCAGTTTGGTTATCACACAATAAAAAAATCCACCCAGTCTAGGATGCAGGCTATGCAACCTAAAGAAAGGTCAACTGGTTGTGTCGTCTGCAGTCTGACAGCACCCATGGAATTCCCGCTGGTTATCTAACCAAAATTGGCTAGAATTAGGGAAAATAATCTTGTGTCTATGGCTTGCTTTAAATGGGATCTACATGTTCAGATATTTCATTAATTACGGCCAGGGGGAAAAAACTTGTCTATTTCAGGTGTGAGCACCCATGGACTTCACATTGGTCATCTTACCAAAATTGGCCAGGATAAGGGACAATAATCTAGTTGTTATGGTTTGCTCTAAATGGCATCTCAACATTGATATTTCGTTTATTATGGCCAGGAAAAACAACCGGTTTATTAAAGATGTGAGCACCCATGGACTTCACGTTGGTCATCTTACCAAAATTGGCCAGGATGAGGAACAATAATTTAGTGTCTGTCTAAATGGGATCTACACGTTCAGCTATTTCATTCATTGTGGCCAGGAAAAACAACCGGTTTGTTTCAGATGTGTGTTGCTGGAGATTATAACACATTACTATTAGGTTCTCTAACAAATTTGGATGTACCATGAAGGCTGTTACCAGGTTGTGTACTTTGGCTTCAAAGATTAACACAGACGAAAGGTGTGGGGTCACCATGGTACAGTTTGCTTAAATACTACATAAATGACGTGTGACTCTGTAAGCACATCCAACATGGTTTCACACCAGTGTCACACTTTTTGGGATGGTTTTGCTACTCTTCTGCCAGCTTAAAAAGTATTTTGGCAGGGTGGAAGGTGATACTAGCAGACCTCAAAAGGAGTCCTAAAGTAGAGAAAAGCTTTATTGATTTTGTACTGATCCTGAATCCTAAGTTCTAGCACATCTTAAGGTGGCCATACATATTTGATTATGTCAGCCAAACCCACCAATTTCTGTGGTAATGGCCTATTGTGTATGGGGTGTCCCACTGTTCTTTGTATGGCATATGTTGAGAGAAAGAAGAGTTAATATGTTGAATTTAAACATGCCGATCCTTTGTGCTCAAGGGCAGGGGCCCAAGCCCCAATGAATATGGCCTAGTTCTCTAGTCGTCCCCCCTCCCCCCACACACCGCATTTTGCTGTACTTGCTATACAGCAGCACATACCTGTCACATCTAGGGCCTCTCAGTTGACGTCTCCTCTGATGTAGATCTTCTGTCGTCATCTTCTCCATTCGGTCCGTACAACTTCTCTCAGCTGCCTCGTCTCTGCAGAGTGTGACACAGACATCTTAGCTTCCTCACATTTCTATCATCATCCCTCAATCTGGAGTCCCCAAAGTGTTATCCTGCTGCTCGCTGTGCCCCTCAATACCCCCGATACTATCCTAAAGAAAAATTTGTGCCCCCATAGTAATAGTGCCCCCAACTGTGATAATACTCCCCAAGAGTGCACCTATTAGTAGAAGAGCCCTCCAGTATTAATAATACCCTCACAGAGCCCCCAGTACAAATAAGGCCCCCTATTGTTTCCCCAGTGGTAATAAAGCTTTCTACAGACCCCTCAGTAGTAATAAGGGCCCCCACAGTGCTCAGTAGTAATAGAGCCTATAGAGCCCCTAGTAGTAATTAGAACGCCTAATGTCCACTGGATTTGCAGTGCCCCCTGTTATATTCCCGCCTCCACCATACAGTCCCATGTAAATAACATCACACCATCTCTCCTGCCCCCTCCAAAATACAGTACTATGTAAATAACATCATTCCCCTCCCTTCACCCCCTCCAACATACAGTCCCATGTAAATAACACTATTTCCCTCACCCCGCCATACAGTCCCATGTAAATAACATCACACCATCTCTACAGCCCCCAAAATACAGTCCCATGTAAATAACATCCATCTCTATCTACAACCCCCTCCAAAATACAGTCCCATCTAAATAACATCACCTCCTCCCCAGCCGCCTTCAACATACAGTCCCAAGTAAATATGACTCCCTCCCCAGACGCCTCAAACATGCATTCCCATAAACATCACCCCTCAACATTCAGTCCCATGTAAATAACATCACCCCCCCACCAGCCACCTTCAACATACAGTCCCACGTAAATAACATCGCCCCCTGAACATACAGTCCCATGTAAATATCACTCCCTCCCACAGCCGCCTCCAACATACAATCATAACATCCCCCTGCCCCAGCCCCCTCCAACATACAGTCCCATGTAAATAACATAATCCCCTTCCACAGCCGCCTTCAACATAAAGTTCCATGTAAATAACATCACCCTGCCCCAGCCCCTTCCAACATACAGTCCTATGTAAATAACATCACTCCCTCCTACAGCCACTATCAACATACAGTCCCATGTAAATAACATGACCCCCTCCCCAGCCACCTCCAACACACAGTTCCATGTAAATAACATCCCTCCCTTCAGCCCTAACATACAGTCCCAGTTAAATAACCACAACTCCCAGCATTGCTCTCCCTCTCCCTTTACTTACCTCTCTTGATGTAGCAGACATCACCTCAGCTTTGTCCCCTCTTCACTGCTGTCCTCTCCTGCACTGGTCACATGATGGTGACATCATCGCAGGTCCTTCTCAACCACTGACTGTTTTACTGGTCACATGACCTGTGATGTCACCACAGGTCCTTCAGCTCTTCCACCGCATTAGATTCAATTGTATTGCCCTGTGGATGGCAACACAGTTGTATCTAGCAGGCAGGACATTCGGGGCCTGGGACAAAACTTCAGGGGCCCGGGCGCCGAATGTTTTAACCTAGCAACGCCTCTGCTCAAGCGACATAAGCCGCTGCCAATGGTGTCTGGCAGTACCTAATTCCCCTCAGCGAATGGAAAACACTTGCACAGTCAGCCAAGCCGAGTGTGCATGTCTATGGGGGGGTTGGAGGAGTAGCTTTTGCCCCAACAATCTAAAGTGTATGGCCACCTTTACAGTATGTTTTCATGTCTGGACGAGGTCACAATTCTACAAGCTTCTGAGCTAAAATCGGTTTCCCTTGTTAGAACAGTATGTTCCAAAAAACTGTAATTTCCATTTTGCAAAGTTTAGTTTTTACACCAAAATACTGTACCTTTGGAGAAGAAATCCGTTCTCACAGATAGAAATTTTGTGCTGAGCATTGCATTATATCTCTCCTGATTTGCCCCATAAACATGCATGCACAAATCAGCTGAGTGTACATGTGTTTTTTTTTTTTTTTCTAATTAGGCTACATGCACACGACCATATGTGTTTTGCGGTCCGCAAATAAAAACTGATGACATCCCTATACCATCTTTTTTTTTTTTTTTTTTTTTTGCCGATCCATTGTAACAATGCCTAAAACAGACAAGAATAGAACATGTTCTATTTTTTTTTTGCGGGGCTACGGAACAGACAAACGGATAGCAAATGGTGCGCTGTCCGCATCTTTTGCGGACCCATTGAAATGAATGGGTCCGCATCCTAATACTTTCGTGTGCATGAGGCCTAAGTGGAAGAAATGACTACACTTCTGGCAGTGGCTTTTCCCCCCGGGGAATAGAGGTTCAAATCCAACATGCCCAGTGCTTCTCTTTTGCGATGGCAGCTGTTGAAGGATTATCCCCGGTCACGTTACATCATTGCCGATTACACCAGGTCACATTGATTGATTTTGAAACATGATTACCATTATAGATTTTATTCATTCCTCTTTTAAGAATAATTCTAAAAAAAACTCTGCAGCTAAATAAAAAGCCTGTGAAATATTCAGGAAATAAGTGAACCTCACAAGCACAATCGCTTTTTTATGTCCGTGGCCACAAATTTCATTGCCATTAAACAAGATATAAGCAGGGCACCAGGATGTTGGCACCGCTTCCTATCTCGTATACTTCAAAGGCATGCTTTCCCCAGTGAAGTGAGTCACCGCTAGTTTGTGCCTCTGATTAAGGATTCCTTTGTTTTCAGGATATTCCCAGTGTGTGGAAGTGATCAAGGAGAAGTCCCCATACAATTAATATGTTAGAAACAGGGAGGAGGCAGCCGTTCTCCGCTTTGATGTTTTAATCGTACCTTCTCATTCAGTGCATCTTCCTAGACGCCACCAAAGAAATCTGAAGACTGTTTACATTATGTCTTTCATAAACATTCACCTTCTACATAAAAGATTTAGGAGGAACAAGCAAATCGCCTGCACTGTAAATATAATATGAAATAACATCTGCAGGCTCGGTTTCCACTTTTATAATAGTTTTGGCTGGGGATTATCTGGTGTGGAGCCTTGTCTTATTTTTTATTTATTTTTTAGCATGGTTCTTGAACAAAAATGTTGTTCATACCCCCAACCCAACTATGGTATATACGTTTAGGGTACCCCTAAAATCAATGCCATTTCAGAATCCTCTAGCTACTCGGTGGCCAACCATGCTAAATGTCTTCTATGACTTGTATGAACTTCAAATTAAGTTAGTAGGCTACGTTCTCAAGCGAGCCTCCTTTTACTTGAGACACCTTCAGCCCTGAACAAGCACAGATCACCAATATACACGTAGATTGCTGCTTGTTTTTGCATGGCCCAATGCAGACTCATTGGGAAACGAACAATCCTTACTACGGTTATTCATCCCCCATACAGTTTGCCTATTATTGTATTGGCAGAACATCCCTGGTTTACAAAGAGAGCTAGCTGTACTGCCAGCAAAGAGTCCAGTCAACCATTTATTGGCAGGCCTTTTACACTGGCCAATGGTCCGTAATGAGCTTTCCCTTTAGCTGATCATTGGCCTCTAAGGTGCCCTAATAGCGCGTCTTGTGGAAATGTACTGGTTGGGCTAGACAGGAAGGTTCCAACCAGAGGCTGAATGTTTAGGTTGAGCAGGTCACTATTGCCACAGGAGGATAATGGCTTTATACATGGTCAGGGCTCATCATTGTCGATCTATGTTTTCAACAGATGCAAAAAGTGTAAAAATAAATAAAATTAAAATAAAAACTGTGTTGGAATCAGAATCCACATGGGCCTATTGTGGTGGCTCAGGACTGAGATTGTGTCATTGGATCCTGTACTGTACTTGTGAGTGGGGTTTAATTTTTGCTTTTGTTTTAACCTTTTGTATCGTTATTATTTTATTTGACTCACTTACGCAATACTTATTTTATTTATATAGTTTGTATGACAAAACCAAATTAAGCGCTCTGATCAACGACCATGCTTGGTTTGTCTTGAATTGGTACGTCAGACCGGGATTTGAATAGTATATCTACGACAAACTAGAATGTGTCCTAATGTGACCACAGAAGATGTTACCTCTAGCCCTACATTTCTCTGACATTTCTGCTCTGATTACCCTGCTGAGTTCAGTTACCCCTAAGGCACATGCCAGATGAGCGATTGGACTGGACTCACTGGTATTTCAAAGTTATATGCCAGTGACATACTGTCATGCATATTCTCGTAAAGATCAGAGGTGAATTTAGAACGAGTTGGACCATTTTTCCTCCAGTTCCGCTTGTCATGGACTTCGTATGGATTTTTTTTTTACCTGTCACAGCCATTATTTGTGTTTATTTCATGTCTGTAATTAGTCGTCCCTTTATACGGTGGATAGGTATTAGAAAAATTTACACGCGGCACTAACCTTGCTTTATATTCAGTTTGTCATTTTGACAGAGCTGGAAGATTAGTTCATGTTCTAGTAAATCTTTTGCAAGTGCCGCATTACTCCAACTAAAATATCCTCCATCTTCAATACTGCAAATTCTTATCCCAGGTGACATGCATACTGTGTCAATAAAACAGGACAAGTAAGCTAGTCTTTCAAGGAAGAAAGTGTGTAATTCTACTCTTACGGTGACAGAAGAGACATTCGTAATTCAATAGTGTGATGTTTGGTTATTGACGCGTTTCAGGCTTTTCTTTTAAGCAAAGTCTTTCAGATATTAAATTACTTTTTCAGCGAACACTGGCGACTCAAGATGAGGTTTATGTACGATGGCGTCTTTATACAGGTGGAATTTGTATATTAGAAGAGGACAAGTGAATAGGGAACACTGGCTCAGTGATCATCACTGTTGTGTTCAAGCAATGGGCACCTGGCTCTAAATTCAACCGGCGTGGAGTTTGGGTGGTCTCCCTTTGCCTGGGTTCTTTTCCACAATGCAAACACTCTGATTTAAGAAAATGAGTTTGTGAGCCCTGTGGAGTACAAGGACTAATGCCCGTGATGACAATCTCTGTACAGTACTGTGAAATGCGTTGGTGTTGTATAAGCAAATGGGCCATTACAAAAAAAGGAACATTGGTGTAACCAAAAAACTAGAAAGAGGTGATCCTCTGGAATGTTTCTTTGTTCTAGTCAAGGACATAGGAGTTGAGGGTACCCCTCACACATTGTGATATACAGGGGTACAATATGGTTTCCATAACTCCTTATAAATCAGTGCATAATTTCCATTTCCTCATTTTGTCTACTATTAGAGATGAGAATACCAATCCACCTGATTCAAGGCTTCTCTGATTTACTATTGGATTTTTGACCCGCCCGCCACTTTGACCCACTGGGTGAATTGATTTGCTGCGTTTGTGAATCGCGTGGGGTAAATCAATTCAGTAGGTTTGGCAGATAGGAGTATTCTCATCTCTACAGTACATGAATACAGCACCCACCATGAATGCATGGGCGGAACAGAGGCTTTTGCACCATGGTCTGTGTTGGCCCAGAAGAGGCTTAGCTTGCGGTGGCCTAGGTCAGAACCTAACATGGCTCTTGGTTATAAACATACAGCACGATACTTTATCAAGCCATCTGCTCAGATATTCCTTCAGCATCCTTCACATAAGTGACATATTTGTGCTGCAAGATTTGCGGAGAATGTGTTGTGCAAATGTGTTTTTGGTATTGCATATCCCTCATCCTAGCAGATGTCATGCCGTTCTGCATCTGTGTGGGAGTCTACATAGCTCAGAGTCCATCAATCCCCAGCTAAACTATGCTGAGGTGAAGGGGCACATGGTCATCATGCGTTTCATTGCCAGACCAGAAGCAGACCCATATTATTATTTTTTCTCTCCGCCGTCTATCCGTATCCCAGTATAATATGAGTATTAGAGCTTTACATAATGGAGAGTAGACAGCAGTGTCTTTTGTTACCCATCCTATACATGGCACTAGCATATTCCGAAGCCCTGTACAGAGAACACACTCGAATGATCATAAGTTTCATCCCATTTATTAAGATTTATGACATTTTTATACATCTGTATGGTATTGGACTCATAGAGTGCAATTTGGTGTGGAAAATTCAGTGTGGATTTGGCTGCGGATCCACAGCAAAATCTGCATTCACACGAGTTACAAATTTCCACAATGCCTAAATTGACATGTTTCGGTCAATTTACGCCGCTTTCTATTTTTAATTTTTTTACCAGTTGGTTTTATAATAGCTTGCAGATTTACCGCGTGCAAATCCACCACTGCACATCCACATACCCTAGAGGGCTTTTCCCGCCAAAGCCATAAATGCCTCTTACCTCTGGGGCCTTCACCTGCCAGAAGAGGTTGAGGGGAACACCTGAACCCCAGTCCGTCAGGTGGAGTGCCACCGCATCCAAGGGGAAATTGAATGCAGAGATAACCTTGCATGCCCTGTGGCTATGCCATAAATGTTTTTGTAGATAACCCCCTTTAACAAAGGGACATAGTAAACGTGTGGCAAAATTACAACCACTGAATAAAAATTTATATGCAGGATCTAGAAATCCGATGCTAGTGTCACCATTTTTGGAGCATCATAGCGTTACGGACATAAGGCCCACGTGTTTACAACGAAAGTTCCAGATTACTTAGGGCAGATGTCTGGAAATGTTCTAAATTTATATTATTCTACAGATGAAAAAATTCCTCGAGGGCAGGTAATATCTATGATTATGCCATAATAGTGTAGATTTTATGAACAGTAATAGGATTGCTTAGTCGACTAGGCTCCATTCTCCCTAAATCACCTCTGGAGTACTCCACAGACAGAGCTGTCTTTCCTCCTAAGGCAGGCCTGCCATTGGGGCATAAAAAAAGCTGTAATTTCCTGTCGAGTCTGCCCCCCCTCCTGTCTGTGGTGCTTTAAGCTTTGTGTCCTATAGATTGTGGCTGCGTGCTAACAAATCTCTATTGTCCAGAGGACGGAGGGCTGGCGGGCTCTGAAGAATTGCTGTCTGGTTTCTATTCAAATCCAGGTAGCCAGATCTATGAAAGAGATGGCTACGTGAGGGACGTTGGGCTTGCAGAGGACTGCAGAACCCAGGCAGACTGTAGTAAGCTCCCTAGCTCAACCTGCATGCTGCTTAACCCCTTCGTCTGAGGCCACGCTGGTTAATATAGACATCCAAGCAGACAACAAGCGGTAGACCTGACAAATAGCATGCCATATCGTGTCCTGTTTTGACTTCTAGAACCCTCTTGGAAGACCATGGCACCATTTCTAGTACAAATAATAACAAATGCAGGAGAGACATTTTTTATGTCTCCCCTGCATTATGCATATACTCTATGTCAGAACATTCTGTAACCTCTGCAAAGATTAGAGTGCAAGCTTTTTAGAACACATTTATTCTGCATCCAACATTAAAAGCCCAAGGATCCCCTTGTCCTTTACCGCATCCCTGCCCATCATGTGACATTTTCCAGACACTAAAGACAACCAGAAAATGAATTGATTGTACAGCAGAGAGTCCAGCTCCCAACAAGCCTGTATGATAGCATATTAAGTTTTGATTGCAGTTATTGCAGGTCATCCTACCCGCTCTTCAGATCTCTTACCTGCCTCCTGGCAAACCCGAGGACACCTGGCGTTCCTCACCAGATGTTGCCAGGCATTGTAGTAGAGGAATCTGCAGCATTGCCCTCTGTGTCTTAAAGCGAGACATACAGTCCAGCAGCAGTGTGTGGATCATTGTAGACAAAAGCAGGCGCGACTGGAGGGGAGAAGGATAGAGGAGGGGAGGGCGTCTGTGGGCAGGTTTGGGAACATTTCCTGTCACTTAGCACATTCCTCCTCACTTGGATTGGGGTGGAGGGGGGGGGGGGGGATTTGGGGAAGGCGGCATCAGACACTGTATTATTTTACTCATTGTGGGGATTTTTAGTTTTTTTGCATTGGTTGCTGATTTGCTTTCTTTTGTCTGGCTTGATTACGCTCAATTTCCTGGGGTTTACAAGCAGCTGAGCATATTAACCCTCTCGCTGCCAGGGGGGCTGCACGCTGCATGGGAACGGCGTGACATTTTTGTCAGGACGCACCGCCAGGTCGTTCGAGGATTGCCTCCCAGAGTCACGTTCTGTCACAAGGCAAAATGATGCAATTGTGGTCAGAGGTTGGAACTAACGCACCCGTGCTTCCCATATAGGAAATAAATCCGGTCTGCGGGCCGGTGGGGCCTAAGGGGTTTGGGAGTCTTCTCCGAATTATTAATGCGGGCACTTTTTATCGCCTGAGCTATGGGTAAAATATAATATTTCTGTTTTCAGTATTGCACAGCCAACCTGTTACGAGAAAAAAATGGCTTCTAGTGCAACTAGTTGGTCAACCATTTTCAATTTCTGAATTTTTTATTTTTATATTTTTTACCTAGATCAAGAGAGTAAAATATCTATGTGTCCGCAGTCTATTGCTTCCTTCGATAAAACTGCACTTTTCTGGCATGAGAGGGGTTAAATTAATGGCAGCTTTTTTTTTCTTCTGCCCCCTGCACAAAAGCCAGTTGACCCCAGCGTGCAGACCTATCAGGACACAAACTGTCTGGGTTTAGCTGGTGTGGCTTTGTCCCCCCTGTCTGGCTCAGTCCCTCCCTGTCTAGTACAGGCAGCCCTGCGGCTAGCAGAGTATTTGCTTACATCTTTCTCAGAACATGGGCGCCTGCCCTTCTTCACCTTAAAAGAATGGCTTAGGACTAGTGTTCTTTTCGAGATACTCCAGCGTCCTCTTGGAGGATTCCACGCTGGGAAGCAGGAAAACCTTGAACGTGGACAAATGAAATGTGTATAAGCAGTGGCTTCATTGCAGTGTGAAGGTGAAGCCAGCGAGATAGCCGGCTGTGCAAGAACAAAGAGGCCACGTGCAGACAGTCCCTCTCTGCACAAATTCCAAGTTGCTCAAAGCTAAGACAGCAGGAATGAGAAATACTCACCCAACGTGAAGGAGATCTCGAAGAGGCAGCATGAAGTCTGTGTCACCCAAGGTCTCTCCCATGGTTGTTGTGGTCTGCAGACGTCTTCACTTTGGTGTACTGGAATGAACTGGTGCAGTCACACTCCAGCCTTATGGAATGCCTACTAGCTGCACTATCTCTCTGTCTCCTGCACTTGCTTTGAACTATATATGACCCATTTGATGGACAGGAGCAAATGCAGTCATGTGCAGGACTGGGCGGCCAGCTATTTGCTGGCGTAGTCCTAGAGGGGCTAACGCATTCTTCTTATTGGCCACTTAACCTTGTTTTTCCCACCCTCTTTCATCCTTTATTCCCATCACTAAAACATGACCCATTCAAAGGCTGCAGTTTATGCCCTGGCTGTTTGGGTGTCTGCACAACCCCCCCATTTGCCTTAATTAAAAAGTATCACTTTCTCTTGCAGGTTTATCTTGCCTGACATGACACCTGCATATGAAGAAGAAGGTGGGACGAGGAGGGGCGGGGGGTTAATATTTAGAGGGGTTCAGTTGATCTTTACCTAGAAATCTGATTATTTTGTATCGCTGTAATAAGAGTTCTCGTAAACTCGTTGTCACTCAATGAAAGGCGCCGGTGTCGTTTCCAACATAAACTCATCTCTTAGGCCATGCATGACGAAACACAATCTGAGTTGGAAATTACATTTACTTAGCCACCGAGTCGTCTCCGAAGATGTTGAATCATTTATTTTTCGAGATGATGTCTTCTTAGAGCGTTATGGCATTTCTTGATCACATCACATCCGGCAAATAAACCCTATGTCGTCGTTATAACTATCGGGGTGAACACAATCCAGGCAGATTTCTTGCAGAAGTTTCTGGGACAGTGCCATCGATCTGAATGGGGTTTGCAGAAATCCACGCGCATAGTGCCAAAACCGTGCCATTGGTATGAATGGAAGTCGCAGAAATTTCTGCAACAAATCTGCCATTCACCCTAGCACTTCCAGAAACCACTCAGGTGGCTCGTAGACATACGCGACTCTACACAGTGATGCAAAAATTACTGGGTATGACTAAGAATTTGATTTAAAAAGTTACCAGATATTTCAGTAAAATTGTAATTTATGAAGGTAATTTAAAAAAATTTTTTATAGGGCACATTAAATATAGTGATGTAGACTAAGTCTCCTTTTACGTCACACTTAATTATTTTTGAGCAGTTCTGTGGTCCTTGCAGTAATATAGGCTATTTTATTATTTTGAATTAAAGTTGTGATATCAGTGGATTATATATATTCCACTTGATTCACAATTTTTGACGTGGGAGCAGAGCATGGTTAGACGTGAATGGATGGGACTGGTTTGCTCCACGAAGCTCTCCCTTCGATGTAACGTTCTGAAATAGAACTCTAAACCTTGTATAGCATTTCCACTCATGAAGGGTTAAATCAGCTTTATAACCAGTAGATGACTACAAAGTGAGCTTCTGTTTTGCCTATCCCAACCCTTAAAGCAGCTACTTATAATTTTGCCCCAATATGAATATGGTAAGTCACGAACATCAAACCCCCAGATTCGTCAGAGGAGTCTTGTAAGTGAAGGTCCTGGATGCTTCTCCTTGGGTCTTCCTACTGGAAAGCATCTAAAGCTATACCAGTGTCTACAGAATTGACCTAGAGGGAACAAGGTTTCTCAAGTAAAATTCTTTGTCTGACAAAAAAAAATGAGGATCCACGGATTAAAAATTGGATTGTTTCAAATTACGAAAAGAATATATGGGAAGTCAGGCAAAGACCTTTTTCCTGTGAAGATCCCAGAGCAAGACCGAAGGCTGACCATACACTGTAGATAGCTGTTGGTCACATGCTCCGCCGACCGCTATACCTCCTGACCCCCTGGTACACATTATGCTCGGCCAAGTGTGTGTGTTTTCTGAATGGGGATAAAGCTGCCACTCGACTTATCTGATGGTGGTTTATATCCCTGAGAACAAAAGGATAAGGCATGTTGAGATACAACAGCCTGAACCTTCTCCCATGCCCACCACCACGCTCATTAAATGGTCAGCTGGGATTGTCAGAGTTAAAAAAAGAAAAAAATGAGTGAGATGAGTAGTTGCAATTACAGTACGCCGCCTCTACAAACGAGACGAATAAGGTAATTATGGAGAGGAAGCAGAGCTCGCATGAGCACCTCCTTGTCTTCAAACAGCTGATCGGTGGGGGTAATGACCTATGCTGAGTAGGTTTACAATATTTACCCGCTGCACAACCCCTTTGAGTTAGAAAAAATCTTTTACTGAGTCCCCCCCCCAGAATGAAATATTAATCTACTCATCTCTTCCTACTCTGTAACATGCTGCCTGCAGATTGCATTGTGATTTGTGGCGACAGGTCCTCTTTAAAGGAAAGGTGTCACCAACCTTTTTTTCTGCTGGTTAAAAACAGGGAATGAGGGATCCTGTCTTATCTATACACAGAGGTGGTAGCCGTCATTCTAAACCTGCCTGTAATGATAAGGAGATAACTGCAGTAAACTGATCTGTACAGACCAATAAGTGGCGCCTATTATTCGGCCTAGTGGCCAGTGCGTAAACGGCAGAATTTTATGGTTTCTGTTTAAATATATATATTGACATGGAAAATAATCACCCAAATTCTTTAAAAAAATGTTTTAACCTAAAATGTGATTTAAACAATAGGTTATTTTCTGATGACACATTCCCTTTAAAGGTGTTATCCCACCTTAGACAATGGTGGCATATCGCTAGGATATGCCTCCATTGTCTGATAGGTGCTGGTCCCACCTCTGGGACCCGCACCTACAAGGAGAACAGAGTCGGGGAGAGTTGTGGCTGGAGGACCCTGGGTTTCCTGGGGTCCGTCCACCACCAGACGCAGCTCCCCACCTCTCCCATTGAAGTGAATGGGAGCTCACCGCGCATGCGCGGCCACCGCTCCCATTCATTTCTATGGGGCCAACGGAAATGGCCGAGCCAGCGCTTGGCTATTTTCTGCTGCTCCAGATTAATAAATGGAGGGCAGCTGCGGTCCTTAACTTTCTCCGCTCTGGTTCTCCTTGTAGGTGCGGGTCCCAGAGGTGGGACCCGCACCTATAAGACAATGGGGGCATATTCTAGCAATATGGCCCCATTGTCTAAGATGGGAAAACCCCTTTAAGAGTTTTTAATAACGTGAGGAATATGATATTGTGTCTAACACTAGTGGAACTTACATTATTGGTATAGACTACAGGAGACACATCTTATTGTTTGGATAAAATATACTAACTATATTATAATATGATCCTGGAAATAGTGGTAATGCACTCCTACGGAGGCACGGCCACTGCCGAATTTCTGTGGGGCACTTGGCAGTGCACAGCATTATTGTTAATGTGTAGTTACTACATGCTGTATGTCAGCCATTTTACTATTTTCATGCTTCTAGAGAGGAATATGGTGCAATATAGGGCACTGAGTACGGAAGCCTATATACCACACTACAGTACTCAATACCGCTATATACTTGAGGCCTTGGCAATAACAGTTTCTTATATGGAGACAACGTTATCCAGAATAGTATATATCAAATTGCGGCTCCGCAACACACCCGGCTGGCACCCCCTATAGAAAATAGGACGTGTTCTATCTTTTGCGGAGCTGCGGACCGGAAGTTCTGGACTGAAACCCGGAAGTTCGGGGTCGCGCTCCGCAAATGCGGAAGCGGAAAGCACATAGTGTGCTATCCGCTACACATCCGGGCCCATAGAGAATGAATGGGTCCGCACCCATTCCGCTAAATTGCGGAACGGGTGCGGACCCTTTTGCGGACGTGTAAATGTGGCCTTAAAGGGGTTTCCAACTTTTTTATACTGATTGACAGGGGTCAGACACCCAGGACCCTAGCCAGTCAACTGTTTGGGGAGCCTGTGGCTGTTCGGTGAGCAACACTACCAGCTTAGGACAGTAGTTTATATTTCAATGGTATAGTACCGCCGAAATGAAGAAAAAAAAAAAATGCCAAAAATTATTTCAAAAAAAGTTATCTTTAAAAAAACAAAACAACTCTCTGAAAGACATGTACCTATCCTGGCTCTCTCCGTTCGGATTAGTAATTGGTTAGTTTGCAGGGCTCAGCTGTTTTCTTTGAATACCCACAGGTAATGACATCACTCGCAGCCGTCACTTCCAGATGTGATAAATCTGTCTGTGAAGAGTGATTTAGTAAATGAGACATTATGGAGTAACCGGCACACTTTGCCCTTCACTCTTGTTGTGCCGCAGGGGGGTCCCCAAAGTACAGGCCCAGGAGTTTTAAAGGGAGTGTATCAGCTATAATGTTTTTCTGCCAGTTAGTGATACACATTCTTTTTTTCTAATCTGTTTAGATTTTCTGATTGAAGATTTTTTTGTCTTCTTTTCTGCACAGGATTTTGGGTTTTAGAAATATGCTTTACAGCAGCCACAGGCACCGTGTTCATAATGGACTGGAGGCGATTAATTGACTTATATAGGAGAATTATGTGGACATGCTCTGTGACCTGTGGAGAAGTCATTGTGCAGGATGGGGGGCAGATAAGCTGTGGTATCACCTATTGTGAATGGTGGATCTTGTGTTCTATTTATCTGTCTATTCGATCTATCTATTTATATGTGTATGTTTATCTGTGATTGTAATCCTGCCTGTGATGATGATGAAATGACTGCTGAAAAGTGATCTGTACAGAACAGGAAGTCTCTGCATATTAGTGGCCAGTGTGAAATCTTCAGGATTTTAAGATTTTGTGTGTGTGTGTGTGTATATATATGTATGTATGTATGTATGTATGTATGTATGTATGTGTGTGTAGGGTAAAACTATACATAAACCTCTTAATTGCATGTATACTAATGCCAGAAGCCTGACTAATAAAACTGGAGAGCTGGAATTAGCGATGTGTGAGGAGGACTATGACATAGTGGGAATAACTGAGACATGGCTGGATGATGGCTATGACTGGGCTGTTTATGTACAAGGTTACAGTCTGTTTAGAAAGGATCGTCAAAACCGGAGAGGGGGAGGGGTCTGCCTTTATGTAAAGTCCGGTCTAAAGCCCACAGTCCGAGAAAATATAAGTGAGGGACATGAACATGTGGAGTCACTGTGGGTAGAAATACATGGAGGCAAAAACAATAATAAAATACTAATAAAAGTTTATTATAAACCACCTAATATACCAGAGTCAAAAGAAAATCTGGTACTAAATGAGATAGACGAGGCAGCAAATCATAATGAGGTGGTTATTATGGGGGACTTCAACTACCCAGATATAGACTGGGAAACTGAAACTTGTATACCTCATAAAGGAAGCAGGTAACAAGACAATTAATTACCTTTCCCAACTGGTTCAGGACCTGACTAGAGGGACGGCCATACTGGACTTAGTATTAACCAGTAGACCTGACAGAGCAACAGATGTGCAGGTTGGGGGACACCTGGGAAATAGTGACCATAAAGTAATAACCTTCCAATTGTCATTCAGAAGAGTGTTTCTTCAGGGAGAAACAAAAATACCAAACTTCAAAAAGCGAAATTTAGTCAACTAAGAGAGGCCATAGACCTAACTAACTGGTACAAAGTCCTTAAATAAAAATACAGCCACAAAAAGGGATATTTTTAAAAGCATCCTAAAATCTAATTGTGAGAGGTACATACCTTTTTATAGGAATAAAAGGTAACAAGAAAAAAAACTGTGGATAAATAGAACTGTAAAATAAGCAATACATTACAAAAGAAAGCATTTAAATCATTAAAACAGGAGGGTAGAGAGGAAGCACTGAAAAACTATAAGGAAAAAAATAAAATATGTAAAATAACAAGTAAAAGCAGCTAAACTAGAGACTGAGAGATTAATTGCCAAAGAGAGCAAAACTAACCCTAAAATGTTCTTCAATTATATAAATGGTAAAAAGTATAAATCTGAAGGTGTCTGCCCTCTTCAAAGTAATGAGGGGGGAGTTGCAGAGAGCGATAA
Source organism: Bufo gargarizans (assembly GCF_014858855.1). NCBI lineage: Eukaryota > Metazoa > Chordata > Amphibia > Anura > Bufonidae > Bufo > Bufo gargarizans. Next base: position 164,944,845 of record NC_058088.1, on the reverse strand, counting down.
GGAGAAGCAAAGCTGTTAAATATTTTTTTTCTCCAGTGTATTCACTGAGGAAAATAAACTGTCAGATGAAATGCAGAATGTAAAAGTAAATTCCTCATTAAAAGTGCCCTGTCTGACCCAGAAAGAAGTACAGTGGTGTCTTAAAAAGATTAAAATAGACAAATCACCAGGACCAGATGGCATACACCCCCGTATCCTAAGAGAATTAAGTAATGTGATAGCCAGACCCTTATTTCTGACACTATACTGACAGGGAGTGTTCCACAGCATTGGGGCATAGCAAATGTGGTGCTAATATTCAAGAAGGGTCCAAAAACAGAGCCCGGAAACTATAGGCCGGTAAGTTTAACATCTGTCGTGGGTAAACTGTTTGAAGGATTTCTAAGAGATGCTATCTTAGAGCATCTCGACGGAAATGAGCAAATAACGCCATATCAGCATGGCTTCATGAGGGATCGGTCACGTCAAACTAATTTAATCAGTTAATATGAGGAGGTAAGTTCTAGACTTGCCCGTGATGAGAACATAGTCCTGCCACTTTACAAATCACTAGTCAGACCACACATGGAGGACTGTGTACAGTTCTGGGCTCCTGTGAACAAGGCAGACATAGCAGAGCTGGAGAGGGTACAGAGGAGGACAACTAAAGTAATAACTGGAATGGGGGGACTACAGTACCCTGAAAGATCATCAACATTAGGGTTATTCACTTTAGAAAATAGATGACTGAGGGGAGATCTAATTACTATGTATAAATATATCAGGGGTCAGTACAGAGATCTCTCCCGTCATCTATTTATCCCCAGGACTGTGACAAGGGGACATCCTCTGTGTCTGGAGGAAAATAGGTTTGTACACAAACATAGAGGATTCTTTTACGGTAAGAGCAGTGAGACTATGGAGCTCTCCGCCTGAGGAGGTGGTGATGGTGAATTCACTAAGGGTTCAAGAGGGGCCTGGATGTATTTCTGGAATTTTTTTCCCCTTAAGCCTCTACCTCACAGGTTTTTTTTTTGTTGCTTTCCTCTACATCAGGCATCCTCAAACTGCGGCCCTCCAGCTGTTGCAAAACTACAACTCCCAGCATGCCCGAGCAGCCTACAGGTATCCGCCTACAGCAGGGGCATTGTGGGAGTTGTAGTTTTACAACAGCTGGAGGGCCGCAGTTTGAGGATGCCTGCTCTACATCAACTTGCAGGATAACAGGCCGAATTTAACGGACAGATGTCTTTTTTCGGTTTTATAGACTGTTACTATGTAACTATGATCCTGGGCGTTTTGAGTCATCATAGGTGTTGGATAACCCCAGTTATAGTTGGTAAGATGAAAACCATTTTTTTTTAAATCACAAAAATGTAAAAATAAAAAAATTAACACAAAAATTGATTTAAACAATAGGTCATTTTCTTTTGACTTGTTTCCTTGAGTTACTCCTCTGTGCACCATAAAAACATGTAGTGACTGGAGAAAGCATCATCTCTGAAATAATCCACGATATGTAGAAGTTGCGTGGAGTGCTGTACAGCAGGGCTACATCTATAGGATGAGAGTGACTTTTAAGTTGACAGTGTGAGCAGCCTGCTGGATAGCTGCAGATCTTTGAAGAAGACATGAGATGGCATAATTGAATATCAGCCTCTATGTGACTTAACGCTCCGACTTTATAGCCAGTGGCCATTTTAGCAAAGAAGAGCTCCATCCGCACAAAGCGGGTGCCAATTCAGTGTGCACAGTTTGCATTAGGCGAGGGTCGTGTACTCCTTCACTGCTGTTGAGGTAAGGTGTATATGCAGGCCTTTATAGGAAACCTGACATGCAAGTAGTTATTTCCGGTACTATTTGATATGGTATATGTAAAGATCCTATACTGACCATATGCAAGCTTACAGAGTGGTCACTGATCAAGTTAAAGGGCTGTTCCTGCAATCCACATATCTCCCTTATCTACAGGATGAGTCATAAATGTCCGATCACAAGGGCCCGCTGCTGCGACCACCACTGGGCCCCTGGTGGTCAGACATTTATCACCTAACCAATGTGGATTGTGAGAAACCCTTGTGATCTTAAAGGGGTTTTGTCCTCTCATACATTGGGGGCATATCGCTAGAATTTGAGGTGGGACCCGCACCTATCTTTAGAATGGAGTCGTCAAAGTGAAGGAGGGCGCATTGCACATGCATGGCCACCTTCTATTCATTTCTGTGGGATTTCTATAGCCGAACTGGAAGTGAATAGAGCTGTGGCCACTCGTGCACTTCCCATTTATTTTCACTTACAAAAATAGCTCGACTATTTTCCGCAGTTCCATAGAAATTAATGGAAGTTTGCTGCGCAAGCGCGGTGTATCCTCCTTTTACTTTGTGGGTTCCATTTTAGAGATAGGTGTGCGACCCGCATCTGTCGGACATTGCGGGCGTATCCTAGCGCAGGGGTCGGCAACCTCCGGCACGCCAGCTGTTGTGACACTACAACTCCCAGCATGCATAATTGCTCTTCTCCAAAACTCCCATAGAAATCAATGGAGCATGCTGTGAATTGTAGTTTCCCAACAGCTGGTGTGCCAATAGTTGCTGACCCCTGTCCTAGTGATATGCTTCCCATGTATGAGATGACACAACCCCATTAATCTAGCTACTTAGTGCTTGGTGTTCATAAAGGGCCTCATGTCCGTTTTAGTAACTGATTTCTATAAAATAACAATACTGGAGCATCTTTTCTTAGAACTCAGTATTGGGCCATTTCATTATTATTCCTCCTGGAACTGTATGAATAAATTGACAGCTGGGTGTTACCATTCCGCTTGACAATGTGGTGTCCTGCTCGGTTCAAACACCGCCTAACAATGTCAGTACTAAATGATCAGCGTTGGACTTCGTTGGGGCACGTTCTATGGGGAATGGAAACCCTCAATTGTCAGTTTATTTATACATTTCCGGGAGTTGTAACGGAGGGGCAGCACAAGGCACAGGTCTAAGAAAACAGTACTGTACACCAAACTACACCGTAAGAAAGATAAACACTGCCATAACTTGTTACGCCAGGGTCCAGTACACACTGATACTGAATACTGTCTTTCTCGTTAATGTCATTGGGGGACACAGCACCATGGGAATACGCTAGAGATCGACCGATTATCGGTTTTACCGATATTATCGGCCAATATTCAGGATTTTGAAAGTTATCGGTATCGGCATCTATTTTGCCAATATGCCGATAATGAATCGGGAACAAGGATCGCGCTGCTGTCAGCGCTCTCCGTGTTCCCTCAGCAGCACAGGGGAGAAGGAAGCAGTGTCTTCCGCCCCCCTGTGCCGCTGCCACCAATGAAAGAAGGGAGGAGAAAAGGAGGGGAGGGGCTGTGGTCAGTGCGCCACCAATGATGTTGACTGATTCATTTATTCAAATTCAACAGGAGGCGGGAGCTGGCTGCAGAATCACATAGCTGGCTCCTGACCTCTTTGACAAGTAGCTGCGATCTGCGATAGTTAACTCCTCAGGTGCCGCAGAGTGCCCCCTGCCTGCTTGTAGCATCATTGGTGGGACGTATTATCTTGGGCCCCTGTTCGGTGGTTCATGTTGTGGCAGGTACCCTTGCCCTCCAGTCCTCCCCCTGAGTTGCATCTGCTCCTGCGGTGGCTGGGGGTTGCTGTGCTATCGGCCTTGCTGGCCTGCATGCGGTGACTCTGGGCTCAGTCGGGTTACCCTAAACTTTGTTCAGGGGTCACCTTCTCCCCACGTGGGTCCCTCACCTCCACCGTAGCCTGCGCCCATTCTCAGCTATGATGAGATTATGGCGCTCTTCCCTGCCCTCATGTGGCCGCATGGGCCCCCCGGGATTCCTTTGCTTCCTGCCTCGGTCCATATCAGAGTCCAATAGCGGCCTAGGGTCTCCCCTCATAGGACCCGCTCATCTCCTGCATCCTGGTTTCCTCCAAGGACAAGACTAGCACTGAGGGAAACTCCTCTGGTTTCTTCTGCTTCATTGGGGGACTCCTGTGCACCGATTCTGACTCGGAACAGAGCATCAGGCGGTCTTCCACCATACAGAATCTCTCTGGGTGGTCAAAGACAAATGTCCACTGAGTAACCTCTCCTCTCCAGGGTTGGTATCCCCTTTAGTGGATTTTCAGATGGTACTCCCCTGGTTGCACAGGTAATTATCCACACAGGTAAGTCAGCTTGCCGCTTCTCCAGTAGGTGGTGCTTTACCCACCACTGTGTTTCGTGCGTCGGCACACCTATGTGGTGTCCCAGGTACGTACGCCTTCCCCTTCACAGAGGGGTACTGGCACCACTGCCAAATGCTGTATCCGGCAGACTTTCCTGGTTACAACGTACCTTCTTTTCAGCTGGAGTAATTTCACTATTACCAGGGGCTATATTCAACACACCCTCCTAGTCAGAGAGTGTTCCAGGCCACAGTATTACTTCTCCAGACGCTTTAGCCAATACACCATACTGGTGCTAGTGTGCACCATGCAACCATATTACTCCCTTATTAAGCGGAGTACCTGTACCATCTTCAGATGCTATAGCCATTTCACCTGTCTGGTTCTAATGCACCCCATGCACTATATTACTCCATTATTTGGTGGAGTACCTGTACCATCTCCAGAGACTGTGGCCATTATACCTGTCTGCAGCCGTATTTCTCCCTTATCAGGCGAAGTACAGATGCCATCTTCAGAGGCTGTAGCCATTGCACCTGTCTGGTTCTAGTGTGCACCATGCAGCCACATTGCTCCTTTCTTAGGTGGAGTACCTGTACCATCTCGAAATGCTATAGCCATCACACCTGTCTGGTTCTAGTGTGCATCACGCAGTCATATTACTCCTTTATCAAGCGGAGTACCTGTACCATTTCCAGATGCTGTAGCCATGTCTCCACTCTCATTATAGTGTGCACCATGCAGCAAGATTACTCCTATTCTCAGGCGGAGTATTTGTAGCATCTCCAAGATCTGTGCCCTATTGGTACAATCTGTGGCCCATACGGCTCCTGCATTGCCCTTTCCTGGCTTTGTGTGCTAGGCAATAATGTGGCCCCTCTCCATGCGGAGTGATGGTACCATCCCCAGACACTGTATTCATCACTCTTTTCTGGTTCTAATATGCATCTGGCACCCCATTACCGTCGTCCTCTGCGGTGTACTTGTACTCTCAAGGTGCTGTATCCGACAAACCATCCGTGTTGTAGTATGTACCTGGTAATCATATGTTCCACCCCTTCTTGGGCGGAGTAGAGTTGCAATTGTTAAATCCAGTATATGGCTGGCCTGTTCAGATCTGACACCCGGTGCAGTACCTCCTGAACCAGGCTCTCTGAGTGCACCAAGTCTTCTCATTGCCGCTGTACTAGGCATGATTTTTACTTTATTGCTTGACGCAATACTTAACAGGACTTTTCAGTCCTGTTATGCACCAGACAACCACTCTCCCTCCGCCATGGGCAGGTTGTTGGCTATCATGCTAGGTTTGTTCTTTGTCAACCCTATAAAGTACTACTGTGTTCAGCACAGTGCGTTACCCCGTTTCATGGATGAAGTACTCATGTTGTTGTTACTGCCTCTCTGCTTTGTTTTCACAGAGTTACATGGCCCAATCCTGGCAGAGTACCTAGATCACCACAGGATGCTCTATCCTGCAGGGATATGCAGCATTGTGAGCACCAGCCGCTACTTCAGTTTTTGGGTCATCGCTAGACGTCCTCTCTGATATGGTTGTGACAGGACTAGTGAACGCCACACACCTACTTGGTGGCTGGAATTTCCCGCTGCTCGCTCTGGTATCGGACATGGTCCCGTAGTTCTTCTATGGTCCGGGCGTTTTTGGTACTCTCTTATGTTGTCTGATTAGTTGTGCTACATGACAGAAGTGCTGTTCGCTTGAGCCTTGCCGTTGTCTGAACCTGGCAGTTTCTTCCCCCTTTCTTGGGGGTTTCATTTTGCTCTGCTGGTAGCTGGTTTCTACATGTCCGTGTAGTCTCTCCCGGCTTCCCCTGGCGAATTCCGCATCCGCATCGCCATGACATATAGATGTCTGGTGATTCTTTTGCAAAATCCAGGGTGCTGTACTTGCCCCTTGCAGGGCAGTGTAATACAGTATGCTAGTCACTACACTTAGGATGGTTGGTTAACCAATGCCATGGCTGATTTTATTTTTTTCCCTATGGTTGCTACATTTAATTTTTCTTTTGATAATCTGGCTACTATTGTCCTCATGTGGTCCAGTTCTGTGGACCCTACTTGAGCCTCCTATGACTGGGTAATCCTGCTTGGAGTCCCTGCCTCAATGATTCTTAGACCATCTAGCTGGCCGGTTCCCTCTGGGAAGCTACTGATGGCATCTCGGACCTCACATGCTCTGTATGACAGCTGCTTCTTTGGGCCCGGTTTGGTTCTTTTTCCTCCTTGGTCCCCATAGGCTTGTTTCCCTCTTGAGATTCTAACCTTTCTTCCTGTTCAGGTTCAGGTCCAGGTCCTGGTACCTGGGAGTTTGTTGCTCCGGTTTGCAATTTACATTCATATTGGCCACTTCTGGGATGGAGCTTTTCCTTGATTAGAGAACTGTTCCTCCTTAGGCTGTTTGGAGTCCTCTCTCTCCTACTCCAATGTCTCTGAGACGAGTGTGTCTCCACTTGTATTACCAGGGCCTGTGACTGGTTCCCTTTTTTCCTTTTTCCCCTGAGACTTCATGTGGCCAGGGATTTCTCTGGTCTTACGTTTCACAGTGATATTTTGTTCCAGTTTTTCTGAGGCTTGATTCTTGCCTTCTTTGTGTAGAACCTTGTCTTTACATTCCCTTCTCGTGGCCATTACCAAGGACCCCCTTCTCCCCCAGAGGTTGGCTGCTTTCTCTGGCAGGATGGGGTTTCCACCTTCTCATAGGGTGTTTCTCTTTTCCCACCTGCCTTGCAGTGGAAGGAGGCTTGTTCCCTTCCCATGGTGAGTATTTTCTATTGTTTCTCTCAATCGTGCTTCCTTGTTTCCTCTCTACCCTTCACATGGTGTTTGCCACGGACAGGCCATGTTTTTGGTTTGAGACGATTTGGTTTTTTTTCCTTGCCGGGTCCTCTTACTGGTCAGGTTCCTTTGCTTCCAGGCCTTATGGAATCGCCTTCCTTTTGCCGAGGGGTGTCCACAGGGTCTTCCTTTAGTTTGTCTCCAGGAAGTTTTTTTTTTCCCTTGGTTCAGGGCTGCTCCTGTCCTTTTCCCAGGCATTTTCTCTCCTGCCAGGTTCCCTCATAGTCTAATTTTTCTTGTTGGGTCTGTCCTCTTATAGATCCTCCTCCTGGAGCATCCTTCTATATACAGAGCGCTAGGCCATTACCAACAGATGCCTTCCGGTTGTGCTGCTTTCCTGTTTCTTCAGGGGGGTCCCTGGTTCTTCCGGATACTTCCTCTGGCAACACTTCTTGCGCAGGACATCTAGCCCTGCTACCTATCCTCTAGCTTCTTTATTTTCCCACCTTGGGTGGAGCTGGGTGTTTCCCTTTGTTCTTTTCTTGCATATGGCCTTTTTTCCCAGGCACTTGTCCTTGGGATCCTGGTGGTTTCCCACAATTTTTTTCTTTGGACTCTTCCTGGTTCTGGAGCCTCTCGGCTCACTTTCTTAGGCTAGTTTAACACTAGCGGCATGGACCTCCAGCAGGTGAACAGCCTGTCGGATCCGTCCTGCCGCTAGTGCACGCATGCCCCCGGACTACCGTTCCGGCCCCATTGACTATAATGGGGGCGGGGCAGAGTTCCGGTGGCAGCACGGCAGCGCATGCAGAGAGGCTGCCAGATTTAAAAGTATGTCAAGTTAGACAGCAAGATCTGCTGCCATCAAATCCTGATCTTTCAGCATTGCCTGATGAGTTTTTGCTCATTTATCGGGTAATCGGTGGCAGTGTTGCACTGCCAGATGTTCCTGCGAAGCTCGTTAGAATCATCTGGCAGTGTAATACAGGCTTAAGTTATGCTGGGGCAGTCCTGTTGCTGTGCAGACCCCTCCACTTATTCATTTCAATGGAGGCAACTGTCGGGCAGGAAATGGCTGCAGAACATGTAATTACACAAGTCTGTGCTGCTGGCATTTTCTTGAAAGAATTCTACAGTCGGCGTCGTCTTTCTCTAAATGGTTGATAACGGGGAACAGAAGTAAAGTAAAATACCTGTTTATTTGTGGTGTTTGCAGGTAAATACTCAATGCTGAATACCCATAAACTGATGGCCAGGGCATTATTGTGCCCACCTTAGCTGGCATGTGATGACATAACCCTTCTGAAATACTATGGGTAAGATTAAAGAACAGTGCACCAGTCTACCTTTACCTATACCTTCTGATTACCAAGACCTGTGGAATGGTTGGTCGTCTCGGACATCTCCCACCCTGCCACCCGCATGCACCTAAGCATCCGCTTTAGTTTATCCTCGCCTGTGGTGCTACTCTGCAGCCTTCCAGACTTTGGCGGTTGTCATCAATCAATAGATGCTGACAATGTTGCAAACTGGAGTCACGGTGGGAAAAGTACACGGGTGGTGGATCTAGTAGAAGTAATTTATGAAGGCTACCTTACTTGTGCTGGCATTGCCATCTGGTTTGTGTTTAGTGGCGGTGGCTGCACGATGAAATGAGAGAGAAATCCTGCCTTCCTGCTTATTTTTTTTTTCTTTTTGTGCAACTTGTCTCTGCTCCTGTATGCAGACGTTCTCTGCAAGAGGTCAGAGCAGGACAAAGCAGGCCAGCTGAATGGCGGCATGCTCTGCAGAGCAGCACAGTGCAGTGCCATCACAGGCAGACAGAGGAGAGCCACCTGCGGTACAGCACGCTGACATTTCCATTACCGTCACCGTGCAGCTCAGAAAATCACTTTTCACAAGTGGACCTCATCAACATTACAGAAGAAAAGTGGTAAAAGGAATTCTAAGTTGACGTAGAAAGCTTCTGTAAGTGCTGCAAGTTAGAGATCCTCATCTCGTTGTAATGGTTCCTGTAGGTTCTCAGAACTGAAGATATGTGAGAGACAGTGGTGGTCACTGGAGCAGATGTGTTTAAAGGGTCACTACATCCAAAATTGGGGTACCTAATAGGGGGATTGTCTCCTTGTGGCTCTTTTTAATCTTTGTGTCATGCACCTCCCATTCTGGCCCTGCACTAGGCATTGCATAGTGTATCAGCAAAAAATAAATAAATCAGATGTGACTTTACAGAATTTTCCATTTACGTTATCATTGTAATCCCAGTACTTCCACATATACTGTACATATAGTGGTATTGAGATATTCCCAGTGCCTTCTATTTGTTAGGTCAGGTCATTGTTTGATGGAAATACTTTGTAAGGACTTTCAGCACTTTTCCATTTCAAAGTACGATTATTTTGGGTAGGGTGTTGTACATTTACCATATTTTTGGACTAAGACACACCTAAGATTTGGAGGAGGAAAATAAGAAAATATTTTCCATCTAACCTCAGAGCAGACCCCCATTCTTCATCAGACCTCATATCAAACCTTAAAGAGGACCTTTCATCTGCTTTACTTATAAGAGCTAAATATCTGTACTTGCGGGGTACCCCCTGCTGATGCTGCCACCCATTGAAAAACCCGCTGAGACCCCAGGGTTTCCCAATAGACATCTCCTTCTCCCTGGCTGTGCCGTGATCCAATCACATCGGAGAGCATCACAGCCTGGGATCAGCAGCATCAGTGGGGGGTACCCCACAAGTACAGGTATTTATCTCCTATAAATAAAACAGATGAAAGGTCCTCTTTAAAATCAGACCCACAAGCTCCATCAGCCTCAGATCAGGTTTGGATCAACCCACATGAAACTCACCAGACTCGGATCACCCCCCACCCATTAGACTCCCCAGCCTCAGGTTAGACCACCCGACCTACATCAGCCTCAGATCAGCTCCCCCATCAGACTCCCTCAGCCACCATCAGATTCAGATCAGACCTCAGATCAGACGTAAAAAAAATAAAAAATAAACTTACCTCGCTTGCTCCGGATGGCACTGTCACTCTGCAGATTCAGGACTCCCTGCTTCACGCACTGCTTCTTTTGACGCTGTGAGTACACGCCTACGTGCTGTGCAACGTCAGGACACATTGCACAGCCAAGCTCGGAAGAAGACCAGGGAGGGCGAGTACAGCCAGCGCAGTGCTCCACTCACCTCTCTGTGCCTCCTGCATGCTTCCATAATGGTCAAGTGGTCATTAGCATTCGAATTGTAAGACACAGTGCCACTTTCCCTCACTTTTGGGGGGGAAAAGTGCGTCTTACAGTCCAAAAAATACGGTATATTTTTTTATTTGCACCCATACAGTTTAAGATATGGAAAAAATTGCACTAAGGCCTCATGCACACGACCGTTGTGTGCATCCGTGGCCGTTGTGCCGTTTTCCGTTTTTTTTCGCGGACCCATTGACTTTCAATGGGTCCGTGGAAAAATCGGAAAATGCACCGTTTTGCAGCCGAGGCCGTGATCCGTGTATCCTGTCCGTCAAAAAAATATGACCTGTCCTATTTTTTTGACGGACAACGGTTCACGGACCCATTCAAGTCAATGGGTCCGTGAAAGAACACGGATGCACACAAGATTGGCATCCGTGTCCGTGATCCGTGGCCGTAGGTTGCTTTCATACAGACGGATCCGAAGATCCGTCTGCATAAAAGCTTTTTCAGAGGTGAGTTTTCACTTCGCGAAAACTCAGATCCGACAGTATATTCTAACACAGAGGCGTTCCCATGGTGATGGGGACGCTTCAGGTTAGAATATACTGAAAAACTGTGTACATGACTGCCCCCTGCTGCCTGGCAGGTGCTGCCAGGCAGCAGGGGGCAGACCCCCCCCCCCCCCTGTTTTTAACTCATTTGTGGCCAGTGCGGCCGAAAACTCCAATCCGATGGTATAAAAGAACTCCAGACTTTACATTGAAAGTCAATGGGGACGGATCCGTTTGAAATGGCACCATATTGTGTCAACGTCAAACGGATCCGTCCTTATTGACTTGCATTGTAATTCAGGACGGATCCGTTTGGCTCCGCACGGCCAGGCGGACGCCAAAACGACTTTTTTTTCATGTCCGTGGATCCTCCAAAAATCAAGGAAGACCCACGGACGAAAAAACGGTCACGGACCCACGGACCCCGTTTTTGCGGGCCGTGAAAAAAAACTGTCGTGTGCATGAGGCCTAAATGTGACCAAAATCCTGGAAAATAGCATCCTAGTAGCAAGGAAATATAATTGGTTTGCAGGGCTGCTGAGTCAGATTGTGTTAGAATTAGTAGAAATTACTTTAACTCTGGCTTCAAATACAAATATTAAATATTCAGAGTATTGCATAATTTCTTAATTAAATCTATGACTTGTTGCATATTCACTTTTATGTGAATGAGTCTGAAGCCCCTGTCAGAGCTAGAACTTAAAGGGCTTTTCCGGGTTTTTAATATTCATCACCTATCCTCCGGATAGCTCATCAATATCAGACAGCTGTGGGTCCGAGTCCCGGCACCCCCACCGATCAGCCGTTTGAGGAAGCTGCGGTTTGTTATGGAATTTTATTAGTTCTTGTTCAGAGGCAGTCCAGAGGATTAGGATATTATTAATGAAATAAAAGTAGACCAAGGGTTTCATGGGACAGCATACCAAGAAGTCAGTTTTCAGTTTTGCCATGAAAAGGTTGGCATATCGCCCTGGATGTGTACTGTGGGTCACTTTTGTGCGACAAATTGTGTTGGACCCTGTGTTTAGACCAAGACCTGCTAAGTGGATAGCCACCTGATACACCTTCAAAGAAGAGTTAAGAGACTTGTCGCCTGCTACTGTAACCAAGCATAGTGCCTCAGCCAAGAAGCGTAACCAACAATCATAGTGCCTTTGTGAAGAACTATTGTCTTATAACATAGAAACATAGAAAGTGTCGGCAGATAAGAACCATTTGGACCATTTTTTTGCGGACCGTATACGGAACCATTCATTTTAATGGGTCCGCAAAAAAAAGGAAGTTATTCCGTGTGCCTTCGGTTTCCATATGTCCTCATGTCTGTTCCTCCAAAAAAATAGAACATGTCCTGTTACTGTCTGCATAACGGACAAGGATAGTACTGTTCTATTAGAGGCCAGCTGTTGAGTTCCGCAAAATATGGATCCTTGTTTTGCAGACTGCAAAATCCATATGGTCATGTGCATCAGCTCTAATTGAAATGTGAATTTCGTAGTAATGTGTGCAATCACTATTGGTGATAAGCGAAATATTGTAAAATTCGATTCGGCTGCTGAATTACTTTGTCACAAAGTGCATTTCTTTCTAAGTAGTGAGTGCAGAGCGGCGATTGCGCCAATCACCATCATTGCTGATCACAGCATCTGATGGTTATAACACAGTGTAAAATAAATTTAAAAAATCGTACCTCATCCATTTGAGCCGGCCACCGCCATATTGATTAAAGATCTAGCCTCTTTCCCGGCCCGTGATGACAACACTTATCACTATGTTGTTATAGTAACCAAATCTTGCGATAGTCACTGTACGTTCATGAGTGCGGAGACCTTAATAAAGGACAGACAATTTGGACTACAAATGCTTATAGGTTTTGATTTACATCCCGGCTGATAAACCCCTCGAGCTTAGTTAATTTGGAAATTTTAATTAAACATGACCAGTGTGATATAGTTATACAAAGACAGTGATTTCTCCCTGTTCTCATAAATGTGTAGAGATTATAGAGAGAAATTATGTCATGCAATAATGTAGAAATTGCGATGGTCTGGCACAGACCTGCATGATGATGATCAATTAGTCAATACCAGAACCGGAAGACTAATCAGGAGAACAGACTACAGGGCTCCTCAGAATAGTATCCACACACTATTCTGGTATAGGGGCCCGAATATTAATGCTGGGATGAAGGAGGAGTGAACAAAGGTTGGAATTATTTCAGTTTTGATATATTATTATGGTCTATTCATGTTTGTAGCGGGAGCCTTCTACCACTTTTGCCTTCAGTGGAGACCAACCAAGAATACAACTGGCCATACACATTCAATATCTGTTGGCTGAACAATCATTTGCTGGACCGTTCTCTCCCGACTCCCCCATTGTGGCTTATCTCCTGGACAAACAAAAGGATCAGGCAAAAATATTCACTACAAATATTAGACTATGGCCGAACACGCCATTCTCAACCGGTTTGGCCAACAGTACACTAATATATATGGGGATCTTAAGATGGGTTTGCACAGGCCGAGCTAAAGCCGATTGTCAGAAAGGAAGCCTTCTCCTCCACAGTATAAGGATGTGGGGTCGCTATTGCGATTGCTTGTCCTCGTACAGCCGAGTACGATCTGCTCAGAAATGATAATTTATGTGCCGACACTAACAACAGTTGGTTTCTTCGTTCATTTAGTGATCAGCTACACATTTAGACGAGCTGATTGTTGGGAATGAGCATTCGCAGGAACGTTTGTTCCTGATAATCTACAGGAATATTAGGCAGTGTAAATCCACATTTAACCTCTTAAACTCAGCTTGTGTTCTGTCTTATAGATATGGCAGAAGTGTCCTTATCTGGGCCAGCAAACTTGAGGGAGTCAATTATCGAGCATGTAGCTACTTTCCATACATTAAGCAACTGCCTTTGATGTTGTAGATGGGGTGTCAGAGGTAGGGCCTCAATCTATTACACGTTTATGTGGATATTCCAAAATGTCTGTGATCACCCTATATTGGTGACTAACCACAGACCACACAGAATACAGTATGAAACCATGGTACAACATAGCTTTTTGGCGTGATGATTAGGAACGAAAAGCATTTGTTCCTGATCATTGCCCCATGTCAACAGTGGTGGACTGGGAACTTAAAGTGACCCTGGAAAAAATAAAATAAAAGTGGCCTATGTTGTAGGTGGGTCCAGATTGACAGGGGGGTCAATACAAGTAGGCAGGGCCAACAATACCACAGTACAATACTAAATACTGCCCCAGCAGACCCAGATACCACAGTACTACACAAAATACTGCCGCACAAGACACAGAATTCAAGAGTATCACTGTCCTGAGGATAGAGATACCGTTGAATACAAGGGTAGCCAGGTGCACCTAAGTACTTGATGCTGCTTGCATTAATTAATGCTGAGAGTATCATTTGATTATTACCTGGCTGGTGGCTTCCCGGATGTCGACCCACCAGGAAATTTCACTGTGGGGTCTGCCCTTGCATGTAAACATGCTACCGATCACCCGTTTGTGGCACCAAAATTTTTAGGTTTTCAGCATCACCCTCTGTAAACAGCCAACAATATGCAACCTGAATATATATAATTTAAATGTTTTTTATTTATTTTTCTTTTGGTGCATATAGATACCTCCCGGCTTTCAAAGAAAAAATATCCTTGAATAATAGATTTATTAATTTTTTCCAAAAAGGGCCTTACATGGCGCCTGGCACTGTCAGATGGCTCTAGACACGTCTCTGGTAGTCAGTTGACAGAGGCTCCTATGAGCCAGATTCTCTGATTCGGTTGTGTTCTGAAAAAAAGCACCTGTTCGCATCTAGGCTGAGCAGTTGTCTGGTGAATGATGGCTGTCATTTCTATTCCTCTGGATTTAATAACTTGTCTGTGTGAACCAATTCTGATAGAAGGAGAAGCAACAGTTCTTGGTGTATAACAACTCATAAATAGGCCACAGAGAAGTGAAATTCAGAAATTTGATGTTTTGTAAAATTATCAGTCACGTATTGCCGCTCCTTTATGGGTTAACAGGTTTATGGTATCTCATCAGACAAGAATGACGACTTGACGTGTGCTCCTCAGGTGCAGTAAATCTAGTCAGCGCTTCTATTGTGATCTAGACTTCTCTTGCCTTCAGTTTCTGGAAATAGAAGGTGACTGACGTATCCCGACAGCTATCGTTGTAAGCCGTGTTGGTTTTTGCAGGTTCTCTACCTGCACCCTGCGTGCGCGCATGTTCACAAACTGAAGCCCATTCCATGAAAAGCTAATGAACCTGACAGCCTGTTTTTGGGCCAGTGGTCAAGAGCGGAGTACTTGGAGGAAACCCACATGAATACAAGTGTAACACCTGCACACCATACAGATGGAGCCTTGGTCAGAAATTAACCCTTGTCCCAGTTTTACAAGACAACAAAGCTAAGCACTGTTCAACCCACCGTAATATGTTTACTTTGTGCAATCAGCAGACATCTGTACTCACTTTAGTCTCCAAAAACGTCTTTCAGTAGATCTGCGAGCAGTGTGTTCGTGTTGCATGTAGAGTACTTTCAGCATATTTAGATCAGTATTTCAGTTTTTCTGTGTCCTCAGAAGCTCCAGAATATTTTTTTCCAAAATGTTCTTGTATTTTTGCTGAAGATTGTCAACAATAAACTGAGATTTAAAATTATTTAGACAAGATTTGCAGTTACCGACAAGTATAAACTTGGTAATTTTTGTGCCATTTTAAGGTCCTGACCTCATGGGAATGAAGGCTTGTGAATTTACCGCTGTACGAAAAAAATAAAAATCTGCATTGTAGATTGACTCGTGGTGTGGATTTTAACCCCGTAGCATGTCAATTCTTGCTCTGGATTTACACCGTTTATTTTACTCTTCGCAACAGCCATGACAAATCCGCATTGAAATCACTGAGCTTTTGCCGCCACAAATGATGTCCCATGTGGACATACCCTGAAGGA
Organism: Bufo gargarizans; assembly: GCF_014858855.1. Lineage (NCBI taxonomy): Eukaryota > Metazoa > Chordata > Amphibia > Anura > Bufonidae > Bufo > Bufo gargarizans. Next base: position 164,929,159 of record NC_058088.1, on the reverse strand, counting down.
GTTTTCCAGAAATACATATTGATGGCCTATTTACAGCTACACTGTTTTGGGGATCTGTCCACCACCATGCAGTTTTGCCCATTGAGACGTGACCTGTACCTAGACCAACTTTTTTACGCCCTTAAAGGGGTTATCTGTCCCCTGAAATGACCCCCCATATGCCCAGGCCCCGCACACACAATGTGCTTACCTCGTCCCCCGCACCCGCGTTCCTTCTGAAGCTTGCACGGCCACCGCTGCAGTGGATGGACTTCAGACAAGTTCTTAGACTTTTTACTGAACCGTCTTCATCATCCAGGACAGAGCGTCCTCTATATGTGCGCTTCTTTCTCGGTCCCGGTGGCAATGACGTATCAAAAGTTATATATCAAGGACACTTTAACGAAAAAGAAATGTTGGTTTGTTGAAGCCAAAAAGTTCAAGCAATATATGCAACTTAAGGCTACCTGCACACATTGCAAATTACACAAGGTTTTTCCATGTGGATTTTCGTGAGGAAAAACAGCAGCATAATAAAAGCACCAGCAAAGTGACTAAGACCTGACAAATCTCATGTACACTTTGTGTAGTTTTTCTGTGCTGATTTTGAAATCCGCAGCATGTGAATTTTTTTTGTGGATTTCACCCTTTGTAATCCAAAGGGTAAGACTGGGGCAAGACAGCATCAAAAGTCAGCAAGTGACATGTGCTGATTTAGTCGATTTTCCCCTGCCGTTCCAGGTTGTAGTTTAACACCATAAAGGTAGGGTGCAATCATGAACTTCTAAGATCTACCAACATATCTCTGAAAAATAGAATTTCTACTTAGGGAGTCGAAGGGTCCTATCACATGGAACGATTTCTGACGGGAACAAGTGCCAAATTGTATCTCGTTTAAATGGCCTCTTTCATAGCCAATGCAATCTGTATGGAAGATGAATGACTGTTAGTACAGTTGTTCATCCCTATATTGTTGGTAGCACATTCCTGTTTATACAGGGGGAGATTTGCTGATGACGACGCAAATTTTTAGGCCAACATAAAAGATGTGATCAGTCAACTGACCAGCATGGACCATGGAGTTTGATAGATTGATAGAGCTTGTATGCTGCATATATAGATCACTCTGTACGGAGAAGTAAAGGTGAGTACTGTTATAACTATTAACAATTCTTATTGTAGCCGTGCATAGAGAAAACGATGAACCTATGACCACGTAGAGTTATGTTTTTTTAAATTTCTAATTATTTGCCATTTGACTTTAAAGCGCATAATGTACCGTAGATTTAATGGAAACAGCGATACACTTGTCCTTGAGTTGTCCTTGGTATTGCAGCTCTATTAAACTGGATGGCGCTGACCTTCCATATCCAGACACAACTCATGGACAAGTGTGAAGCTGTTTCTAGATGAGAGCAGATTTGCTTGTCTACCGCTTCTGATTAGTACATTTTGTGTTGGGTAAACAGTTACCCTTTCTATCCATAGATGATGGGAGGATATTATTGCAATACTTTTACTTTAGATCTTTAGTGCTACACGTGACGTATAGACGGCAGATTCTTGTTTTTCCGCTGTCCGTTTCATTTTGAAGTTGCTTAGAGTTGGGCAATCAAACCTCTGCCAGAATGACCAAAAATAGCTGTGGCTGGAAAGACAGAAGTGAGATCATCAAGGCCATCATGAGATGAAATGAGGGCACAGCTGTGGAGTTCTGGAGGCAAAAACATAGACTCAATATGTCAGGCAAAATTACATCGCAGACAGAGAGCGTCTGCTTTATTACAGAGCCGCTCTTGGTCTGTCCTCTTATTAGTGGTCTTATGGAAAACATGAATGATATACATAAGGCTTTCATGTGAAATGGGTGCAATGCTGGCCAAAAGAGTAATGGTAATTACCAATGATCTGACCATGAAAGACTAAGGCCAACGATGGTCATTGTGTGCTTGGTAATAAAATCAGTTCTGACCTAAAAATTTGTCCATTGGTAACAGGAACAGGATTTTCAGGTATTTCTTGGACATAACTGATAAAATACTCGAGCACCTTGATATTTCCATTTTTGCTGAAACTTTGCAATATATGGTCGTGAACAACCAGCATCCTGATAGTGAAATATATTGGAAATATGGTAAAATTCTGATGGTGAAATACATTGGAAATATGGTGAAATCCTAATGGTGAAATATGGTGAAATCCCGATATTGAACTATATTGGAAATATGGTGAAATCCCGATATTGAACTATATTGGAAATATGGTGAAATCCCAATGGTCAAAATATATTGAAAATATGGTAAAATCCCGATGGTGAAATATTTTGGAACTTGTTTTCCATTCACCGGTTTGAGACAAATTTTTACAGGTGATTTAATTTGAACTGGTGTGACATGAAATGGAAAAAGCAATAAAATGTGTATTAAAATCTTCATGGCCAAGGAGATTAAAAGGAGAATTTATAAATGAAGCCGCCCATTCAGGAATTAGGCGATAACGTTATGGGGGTTCAAACACCATTTTAAACCCTGCCACCAATCCCCCCTCCCTCCCCCAAATACCTTTCTTTAAGAATTCACTGATCATCCCAATGCCCATTTCTTTAGGTGCTGTAGTTTCCATTCTGTGGCGGTTTTGTGTTCTCCTAACCTACGGCAGTCTGCATGCGTCAGCAGTGGCAAAAAGGGTCAGCACATGAGGAGGATTATTGCTGTACCCCCACACATCCAGCTAGCCTGTGTACATAATGTCGGTAGTAATGTGCCAGGCATTTAACAGGCTGGAAGTGAAGGCATCATGGAACGTACAGGCTGCCAGTGGAAGTCTGAATTTCTGAAGGCAGCAGCATGACCCAACTTGACAAAGATCGGGGAATCAGCAGAGTTTTAAAAATGTTATTGCATTACAAAGTCTTTTGTTTTGTCAGACAATGGTCATTATAACTTTGATCCTGAAAACCCCTTTTAAGTGATCTAAAGTCGAAAGATTCTCCGTAACCATGTTCAGAATAATTAACATTCTTCATATCTATCTTCTTGTGTTTTCCTCTTGACCTAGCCACCAAAATAGCCCAACCTTTTTTTTTTTTATATATAAATACTTTCTACTTCTGGACGGATGGGGATACAAGAAGTGAGCAACTTCTTTAATGTTGTTCCTACAGAAGCAATATTCTGTACAAGCCAAGAAGTGGCGGCAATTATTAGACATAGAGGCCAGTGCAAAAAATGCAGGATTTTTTGTTTTAGTTTAAATATAAAAAGTGTCATGGAAAATTAAAAATAACACCATCAAAAATGATTAAAATATGTTAAACATAAAAAAGTGATTTAAACAGCGGGTCATTTTCTAATGACACATTCCCTTTGAGATCCAACTTTTGGGACACAGAGTTTTTTAAACTTTAAAGGAAAAAAAAAAAAAGATGGTTTCAAAGTACATAAGCAACATGCTGGGTTCTGCAGAGTTCCTCTGGCATCAGCTGCAGAGATGAGGTTGGGTTTTTTCTATTAGTAACACTTTATTACGGGACAATTGCCTACTGTTTTGTGGAGCATTTGTCCAATTTTAAAGGTCCAATTTAAAAACTCTACCAAGCGCTATAATAAATAAATTGAGAAAGTTATAGAGAAGTTTAAAATAAAAACCTTTTTTAGTTTTTACAAGAATATAACTTCTTGTGATCTTATTGGTTTGTGTTTAAAGTGTTATTATCTGTGATGGCTTTCAGCAAAAAATACTTTGTAGAACTCAAAAACTAATAAATTGTAGATCTAAAGTCAGAGGCTTAATAGCTGGTGGGTGATAAACTTCTTGCCTACACATATAGCCGCTAGCTACTCTCTCAACTGCTTGATACCTCCTCAGGCAGGTGTGACATTCCTCCTACTGTCGGAGGGATTCATGTATTTGTATTTTTATTATTTCTGGTTGTTTAGATTCCAGTTATGATTGCTTTTTTTAGAAATAGTTTCTTGGTGGTTCATTATCTAGGTGTAAAAAGCATAATGTATAAATATTTTATAATGGGGAGCATATTTTCAAATGTGCATTAGGCAAGAAATGTGCAAAGAGGGATCTCGCAAGGAAAGAGAACCATCTCGGGTTTGCTCCTCCTCACTCAGTGTGTATGTGGGGGAGGGGGAAATTACTCCACTTCCAAAGTACCATCAATCTGTAAAATCTATGCCACATGCCTTTTACTGGCTTCCCTACATCTGTATTATGACTGTAGAAGAAAATGTGATAGTGAATGTAAACTATAAAGCAAATTTTTATATGAAATATTAATTTTTGTTATTACGTGTATTAAAAAAATTCCATAAAGTGAATATAATGATTTATGATAAATAATATTATTTGGCTAGGATTTTATTTTTGTATAACATTTCAATTGATGTTGTACTTTTTAAATCTTCTTTTTTAAGACATGCGGAGAGAATTGCATTTAAGTATGCGGAGGACTAATGAAGGACCGTTAGCTCATGTTTGCATGCCGCAGAGTACATACAGGTTCTACTCGCATCATGGCTTCCTCTTCTTAATTTGACATGTATATTTTGTGGAGTGGGGACTATATGAGAGCCGATCTGGCAGCTTGACCTAAATCTCATATATCCTATCAGCTATTCATCGGGATCAACTGCCTTTCACGAGTCCCTCGAGCAGCAGCATGTACCGTATAAATATATTTATCTTTGTTGGACACAAAAAGGACCATTTTGACGGGTAGCGACATAGACTTCTGTATATATCCAACTACTGGGTAGGGAGCCATTTAATCACTAATGTTATTGTACACAATAATATTTTTTGGGTTCATCTTTGTTTTACATAAGGCTGTACAATACACAATTGAATATTTTTTGGCTGTTTGAAGGGGTAGTGGGTCTTGAGCGATTGCTGCTTCCAAATTACCTTTGCGCCGTCTCATTTACAGCAGCCATGTAGTGTAACTATACATGCTCGATCCATTCACTTGGGTTGTAATTACACTGCTCTGCCTTTACGAAGGAGACAACGGGCAGATAGTTTTAAAATGGAAGCAGCACTTGCATGAGCGTTGCTACCCTTTCAAACAGTTGATCGGCAGCCGGGAGTCGTATTCCTGCCCATCTGATATTGATGACCTATCCCGAGGATAGGTCATCAGTATCTTTACACTGTGCAAGCCCTTTAAATTTAAATAGTGGATAATTAGACCAGGCTGAAGATGTGCCAGATTTATCACAGTGGCTCATGCTGATAAATATGGTACATCTTGGTAGACATGTTGGCCACTTTTTCTAATGATCCCTCTCGATTGGATTATACTTTGCACATTAGCTCCTTTTAAGCTATATCCCTTTTCATTTACGGCCCATCCTTCCCTAAGCTAAACCCCCTTCTGAAGACACTGGGGAACATTAACAAACTCTAAGGGCTCATGCATATGAACGTGTGCGGCCCATGCCTATATTGCGGGGCCACAATATACAGACACCTGCCGTGTGGGCTCTGTATTACAGATTTACTAGATGCAGAGCGGAGGCACAGAATGGAAGTACTAGGAATATGGGATTTCGGTCCGTGCTTCCGCACCGCAATAAAATAGAACACATTCTATTTTTTTGCAGTGTGGACAGAATCATTGAAGTGAATGGGTCCGCATCCGTAAACGGCGGGCACGCGGCCGGTGCACGTTCGTGTGCATGAGCCCTAACATTGAGACGAATAAACAATCTTGAAGTATGCCAGATTTATCACCGTGTTTGGTGCTGAATGATAAATATGGCTCACTTTTAGACAGTTTTATTGGCTTAGCTAAAGTTAAAAAAGTGCCAACTTTTTGGCACACAGTCACATTTTAAGCCGCACCCTTCCCATGTCACCACACACCCCTTTTTCACTAAGCCACATACCCTTGACAGACTAGGTGTGAAGTGTCTAAAACACTTAAATGTGGTGTAAGCCAATGGTTTGGTGCAAATTGTGCCAGAGCACACTATTCAGTATTAAATCTGCCCCACTCTCTAGCGAGGTGAAAAAAGCATCTAAAACCTATAATAAATCATCCAGCACAAGACAGATCTCCTGAATATATCTGCATGGCTATTTCCAGCTATTCTTGTAAATATAGCCCAGACCACTTTTTATTTTAAAATTTATTTTATTTTTTATATTTCCTTTTCAGTTCTTGCCTTTGGGAAAATAACCTCTTCTTTTCTGATCACCTCTCTATGGGCCATTCATTGATATTTCTATATCTGTCGTCAAGGCGTTATATGTAAAGTTTGTGTAGGTGATAGCTGGGATGTTAAATTCCCCCCCCCCCCCCCCCGCCCTGAAATCTTCCCCTTAATTCATATAGTGAACCTGCTGCTCCTTTCGGGTTATTGTGTGCGAGAGAATCCAGCCTGCAAATCTAGGTCACCGTGCCTTCATTAGACCGAAATACAAAGCAAAGCCCTGCTTTCTACTGGAGGTCAGAGCTCAAGATCCATCGGAATGTATCTGTAGGTACAAAGTCAGCGGGTTCCTCCAGGCCTTGCACGTCATCACCAGCATTTCATGCACCTATAATTCTTTGTTATGGCATTGACATTTTATACCGTACTTTCCGCTCATTCTCAGAGGGGTAGGAATGCCGCTATGGTCCGTAGGGTTTTCTTTCATTTATATTACAACTTGTGATATCATCCAAATAATTAATCCTCACCACAGTGACTGGCGTCTTATCAATGAAACAATGACCTCATTAAGATTCTGTGGTAATTCTCACTTCATTTATTCAAAAGGTCTGTTTTTAATTGGATACCTTCTAATATCTTAAGCTGTCCTTAGACATTGGAGATTTTTCTCCGTTTCAGATATCCAGTATTGTCAACGGTGAAATTCGACTATTATCGTCTGCAAAGGAAATCAGCAGCATTTTATGGTTTATGGATATATTTGCTTGTATCTCCTTAATTTTTTGTCCCTTTATGACCAACTTTTATTCTTTACAAAAAAATATCTAGTGAACATTTTTACATGTCTAGCACTTCATAGGCTGTCTCAAAGATTAACTACTGGGAACTGAATATTAGCATTACATATACTTTTTAATTTTCTTTTAACCAATACTTACCCAAAGTAAATATCCCTTTGGAAAAATAAAACAAATTATGCTTTCAAAAATAGAAGCGTTAATGGTTTATTTTATAAACTAGTCTACTTTCACACTAGCATTAAAGTTTTCCGGTATTGAGTTCCGCCATAGGGGCTCAATACCGGAAAAAAACGCATCTGTTTTGTCCACATGCATTCTTAATGAAAAGCAATGTGTTCAGTATGCATCAGCATGTCCTCCGTTCCGTCCCTTTTACGGTATTTGGCTGGAGAAAATACCGCAGCATGCTGCGGTATTTTCTCCGGCCAAAATTCCGGAACACTTGCCGAATCCAGCATTAATTTCCATTGAAATGTATTAATACCGGATCCGGTACCAAGTGTTCAGGAAATTGCCGCATTGAGAAATGCGCATGCGCAGACCTTTTAAAAATGTGAGAAAAATACCGGATCCTTTTTTCCCGATGACACCGGAGAGACGGATCCGGTATTTCAATGCATTTGTCAGATGGATCCGCATCCGGAAACAAATGATATCCGTTTGCATACGTATTTCCAGATCCGGCAGGAAGTTCCGGCAACGGAACTACCTGCAGGATTCTTCTAACGCTAGTGTGAAAGTTCCCTTAAATGGAATCAGCTCCGAAAACCCCCCAAACTAGAGTAAGTAGTGAATGGTGAAAGTGATGCTGAGTCCGGTATTGTTTTTTTTATCTTCATACTCCGACACTGTGCGCCAGCAAACCAACTGTAAAATTCATTGTGAGGACTCCTCTTTGAGTCCTCTCCATAATGTGCATAAGCTCAGGAGTCCTCTTAATGTAACTTATGGCTGGTTTGTTGGAGCACAACGTTGGAATGCAAGTGAATATAAAAAAAAAATTACATAACCAAACTGAACGTCACTTACACTATTCACTCCCTACTCTAGTTTGGGGGGTGGGGATGTTTCGGAGCTGACAGATTCCATATCAATATTTGGTCTGACCACCGTTTGCATTCAAAACAGCATGAATTTTTTTAGGTACATTTGCACACAGTTTTTGAAGTAACTCAGCAAGCAGGTTGTTCAAAACATCTTGAGATAGACTTGATGATGTTGAGATCAGGGCTCTGTGGGGGCAAATCTTAACTTCCAGAACTCCTTTTTCTTCTTTAGGGCTCATGAGCTTAAATGAAAGGGCTCCGTGCCCGTGCTGTGGACCGCAAATTGCGGTCCGCAATGCATGGGCACAGACCATGGGGCAGCCGCATGCAGATCACTGACCCAATCACTTTGAAAACACCACGGAAGAACTCCGTAGTGCTTCCATGGGGTTCCGATCCGTGCCTCCATTCCGCATCTCTGCGATCTGTAATGCAGAATGCACACAGCCAGTGCCCGTGTATTGCGGGCCCACTGTATGGCCAAAGGGGGCACACGGTCGTGTGCATGAGCCCTTAGACTGAAGATAGTTCTTAATGACATTGGCTGTATGTTTCGGGTCATTGTCCTGCTGCTAATCAAATTTGGAGCCAATCAGATGCCTCCTTGATGAAATTGCACAATGGATAAGTATCTACCTGTAGATATCAACATTGAGGACACAATTAATCCTTACCACTCCCCGTAACACCCCATAATGACAACGTGAAAAGAAAATGTTTGAAATCTTTGCTAATTTATTGAAAAGGAAAAACTAAAATCTCACATCTGTATGGAGATGCTAATTTCATTTTCCAGCAGGACTTGGCACCTACCCACACTGCCAAAAGTACCAATACCTGGTTTAATAACCCATCACTGTGCTTGATTGGCCAGTGAACTCGCCTGACCTAAACCCCATAGAGAATCTATGGGATATTGTCAAGCGGAAGATGAGACAGCAGACGCGACAATACAGACGAGTTGAAGGCCACTATCAAAGCAACCTGGTCTTCCATAACGCAGCAGTGCCACAGGCTGATCGCCTCCATGCCACGCGCATGCAGTAATTCACGCAAAAGGAGACCCGACCAAGTACTGAGTGCTTATACTATACATACTTTTCAGTAGGCCAACATTTCTGTATTAAAAAATCTTTTTTTTTTTTTATTGGTCTTAAACAATATTCTGCAATACTAACTTTTGGGTTTTCATTAGCTGTACGTGATAATTAGAGATGAGCTAAATTTTGAAAAATTTTATTCAGCAACTTCGCCGAAGTTTGCCATTCGATTAGTTCCCAATTAATTTGTCACAAATCAATATAAATCAGGTATAGCCAGACCACTCTGCCTTGGGGTATGGCCACGCGTAGTGGGCAGGTTGCGGCCATGCTGTGGTAAAGAACCGCACGGCCAAATAGCCTGCAGCTGCCTTTCATGTAATAATGAAGGCCGCACTGTATAGTTGGTCTTGTTGCTGGTATGGGATTTGTCTGGTTAGGTGGGGGCACAATATGCGTATTATTGCTGTTAAGGTATGCAATCTCTTGCAGGTTATTTGACAGTAAACACAGAATATTAATCAGCCCTGGTATACCCACTTCTCCAACCCCAGTGCTCTCCTGCCTTACAGATGGGAGCCCTTCTTCTGCCATCTGCTTTGCCTCCTTTTCCACATCATCTAATATTGATGAGAATATGTCATCAGGAACATCCAGCTCCTCCTCTCTCTGCATCTTGATGACTTTTCTAGGATATGGAGACTTGATTTGGAAGAAGTAAAGCCAGTAAAAGATAAGGATGGTCATCATTAAGACCTGGCTCCCCTAAGGGGTGCAGACTGGATGGTATTTGTTGGCACGCTGGCACTGGAAAAATAAAGGCATCCATCTTATTGGTATTGAATTACATATGTTAGTTGACGGCTGATGTCGGAATAAGTAAATGTAGGAATAAATAAAACTGATGCAGAATAAGTCTCCCTGTCTAATATTCTTCTATTAATCATTTTCAGCCAAACTGTCCCTAGCGCATGAGCGCTTGCCACGTCTCTCCCTATGCTTAGCTCACAGGACAATGGTGGAGACTGTGTGGGATGAGGGTTTTATAGGGCTGTGACATCATAGGGTATGGTTATTTGCAGATTGGCTGGCTGCATGGCATTATGGGTGATCTCACGTTCCCAGTCTTCTTACTTTTACTTTGTAACATTTGCAAACACCATTTTAGGTACCGAATTCCGCTTCGAAATACCGTAGATCAGGGGGGGGCCAACCCATGGCTCTTGAGCCGCATGCGGCTCTTTGATTCTTCAAATGCGGCTCTACGTGTGGAGCCGGAAAGCAGTCAGGCGGCTCACTCTCCACCCCATGCTCAGATATCTTTTCCTGATCGGGCACCGTTGCTACTTTGCAGCTCCAGCTCACTCTCCACTACGTCCTGAGACATGGAGACACGGACTATGACCTGCCGTTCGGCTTATCGGGTCACAGTGGAGAGCGTGTCAGACCTGCAGAGTAGCAGGTGCCCGAGCAGGAGCCCAGTTCCTGATCAGGAGAGGGAAGAGATTTTTTTTTTTTAATTATAGATCTGAGCATGGGGGTCTGATCTAAGCATGGGAGGTTCTGATCTGAGCATGGGGAGGGGGGGGGGGGTTGTCCTGATCTCGGCAATAAGGGTCTGATCTGAGCATGGGGGGGTCAGATTTGAAAAGGGGGGAAATCTGACACTCTGAGTCTGATTTGTGTTGTCTGATCCGAGCATTGAGGGTCTTATTTTGGGGTCTGATTTGGAGGTCTAAGGGTCTTATTTTAGGTCAGATGAGGATTGGGGATCTGATTTAGGAGTCTGATCTGAGGTCTGATGAGAAAAATAAAAAATTCTTATTTTTCTTTGTTAAAACCTAGGTTCATCTTGTAGGGCGAAAAATATGGTGACTCGTGTGTAAATGTATAGCTTGTGGCTCTTCGTAGTCATACGTTTTCTTTTTTTTTGGCTCTTTGTGTCTGTAAGGTTGGCCACCCCTGCCGTAGATCTTTGTGTGTAATGAATCTGTATAATATATGTTTAACTTTTTGAATTGAATTACAGAAATGCATTTTTTTATATTATAATTTATTGAGGTGCACCTGTAAACTTTCAGATTTATTGATTGGCTCTCGTTACTGGCAGAAATTCTAGGCCTTTATCCCGACCAGAAAATATATATATCTGCCATAGGTATACATGTTGAGCAAACTAGACTGTACCAGATGAGAGTTGATTGCATGTGGGCAGACCTCATTCATAAATGAGAAATCCGCACTTTCCCCCCAATTCTGTGCAGCTTAACGAGGATTAGGGCAGAACAAATGGACTGTGCTCAGATAGGGGATTAATATGCTAAACTGTCAGAGCCTGTCTACTCTCCTCTTGTTTTCGACGCCACAAAAGTATTTATCTTAAGCAGATGATAAATCTGGATGGTGGTGTATCAGCCATAAAGTCTTGAGCAGAACCGCTCGACCTAGATTTTCTAAATTGAGCCCCCACTCGGGATATTAATAAGGAGGCGGATTTGACTATACAATTGGTTGCTTCAGAGGCCTTCCATCTATATCTATGGTAGGCACTCTCTTGTACTATTCATTGTCTATTTCATTTTCATATTTGTGCTCCATTTTATATAATAAGCTGTTTATCATTGCGAGAGTTAATCAACCCTGTAGCGCGAACATTACATGAAGCGATGGCGTCCCACGTGAGGCGCAGGCTGCTTTAATAGGTTTACTTCTAAATGTTTAATGACACGCCGTCTGCAGATTTTTCTGTATGGAAGGCACTATACTGCCTGCAGTTCCTCATCGTTTCGCAAAGGAAGTGTCACTTGTGAGAAAATGGATGCAGTAATCACTTAGTTCGCCCCAAGCTTATATATCAGGGGACACTGTAATTCCATGTTGTGTCCTTTCACGCGGGAGCATGAAGCTTACCTTGTGCAATGTAGAATACAAAATGTGTGATGCGCCCTGGTTAGGAAGCTTGTCAACCAGGCATGTTTTTATAAAAAAAAAATATATGATTAGATGGTCGGAGGGTTTGGACAACATTTATCTAATGTGAATGGCCAGCTTGGGGTGTGCGTAAAGCTGTTACCTCTGCACCTCTTATAGCTATGCTCCTGCCCAACATGCTGATGGCATACTACAGAAAGTCTTCACTACATTAAAGGGGTTGTCCCATCAAGACAACCTATCCCCTATCCACACGATTAGGGATTGGTGTCTAATCAGTGGGGTCCAACCACTGGGACTGCTACTTATCAAGAGAACGAGGGCCCATTATCCCGGTTTGATTGGACAGTCGGTCGCGCATGCTGCTCCATTCAGCTCCATGGGGCTACCCAGGGGTGTAGCTAAAGGCTCATGGGCCCTGGTGCAAGAGTTCAGCTTGGGGCCCCCTTCCCTCAGTGCTTTGTGACTAGGGGTAGGGAAGCACATAGCCTTCGTGCTGCATGAGGCAAAAATTGAAATGGCACCCCCCATGCCAATTCTTGACCTAACACATTACTTCCAGCCAGAGGTGTAACTTGACCAGCATGCACTTTCTATAATACCAGTGTCTTCTTATGCGGCACAAGGGTCTTTGGGACCTCTCAGGCTCCTGGGCCCAGTAACGACTCCTACCTCTTCACCCCCTATAACTACGCCCCTGAAGCTGCCAGAGATAGTTGAGCGCTTATACTCTATCTTCAGTAGTCCCATAGAATTGAACGGAGCAGTGGACATGTAGGGCCGTCTGCCACTTCATTGAAACTGAAAGCACAGGACACTGTCCTAAAAATCATCAGGAACCCCAGCTGCCGGAACCCTGCCGATCAGACACTTATCCCCCTTTATGTAGACAGGGGATAAGTTGTCCCAATGGGACAACACCTTTAATCTAGTCAAGACTCTGGAGTATACGATCAGCATGTCGGGCAGGAGCATAGTTCTAGGAGGTCCAGAGGTAACAGTTGCACGCAGATAAATGTTGGCCGAACCCTCAGACCATCTACAGTAGAGGTCAGGAAATGTTAAGGATCAGAAAGTTGGGTTTGAGCTGCCCGATTCTTATGTTCTCAAAGAGATAAGCCTACAGATATCTCATGCATATGGCCAGCCTAGTGTCTAAGGGGATCCAAAGGCCATTTAGGAAGACTCCAATATTATAAATGACACATAGTAGGTGGGGATGCTGTTATACATTTTTGTATCAGGGCCCAGGAGCTTAAATTTATACCTATGGTGTTAGGATTTTTCATTATAGGACAGTAGGGTATATACTGTATATTAGAGATTTGGGTTTGAATGTCAACTTTTTACAGGAAGAATTGCTCCATTATGGGACATTTGAGGAGTAAATCATGAAGTCCGATTTAGCCTCCTCAGCAATGCAATGAGCCCTTTTCTCCATTTACTCACGGTGAGAGGTACAAATCGTAATTTTTCGGATTTATTCTTACAATAGAACTATCAAATATTTTCACATCTCCTTTTTTAAATCCAGCAGGTTGTTCTGAAGGAGGACTAGCCTGCTATACTTCACCATATCCGGCACAGCTGGATACTGCTGTTCACCCTCGGACTCCATTGACTTTAATGGGATCCGGCCAAATCCCATTCTGATCCAATTATAGTCAATGGGGTCTGGCGGTGAATGGTAGTATGCAGCCATGCCATATACTCTGAAATCTGGCAGGTTGTTCCGGCAGAGTAAAAAAAGGTAATTTTTGGATTTGTTCTTAGAATAGAACTATGAAATAAGAAAAGGCTACTTTCACATCTGCGCGGCAGGCTGTTCCTGTTTTCGTCCGGCAGATACAGGCATGTAGTTAATGGATTCCGCCAGTAAACGGCAGAATTTGGCTATGCCAGATACGTTGAAATCTGCCAGAACAGCCTGCCGGTTTTAGAAACGCAGATGTGAAATTAGCCTAATATTGCTGAAATAAAGGCCCTTTTTGGGTAACTGCAGTAGGCATTCATACAGGGTCTCTGACCCTGCCCCTGGCTGGGGCCCATGATGTCATCACAACTGACTGTTAGTGGAGAAGAGGTAGTCCTCTCGAGATTTAGGCTGTGTGTAGAAAGGGGTCTGCTCCCACCCTGACTGAGTGTATACGTAAGCATTGCATGAAGGTGGGGTTCTGTGCTTGGAACCATTCATCCCTGTGGGAAGCGAATAGTCGTTTTCATATTGATCTTGTGTTTGTTCAGGACCATTTTATATTGTCGTGAGTTATAGGAGTCCTTCTGTGATAGATAATGTTCTCGAGTAGATTGGCTGTCACACTGCTGAAGGCGACTATGGAGAGTGAGGCGCTAAAAAATTCTCTCTTAAATCAAGTAAATGAATGATTACATTGACTTATCTGCGACCACAGGATTAAAACAGCTCCTAACTGTAATAAGCCTTTGTTAGTGTTACCTAACCAATATACCATCAGTGTTTATGGCGGAAAAATACTTTTAACCACTTCAGCCCCGCTAGGTGAAACCCCCTTCATGACCAGAGCACTTTTTACACTTCGGCACTACACTCCTTTCACCGTTTATCGCTCGGTCATGCAACTTACCACCCAAATGAATTTTACCTCCTTTTCTTCTCCCTAATGGAGCTTTCATTTGGTGGTATTTTATTGCTGCTGACATTTTTACTTTTTTTGTTATTAATCAAAATGTAACGATTTTTTTGCAAAAAAATGACATTTTTCACTTTCAGCTGTAAAATTTTGCAAAAAAAACGACATCCATATATAAATTTTTCGCCAAATTTATTGTTCTACATGTCTTTGATAAAAAAAAATGTTTGGGCAAAAAAAAAATGGTTTGGGTAAAAGTTATAGCATTTACAAACTATGGTACAAAAATGTGAATTTCCGCTTTTTGAAACAGCTCTGACTTTCTGAGCACCTGTCATGATTCCTGAGGTTCTACAATGCCCAAACAGTAGAAAACCCCCACAAATGACCCCATTTCGGAAAGTAGACACCCTAAGGTATTCGCTGATGGGCATAGTGAGTTCATAGAACTTTTTATTTTTTGTCACAAGTTAGCGGAAAATGATGATGATTTTTATTTTTTTTATTTTTCTTACAAAGTCTCATATTCCACTAACTTGCGACAAAAAATAAAAAATTCTAGGAACTCGCCATGCCCCTCACGGAATACCTTGGGGTGTCTTCTTTCCAAAATGGGGTCACTTGTGGGGTAGTTATACTGCCCTGGCAATTTAGGGGCCCAAATGTGTGAGAAGTACCTTGCAATCAAAATGTGTAGAAAATGACCGGTGAAATCCAAAAGGTGCACTTTGGAATATGTGCCCCTTTGCCCACCTTGGCAGCAAAAAAGTGTGACACATCTGGTATCGCCGTACTCAGGAGAAGTTGGGGAATGTGTTTTGGGGTGTCATTTTACATATACCCATGCTGGGTGAGAAAAATATCTTGGTCAAATGCCAACTTTGTATAAAAAAATGGGAAAAGTTGTCTTTTGCCAAGATATTTCTCTCATCCAGCATGGGTATATGTAAAATGACACCCCAAAACACATTCCCCAACTTCTCCTGAGTACGGCGATACCAGATGTGTCACACTTTTTTGCTGCCAAGGTGGGCAAAGGGGCACATATTCCAAAGTGCACCTTTCAGATTTTGCAGGCCATTTTTTACACATTTTGATTGCAAGGTACTTCTCACACATTTGGGCCCCTAAATTGCCAGGGCAGTATAACTACGCCACAAGTGACCCCATTTTGGAAAGAAGACACCCCAAGGTATTCCGTGAGGGGCATGGCGAGTTCCTAGAATTTATTTTTTGTCACAAGTTAGCGGAAAATGATGATTTTTTTTTTTCTCTTTTTTCCTTACAAAGTCTCATATTTCACTAACTTGCGACAAAAAATAAAAAATTCTAGGAACTCGCCATGCCCCTCACGGAATACCTTGGGGTGTCTTCTTTCCAAAATGGGGTCACTTGTGGCGTAGTTATACTGCCCTGGCAATTTAGGGGCCCAAATGTGTGAGAAGAACTTTGCAATCAAAATCTGTAAAAAATGGCCTGCAAAATCTGAAAGGTGCACTTTGGAATATGTGCCCCTTTGCCCACCTTGGCAGCAAAAAAGTGTGACACATCTGGTATCGCCGTACTCAGGAGAAGTTGGGGAATGTGTTTTGGGGTGTCATTTTACATATACCCATGCTGGATGAGAGAAATATCTTGGCAAAAGACAACTTTTCCCATTTTTTTATACAAAGTTGGCATTTGACCAAGATATTTTTCTCACCCAGCATGGGTATATGTAAAATGACACCCCAAAACACATTCCCCAACTTCTCCTGAGTACGGCGATACCAGATGTGTGACACTTTTTTGCTGCCAAGGTGGGCAAAGGGGCACATATTCCAAAGTGCACCTTTCGGATTTCACCGGTCATTTTTTACACATTTTGATTGCAAAGTTCTTCTCACACATTTGGGCCCCTAAATTGCCAGGGCAGTATAACTACGCCACAAGTGACCCCATTTTGGAAAGAAGACACCCCAAGGTATTCTGTGAGGGGCATGGCGAGTTCCTAGAATTTTTTTTTTTTTGTCGCAAGTTAGTGGAATATGAGACTTTGTAAGGAAAAAAGAAAAAAAAAGAAAAATCATCATTTTCCGCTAACTTGTGACAAAAAATAAAAAATTCTAGGAACTCGCCATGCCCCTCACGGAATACCTTGGGGTGTCTTCTTTCCAAAATGGGGTCACTTGTGGCGTAGTTATACTGCCCTGGCAATTTAGGGGCCCAAATGTGTGAGAAGTACCTTGCAATCAAAATCTGTAAAAAATGGCCTGCGAAATATGAAAGGTGCACTTTGGAATATGTGCCCCTTTGCCCACCTTGGCTGCAAAAAAGTGTCACACATCTGGTATCGCCGTACTCAGGAGAAGTTGGGGAATGTGTTTTGGGGTGTCATTTTACATATACCCATGCTGGGTGATAGAAATATCTTGGCAAAAGACAACTTTTCCTATTTTTTTATACAAAGTTGGCATTTGACCAAGATATTTCTCTCACCCAGCATGGGTATATGTAAAATGACACCCCAAAACACATTCCCCAACTTCTCCTGAGTACGGCGATACCAGATGTGTCACACTTTTTTGCAGCCTAGATGCGCAAAGGGGCCCAAATTCCTTTTAGGAGGGCATTTTTAGACATTTGGATCCCAGACTTCTTCTCACACTTTCGGGCCCCTAAAAAGCCTGGGCAGTATAAATACCCCACATGTGACCCCACTTTGGAAAGAAGACACCCCAAGGTATTCAATGAGGGGCCTGGCGAGTTCCTAGAAATTTTTTATTTTTTGCATATGTTAGCGGAAATTGATTTTTTTGGTTTTTTTCTCACAAAGTCTCACTTTCCGCTAACTTAGGACAAAAATTTCAATCTTTCATGGACTCAATATGCCCCTCAGCGAATACCTTGGGGTGTCTTCTTTCCGAAATGGGGTCACATGTGGGGTATTTATACTGCCCTGGCTTTTTAGGGGCCCTAAAGCGTGAGAAGAAGTCTGGAATATAAATGTCTAAAAATGTTTACGCATTTGGATTCCGTGAGGGGTATGGTGAGTTCATGGGAGATTTTATTTTTTGACACAAGTTAGTGGAATATGAGACTTAGTAAGAAAAAACAAAAACAAAAAAAAAATTTCCGCTAACTTGTGCCAAAAAAATGTCTGAATGGAGCCTTACAGGGGGGGGTGATCAATGACAGGGGGGGTGATCAATGACAGGGGGGGTAATCACCCATATAGACTCCCGGATCACCCCCCTGTCATTGATCACCCCCCTGGTAAGGCTCCATTCAGACGTCCGTATAATTTTTACGGATCCATGGATCGGATCCGCAAAACACATGCGGACGTCTGAATGGAGCCTTACAGGGGGGTTATCAATGACAGGGGGTGATCAGGGTGATCACCCCCCTGTCACTGATCACCCCCCCTGTAAGGCTCCATTCAGACATCCGCATGATTTTTTACGGATCCATGGATACATGGATCGGATCCACAAAAAACATGCGGACGTCTGAATGGAGCCTTACAGGGGGGTTATCAATGACAGGGGGTGATCAGGGTGGTCACCCCCCTGTCACGGATCACCCCCCCTGTAAGGCTCCATTCAGACATCCGCATGATTTTTTACGGATCCATGGATACATGGATCGGATCCACAAAAAACATGCGGACGTCTGAATGGAGCCTTACAGGGGGGTCATCAATGACAGGGGGTGATCAGGGTAATCAGGGTGATCACCCCCCTGTCACGGATCACCCCCCCTGTAAGGCTCCATTCAGACATCCGCATGATTTTTTACGGATCCATGGATACATGGATCGGATCCACAAAAAACATGCGGACGTCTGAATGGAGCCTTACAGGGGGGTTATCAATGACAGGGGGTGATCAGGGTAATCAGGGTGATCACCCCCCTGTCACTGATCACCCCCCCTGTAAGGCTCCATTCAGACATCCGCATGATTTTTTACGGATCCATGGATACATGGATCGGATCCACAAAAAACATGCGGACGTCTGAATGGAGCCTTACAGGGGGGTTATCAATGACAGGGGGTGATCAGGGTGATCACCCCCCTGTCACGGATCACCCCCCCTGTAAGGCTCCATTCAGACATCCGCATGATTTTTTACGGATCCATGGATACATGGATCGGATCCACAAAAAACATGCGGACGTCTGAATGGAGCCTTACAGGGGGGTTATCAATGACAGGGGGTGATCAGGGTGATCACCCCCCTGTCACGGATCACCCCCCCTGTAAGGCTCCATTCAGACATCCGCATGATTTTTTACGGATCCATGGATACATGGATCGGATCCACAAAAAACATGCGGACGTCTGAATGGAGCCTTACAGGGGGGTGATCAATGACAGGGGGTGATCAGGGAGTGTATATGGGTGATCACCCCCCTGTAAGGCTCCATTCAGACGTCCGCATGTGTTTTGCGGATCCGATCCATGTATCCATGGATCCGTAAAAATCATGCGGACGTCTGAATGGAGCCTTACAGGGGGGTGATCAGTGACAGGGGGGTGATCAATGACAGGGGGTGATCAGGGAGTGTATATGGGTGATCACCAGCCTGTCATTGATCACCCCCCTGTAAGGCTCCATTTAGACGTCCGTATGCGTTTTGCGGATCCGATCCATGTATCCGTGGATCCGTAAAAATCATACGGACGTCTGAACGGAGCCTGACAGGGGGGTGATCAATGACAGGGCGGTGATCAATGACAGGGGGGTGATCAGGGAGTTTATATGGGGTGATCATGGGTGATCAGGGGTTTATAAGGGGTTAATAAGTGACGGGGGGGGGGGTGTAGTGTAGTGTGGTGTTTGGTGCGACTGTACTGACCTACCTGAGTCCTCTGGTGGTCGATCCTAACAAAAGGGACCACCAGAGGACCAGGTAGGAGGTATATTAGACGCTGTTATGAAAACAGCGTCTAATATACCTGTTAGGGGTTAAAAAATTCGGATCTCCAGCCTGCCAGCGAACGATCGCCGCTGGCATGCTGGAGATCCACTCGCTTACCTTCCGTTCCTGTGAGCGCGCGCGCCTGTGTGCGCGCGTTCACAGGAAATCTCGCGTATCGCGAGATGACGCGTATATGCGTGACTGTGCGCCAGCCTGCCACCTCCGGAACGCACATGTGCGTTAGGCGGTCCGGAGGTGGTTAAAGGGGTCGTGAAGCCTTTTAGAATAAAAAAAAAAAAAAACTTTTAAAGGGGTTATCCGACCCCTGAAATGCCCCCCCCCCCTTATGCCCGGGCCCCTCACACACAATGTACTTACCTTGCTCCCTGGCACTTGTGTCGCTTCTGAAGCCCACACGGCCACCGCAGCATCTCCCCATCACGCGGATGAAAACATCCAGCCTGCTATTGGCTGCTCCCACCTGACGCCGGATGTTTTCATCCACGCAATGGGGAGATGTAGCGGCGGTCGCGTGGGCTTCAGAAGCGAATCGGGTGCCAGGGAGTAAGGCAAGTACATTGTGTGTGAGAGACCCAGGCATATGGGGGGGGCATTTCAGAGTTTGGATAACCCCTTTAACACATTATCGATCCCCCACCACTTCCCAGGTATCTTGCAGGCCCCTGTACTTTCACTTCCCTGTCTACTGTCTACACACAGATGTGACCACCACAGTGGTTACAGGTCAGTGCTACGGCCTGTGATTAGCTGCATTCATTGTATCAGGAATGTCGGAGGATTGGCACGGTGAGTATTAATATGTTTGTGTGGGGTTTTTTTTGTTTTGTTTTTTTAAAGCATTCTCAGTGGTTTAAAAAAAAATATATATATTAAGTGCACAGACAACTCCTTATCATCCAACACAGTTTTGGTGATGTTTGGCATGTGCAGGATGAATACCCTAGAACCATGTATGTAGAGTACATAGTCTTTTTGCTATTATGAGTATTATAGTTTGAACTTTTGCCAATTTTTTTTTCTTTTTAAATGGAGTCCGAAAAAGGTCAAAGGGTACATAGTCTTTTAGTGGTGCACGTCATAAGGATAAAGCATCTTTGTTTAGTAGTTTTCAACTAGATAAATTATTTATATACCATTTAATGTTTTATGTGTGTTTTATATTGATGAAGGAAATTCTATGTTAAGAACTTCCCCAGCTTGTATTATAGCAGAAAGTTGTTGCTTTTCAGGGTTTTATTATGATAGGGGTCTAGAGCTTGACTCTGGACCCTCTGCTACAATGAGAGAGACCTTCTACTTCCCTCGGGCATTGTCAGAGAGCTGCAGATTGTAGAGCGCCGACCGTAATCTAAAGTATACAAAGGAGTGGCCTTCCAATTGTTCTGCTGAGGTTGTAGAAGCAGCAGAGCTGTATTGTGGTGGGGAGGTTAAGTAGGCATACATATGGATCTTTCCGTTGGTATTGTGTTATGGCCCTTTAAACAGGTTTATGATCCGCAGAACAAACATTCATTTTGATTGATCGCAACTTTTTATAGAGACATAAAAATGATCTTTTTTCGGCAGCACATCTTCTCATGTAAACTAGGCAAGTACTGCCAGCAAACCATGGACTCTATGGGAGAGAGTGTGCGGTTTATACCTTGAAGCAGAACTTTTTAATGTAATGATAGGTCTGTGCAGGTTATTAGCAGCTCAATCAGAAAAACTGCACTCCGACCACTATGAAGATATAGTCATCAGTATTCAGTGCAAATGGCAGCAACGTAGACGTAATCAAATGTGACCGATGGGCCATTAGGGTCCTTCTCGATGGCTTGATGAGGGCTGTAAAGAGAGCTGATCGATGCTGTAAGTCAGTACTGATTTTAAGAGCCTTCATCCCGACTGATGGAACTATATAGGGAGAAGTGATCATTATTGCGATCATTCATCCCCCACATATTTTATACTGCATTGGCAACACATACCTTGTTTACTTGGGGAGATGTGCTGCTGACTTGCCAATGCTTTTATGTTCACATAGAAGATCCGAACAGTTTGTTGCCTGATTGCTGCCCTGTTCACATGGGCCATTCATTTGATCATGTAATAGCGCCCTTAGGCCTCATGCACACGGCCGTTGTTTTGGTCCGCATCTGAGCCGCAGTTTGGGGCCGCAAAAGATGCAGATAGCACTCAGTGTGCTCTCCGCATCCGTTGCTCCGTTCCGTGGTCCGCAAAAAAATATAACCTTTCCTATTCTTGTCCGCAAGAATAGGCAGTTATATTAAAGGCTGTCCATGCCGTTCCGCAAATTGCGCGACGCACACGGACGGTATCCGTGCTTTGCAGATCTGCAATTTATGGACCGCAAAACACACAACGGTCGTGTGCATGTAGCCTTAGTGAAATGGCAATCAGTAGTTGGTGTAAGGCCTCATGCACACGACTATATTCAGAAAATACGGATTTGGTGCATGTGCATTACGCATTTTTTTGTCAGCATTTTGCAGGAGGACGTGGACTATCTTTTGCGGCAAGGACCCGTGGATGTGGAATCAGACACATGTCTTCCGTGAGCTGTTGTCATCTGCATGTGCCGCAGAAGATAAAGCATGTCCTATTCTGATCCGCAAAATGCAGACTCGTTGAAGTCAGTGGGTCAACGAAAAAAATTGCAGATAGTACCCTGACCACATCCGAGATTTGCACACACCCCAAAACGGATATGGTCGTGCGCATGAGGTCTTAGGCTGTGTTCACACATTGCCATTTTCCAAAATAGTGCCACAACACTCCTTTTCTTGCAGCATTTCTGAAAAGCTGCGCCAAATAACTGCATTGCTGTGTAGGCAGCCTCAGGCAGTTGCCATGGGCAAGTGGGCAACACAATGGGTTCTTTATGGAGAAGAGCCGATTGCAGCGACGCCCCATCCTCCAATCTGAAATGCAGTTGCCTAAACTGTTGTGTAATATGATGTAACCAGCGCAATGAGAGAGGCACACGACGGAGCCTATATTAAGGTTTTGTTGTTTTACGGTCTCCGAAATGCGTTCCCTGTTGTATTGAGCCTCAGTAATTGAGTATAGGCCGGCGGTGCCTACTGTAAAATACACATGTAAATTTGGGCGCTATTGGGTCGTGTTTTACTAAAGTAAAAGGAATGTTTTGCGCTATAGTTTGAGATAAAAGTCCTTGGGTAAGTTCATCCCACGCACTTCATGTTCTGACAAAACCTACGCTGGCAAGAAAGGTTAGAGAAGGCAAAATAGCAGCAAAAGAGGTTATGTCAGGGAGTAATTGGAGCAGCAGAAATGGTTTGTGCAGCCTTGTTGAGGGCTGTTATTTCTGTAGGCAATGAGCGGGGAAGGTGTTGATACAAACTGACAGATCTGGAGCAACAATAAACCCGCAGCGATCAGGAAACAAGAGGCAGCCGTCCAATGGCTGGGCTGGAAGCTCCAGGACTGATGTAACGTGGTGCGATCCGTGGGGAGATGCGCACTGGAACCAAAGCAACAGTCTAAGTTTTTGTGCCTTGCTGATAGGGGGAGGGGGGGGGGCTCAATGCCCTTTTGTGTTGGAATTCAGAAATTTTGCTGGGAGTAAAAAAAAAAAAAAATCTGTGATTAACCATTTATATAAAAAAAAATCTGTGATTTAACCATTTATTTTATTGTGTTTAAATATATGCTAATTGACTTTACGGCTTGGGAAATGGCTCAGTAGACGGCGGTAAGTTGGTGCCTATGCATTCGGCTTTTCGCCTAGATGTTCTTTCTGTGAAAAGCCTAAATAAATAAAAAATATATATTGTGATGTTGCTAAAAAAGGTGCACATACGATAAGCTGTTTATTTTTTGGGGGGTATCCCAGTACTGAGACCCCCAATAATCAGATGTAATCTGTGGGGGGGGGGGGGTCTGGCAGCGAGTGGGCAATCTTCCTGTAGGTCCACAGCAGGGGGCTGAAGCATTACGCAGTTCACATAGAACTCAGCGGTCCGTGAGTGTAAATGCAGACATGATGAGTGAGAGACGCTCTTCGTAGTCACTCGTCCTTGACTTATTTTTGATGATGCCGTTTTCTGACCATCAGCTGGGTGCATATATTGTATATGGGTCGCGTTGGGCCATTTTTTGTATTTGCAGAGCAGGACACAGCAGATATGTGTATTGTGCTTCTAGTGCACCTGGCATCTATAGATAGTACCGGAGAGAAATAGGTAGCATGCAGCGTTTTTCTGTTCAGCGCTGTTTGACTTCCGGCATCATAACTGATGCGTCAGATCAATATCAACAATTCCATAGAAAACTATGGGATCAGTTCTAGCTTCAGTTTCCTTTCTGCACCGTTCTACACCAGACCTATGTGAAGAGGCCCATAACGGGGGTTGTGCACTAATTTCCAGACCTCTGACTGGCGTGACCCGCATCAGTGATCATACGTGCCTAATCCCCGGCACCTGGTCCCAATTTGTTCGTTCTTCGGCCTCCACTGCTCGTCTCGGGTCCCTCCACTTAAACTTCTGGATTGACGCTGCTGCAGCCAATGACTGGCTGCAGCAGTGATCTGCTACCCCTGCGTCGCATAACCATTTGACAAGAGGCAAGGGGAGTAGTGCTGTCAAACAGCAAGTTTTACATGGAGGGATCGGAGACGAGCAGCGGAGGCCGGGGAGTGAACGAGCCAGGAACCAGCTCCAGGGATCAGGTAAATATCATCACCAACGTAGGGCTCGCTAGTCTGAGAGGTCTGGAAAGGAGGGCACCACCCCTTTAAAGGGATTTATGAGATTATATCATTGGGTCCTGTCCATTTTTTTTTTCTGGAAACAGCCCCTCTCGTTCACTGGCTGCTTTTGCATCTCAGTCCGGTTTAACCCCTTCACTACGAAGCCATTTTTCACCTTAAAAGGAACCTGTCACCTGAAAAACGCATATTAAACCGACCACAGTACCTTACAGTATCCCCCAGTGTGTTGCTAATCATGTTTTTCTTTCCTCTTTGTGTTTCTTCATACTCGTTAAAAGTGCCGTTTTAATGTCGGTTGGCACTGTCTCCGAATTTGAATTTCTCTACTTTTTACTCTACTTTCACATTAGCGTTTTTTGCGGATCCATCATGGGTCTGCCAAACCGCTTCCGTTACCATAATACAACCGCATGCATCCTTCATGAACAGATCCGGTTGTATTGTGTCTTCTATAGCCATGACGGATCTGTCATGAACACCGTTGAAAGTCAATGGGGGACGGATCCGTTTTCTATTGTCATACAACGGATCCGTCCTGACACACAATGTAAGTCAATGGGGACGTATCCCTTTTGCTCCGCACCACATCACGGACAGAAAAATGCTACTTGCAGAGTTATTCTGTCCGCGATTGGAGCGCAACCAAACGAAACTGAGTGCATTTAGGTGCATTCTGTTTCGTTCAGTTCAGTTTTGTCACCATTGACAATGAATGGGGACAAAACTGAAGCGTTTTCTTCCGCTATTGAGATCCTATGATGGCTCTCAATAGCGGAATTGAAAACTCTAGTGTGAAACTAGCCTAAGGCCTCTAGCGCACGAACGTTTTTTTCCTTTTACGTTCCGTTTTTTGCTTTCCGTATATGGAACCATTTATTTAAAAAAAAACAACAGGATGTACTACATATGCATTCCGATTCCGTATTTCCATTTTTAGATTCAGTTCAAAGATAGAACATGTCCTATTATTGCCCGCAAATCACGTTCCGTGGCTCCATTCAAGTCAATGGGGCTGTTAAAAAAAACGGAACGGATACGGAATGCATCCGTATGTCTTCCGTATTCGTTTAGTTTTTTACGGAACCATCTATTGAAAATGTTATGCCCAGCCCAATTTTTCAATGCAATTACTGTATATGCCATGCTTCCATTTCCGTTTGCGATCCGCAAAAAACAGAAACCAAACGGAACGGCAAAATGGAAGCGGAACGGAAACACTACTGAAACAAAAAACTGAAAAACGTATCCGTTTAAAAAGGACTGCAAAACACTGAAAAAGCCATACGGTCGTGTGCAAGAGGCCTAAGACCGATAGTAATACCTCATAAATAGTTATTAATCAGCATTCCCCATATGTCTGCTTATGTTGGCACAATTTTGTAAATGTTATTTTTTAGGACGTTAGAAGGCTTAGAATTGTAGAAGCAATTTTTCAAATTTTCAACAAAATTTCCAAAACCATTTTTTTAAGCACTAATTCAGTTATTAACTGATTTTGAAGGGGCTTACATAATAGAAACCACCCATTAATGACCCTATTTTAGAAACTACACCCCTCAAATTATTCAAAACTGATGTTACAAACTTTGTTAACCCTTGAGGTGTTCAACAAGAATTAAAGGAAAATGGAGGTGAAATTTCAAAATTAAATTTTTTGGGTAGATTTTTTTATGTTAATCAATTTTTTCTTGCAACACAGCAAGGGTTAACAGCAAAATAAACCTCAATATATATTACTCTGATTCTGCAGTTTACAGAAATACCCCATATGTGGCGGTAAACTGCTCTATGGGCATGTGCCAGTGGTCAGAAGGAAAGCAGCGCCATATGGATTTTGGAGGCAGATTTAGCTAGAATGGTTTTTAGGCACCATTTTGTATTTGAAGAGACCCTGATGTACCCCTACAATGGAAACCCTCAAAAAGTGACCCCATTTTGGAAACTACACCTCTTAAAGAATATATTAAGGGGGGTGCTGAACACTTTGACTCCCTAAGCATTTTACGGAATTTAGAAACACTTGGCTGTGAAAATGACATTTTTCATTTCTTCCAATTAAAAGTTGCTTTAGCCCCAAATGTTTCATTTTCACAAGGGGTAACAGGAGAAAAAGCACCCCATAATTTGTTACCCATTTTCTCCTGAATACAGCAATGTAGTGGTAAACTGCTGTGAGGGCACATGGCAGGAGCGCCACATGGCTTTTGCAGTACAGATTTTGATGGATTGTTTTACGGGTGCCATTGGTTTTTATTTTGTGAGTGATTGTCTTATGTGGGAGTTCATTTTTTGCGGGATGAGGTGATTTCTTTCATTGGTACCATTTTGGGGTACATAAGACTTTTTGATTGCTTGGTATTACACAAAAAGTGAAAAAAAAAAAAAAAACATTTTACAGCATTCACCTGAGGGGGCATATCATGTGATATTTTTATAGAGCCGGTTGTTACGGACGCGGCGATACCCAATGTGTTTATTATTTATTTATTTTTTGTTAAGAATTTATTATTTTTGAACAGAATAAAATCTTGAGCCCTATTTTTTTTTTTTTTTGGGGTGATTGTCTTGGGTAGAGGCTAATTTGTTGCAGGATGAGATGACTGTTTCATTAGTACCATTTTGGGGGTACATAAGACTTTTTGATTTCTTGGTACTGTTTTTTTTTTGTTTTTTTTTGTTTTTTTACGGCATTCACCTGACCGGGTAGATCAAGTGATATTTTTTTGTCCCACTCTGGGACTTCATGTTTTGGGGGTCTGATCGCCTTTACAATGCATCACAATACTTCTGTATTGTAATGCACTGGCTGTAAGTGTATAACACACTGTAATACACTTACAGCCTTCCTGCCTGTGAGATCCAGGGGGCCGACAGGGAAGGCAGCAACGATGCCTAAGGAAGGTATCGGGCTGCCGTCCCAGCCATCGGGTCCCCATCACAGTGTCCCCATCCGTGGCCCTAAAAAAAATAAGAACATGTCCTATTTTTGTCTGTGTTACGGACAAGGATAGGACAGTTCTATAGAGGGCAGGAGGCTCTGTTCCGCAAAATACGGAAAACACACAGCCGGTATCTGTTTTGCGGACCACAAAAATGGTCACAGCCATGCGCATGAGCCCAGATGGAGATTTTACCAGGGTTGTGGAGGGAGTCCGTTTTGGGTCCAGTCCAAGTCTGTAGAAATGTATTGACTCCAAATCTGGCTTCAGAATAAAAATATGATATAATCATTGTGTACATTATTAAAGGCATAGCTTGCTCCATATTTGCTTTTGTGGGAATTAAGCAAAGTTTAGAAATGTTAATCCTATAAATTTGCGTTACGTTCCATTAATCTAAGGCACTAATAGGATAGTCCGAGTCGGAAGTTTGTTTTACCGACTCCACAGACCTGGATGTAATCCAATATCGCCCACACATTGTAGGTACAAATATCTGCAAGGAAATTGACCTGCGTTGCAGATTTTTATTTCACAACCTGTCATGTGAATTCTCACTGCAGATGTCACTCTTTGAAAATGCGCACAAGTTCCCGTTTTTACCTGGCCGGTACACAGGACGATGCTCAGGAATGAACTGCCTGCTTATTACCTGCGTGCAGCAGACAACGAGCTTTACCATGATTTACATCGCTGATGGCAGCATCTGAGATTAAGAGGGCTTTCAGGGGTTAATCAGTAAAAAAAAAAAATAAAATGGTTAAAAATAAATAATACTTGCCTTTCTGCTTCCCGCCCCATCCATTATTTCTAATGCCAGTGGATACTGAGAAGCGGGTGTCGGGCCCCCGCAATCTAAGGGTTTATGCACACGAACGTATTTTCTTTCCGTGTCTGTTGTGTTTTTTTTGCAGACTGTATTCGGAACTATTCGTTTCACTGGGTCCCCCCCAAAAAATGGAAGTTACTCCGTGTACATTCCCTTTTCGTATGTCCGTCCCGCAAAAGGGTAGAACATGTTCTATTAT
The DNA here is from genome assembly GCF_014858855.1 of Bufo gargarizans. Lineage (NCBI taxonomy): Eukaryota > Metazoa > Chordata > Amphibia > Anura > Bufonidae > Bufo > Bufo gargarizans. The sequence continues at coordinate 164,900,953 of NC_058088.1, read as the reverse complement.
TGGCCGTATTCCGGAGAAGGATAGGAATGTTCTATTAGGGACCAGCTGTTCCGTTCCACAAAATACGGAATGCACACGTACGTCATCCGTTTTTTTTGCGGACCGCAAAATACATAGTCGTGTGCATGAGCCGTAATACTGATGACCTATCCTAAGGATAAATCATCAATATCTAGAACTGGAGAACCCCTTTAAAGTTAACCAATGGCCGCCACCCGTTGCAATGATTTCTAGGTCCCCCATGATCTCTACTTCCCTGTTCCCCTCGACATGGAAGTGTGACCACTCTGCCAATCACTGGTTGAGGCGCGTTCCTGAGCGGGAGCAGAATGTAGAGAATGGCGGAGTACCCGGAAAGCCCCGGAATGCGAGTGGTGGGGGATCTATAAATATTTATTTTGTATGCTCCTTTTATTATAAGCATTTTCGTCCCAGTCGGATAACCCTCAAGCGCAGATAGGTTACATGTATAAGCCAAAAAGCGAATTTGTATTTATATATCGGGCAACTGCACGTAGAGCAATTCCCGAATGTTCTATTCTGACACGACTGTATAAGAGCTGCAGTAACAGAGTGGAGCAGATGGAGGTCCCAGTGGCTTTCCTGCAGGGCAGTGGCAGACATGCGCTGCGCCGTCGTATTCATGGGGTCAAGGGCATGAAATTTACATTGCTTCATTGCTTATGGTATATTCGACATTTTGGGCACAGTTGAAACTTACCACAATTGCATTTGCATGTGTTTTTGGCACAGTTTTCCCTGTGTGCCACCCTTTTTTTTTTTTTTTTTTTTTTTTCTGCCTGCATCTGAACCACATTTATTGCAGGTCGGATGCGGACCCATTCACTTCAGTGATGCCGCAAAAGATGCAGACGGCACACCGTAGGCTGTCCGCATCCGTATGTCTATTCCGCGGCACCCGCAAAAAATACAACATGTCCTATTCTTGTCTGGATTACAGACAAGGATAGCACAGTTCTATAGAGGGCAGGACGTTCCATTCCGTAAAATGCGGAACGCACGCGGCCAGCATCCGTGTTTGCAATTTGCGAACCACAAAACCGGCAACGTCCACGTACATGACTGCCGTATCCGTATTTTAGTCTGCAAACAAAAGATCTGCAAATTTCGGATGCTTTCTGTGTGCATTCCACATTTTCTCACTCCACCGATAGAAATGACTATTGTCTGCAATATTGATCAGAACAGGACACGTTCTGTAATTTGCGGAAAGGCCACAAGGATCTACTGAAAAAACACGGATTTGTGCGTGGCCCCATAGAAATGAATGGGTCAGTGTTCTATCTGCAGAAAATTACGGTCGTGTGCATGACGCCTAAAGGATAAATCCTTTGTTTGAGATGGAGGTAGCCTTTAACCACAGTGCCCCTAGTGGATATTTTAGACAGTGCTCAACCAATTTTTCCTCCGTAGCTCATTATTGTTCACTGTAATTTCCGTAATTTTCAAACATTTCTTACCGGTTAGGCGGTTACCCTAACCCTAATCGGAGGACGTTGCTTAAAATTAAACGAACTCTGATTTACACAGTCCTATTTCGGGATGTAATTGGTTAAACCAAACACATACAAAAGACGATAAAAATGCTTCCAGTGGTTTGTTCTCTTACGTCCATACGCATGAAGTGATGCGCCATACGGACACTCTAAGGGTACTTTCACACTAGCGTTTTCCTTTTACGGCATAGAGTTCCGTCCTAGGGGCTCAATACCGGAAAATAACTGATCAGGCATATCCCCATGCATTCTGAATGGAGAGTAATCCGTTCAGGATGCATCAGGATGTCTTCAGTTCAGTCTTTTTGACTGATCAGGCAAAAGATAAAACCACAGGATGCTGCGGTTTTATCTCTGGCCCAAAAAACTGAACACTTGCCATTTTTTTCCATAGGAATGTATTAGTGCCGCAATGCCGTATACGTCATTCCAGTCTGCGCATGCGCAGGCCGGTAAAAATTAGAAGAAAATATATAACAGATCTGTTTCTCCGGATGACAAATGGAGAGAATTATCCGTTCTTGCAATGCATTTGTAAAACAGATCCACATCCGGATCAGTCTACAAATGCTTTCCGTTTGCATGCACATTTCCGGATCCGGCAGGCAGTTCCAGTGGCGGAACGGCTTGCCGGATTACTCTGCCGCAAGTGTGAAAGTAGCCTAAGATTAAAGGGAACCTGTCGCCAGGATTTTGGCCATAGAGATGGGGACATGGGCTGCTAGATGGCCGCTAGCACATCCGCAATACCCAGTCCCCATAGCTCTCTGCGCTTTTATTGTGTTAAAAAACAGTTTTGATCCATATGCAAATGACCTGATATGAGTCCTGTATCCGGAGATGAGTCAAGCAGAAAGGAGCCCAGCACCGCCCCGCGTCCTCCGAATCTCCTCCTTGCTGGCTGACGTCACTGAGCTGGAGCGCCGAAATCTCGCGATGCGCGAGCTAGCGCATGCGTAGTTCGTTCCCTGTGCTGATGCCAGTACAGGGAATGAACATGATGCCGACACTGCGCATGCGCTAGCTCGCGCATCGCGAGATTTCGGCGCTCCAGCTCTGTGACGTCAGCCAGCAAGGAGGAGATTCGTAGGACGCGGGGCGGTGCTGGGCTCCTTTCTGCTTGACTCATCTCCGGATACAGGACTCATATCAGGTCATTTGCATATCAATCAAAACTGTTTTTTAACACAATAAAAGCGCAGAGAGCTATGGGACCTGGGTACTGCAGATGTGCTAGCGGCCATCTAGCAGCCCATGTCCCCAGCTCTATACACAAAATCCTGGTGACAGGTTTCCTTTAATGTATTGTCCGAAGACTGTAACCTTTAGTAATGTGATTACTCAGTGAATGACCTTTGGCGCCCTCTGGTGGCGATATAGGAAACTACATTACTGATGTCCGTTGAGTGTACAATCACCCACAGCAGATTTGTTGCAGAAATTCTGCGACGGTCTTGTTTGAGGCTTGCAAAAATCAATGTACGTAATGAACATAAGGTGCCCTTTCGGAAGTTTGGAGTGGATTTTTTTCAGTTTTATACAAGAAAGATGCTGCATGTGAATATGCCCCTTGCAGACGAGCGTGTCCCGATTAGGTCCGGATGCGTTTCTAATGCGTTCAGTGAAAAATGTGTGATTTTGCAGGCAAATTCATTGTTTTGCCGGCGATCGCATTCAGTTTTTATCGCGCGGCTGCAATGCGTTTTGATGCTTGCGGATGCGATTTTCACGCAGCTCCATTCACTTCTACGGGGCCAGAATTGCGTGAAAAACGCAGAAAATAGAACATGCTGCGATTTTCACGCAACGCAGAAGTGATAAGTGAAAACCAACGCTCATGTACACAGCCCCATTGAAATGAATGGGTCCGGATTCCGTGTGGGCGCAATGCGTTCGCCGATACTGGCTCGTGTGAAAGGGGCCTAAGAGAATTATCCCAAAGCTGAAGGAAGAAATGAGGAATTTGAGCTTCTGGTGTGCTTAAAAAAAAAAAAAAAATGCCATGTTAGTTAGCGGAATTATATAATTAGCGATATGAAAAGTCTAAAAACAAATTATATGAAGTGTAGAATTCAATTAAACTGTGTGGAAAAAATGGAAGCACTACTTTGTCCTTGGTCGGCCATACACATTAGCTAGCTGTTGGCTGAGAGCTCATTCGCTCTCTTCCTCGTGCGCATTCGTTGCTTGTTTCGCCTACACAGGGAGTTAGGGGAGGGGCGTGCCCTTTCTCAGGGGGTGTGTCCTTTCTACTGCAGCTGGTGGCAATTGACAGATGGAACTGAGCATGTGCGTCCATCTCAGGACAGAGAAATTAAAGACCAAACAGCAGGTGGCGCTATACAGGTAGATTTCAGTGAGCCGCTATACAATTTTTTTTTATTTGCATGTGATTACAGAAGTATTCAGATCCAGGTGATGGGTTTGAAAACTGTAGAATATTTTTGATGGGACATTCCCTTTAAGCCCTTATTCATACGTCAGTCTTTTGGTCAGTGATTTCAGATTTTTGGGAGCCAAAACCTGGAGTGGAGCCTGTGCAGAGATATAAGGCATGTTCTGTGTTTAGAGCCGCTCCTGAGGGAAATCACTGATCGAACACTGACTGTGTGAACTAGGCCTAGTGTAGCGGTGTGCAGTCCTGCAGGGAGTCTACCGCAAGATGGGCATGGACAGCGGTCGGGTGCATTAGGGGCAGAGAAATCTCCCACATGTGGTCCTACCCTTAGGCTCTGTTCACATGGTGGCGCTTTTTTATCACGGACTTCAGTGCAGATCCTGCTCCAAACACCATGCGGCCTCCACAGTAAAGCCGCCTCCCATTATTTTTAATGGAAGTCCGCTGCATCGGTTATTCTGCTGTGGATAAATTACGTATGGTTTTTCAGACCGCGCCAAAAATGGACATGTCTGTTCTTGCCGTGAATACCGTGGGTCTGTAGCACTGAGATACAAAAAAACGAAACACAAACGGTGTCAGTTTTTGCCGCCAAATACGCAGCAGATTTTAAGTGTCACAGTCCGCCGTGTGAACATGGGCTGCATTTAGGGTACTTTCACACTTGCGTTGTTGGATTCCGGCAGGCAGTTCCGTATGCAAACGTATACCATTTGTAGATGGATCCGGATGCGGATCCGCCTCACAAATGCATTGCAATACCAGATCCGGCTCTCCGGTTGTCATCCGGAAAAACGGATCCGGTATTTGTTTTTCACACTTTTAAAGGTCTGCGCAGACCGCAAAACCGGATCCGTTTTTCCGGAACACTTGGGGCCGGATCCGGCAATAATGCATTTCAATGGAAAATAATGCTGGCATTCCGGCAAGTGTTCCGGCATTTTGGACGTGCTGCGGTATTTTCTCTGTCCAAAAACCCTACAGTGACTGAACTGAAGACCTCCTGAAGCATACTGACCGGATTACTCTCCACTCAGAATGCATTTGTTTTTTTTCCAGTATTGAGCCCCTAGGACGGAACTCAATACCGGAAAAGTTTAACGCAAGTGTGAAAGTGCCCTTAGGCCGTCATAATGCAGCGTAGTGTCCATATTATGGCCACAATACCCGGATCTCTAGAGGTTTACCTTGCCCAAACCTAGATCGGGATATTGCCCGACACTTAGGCTGGGTTCACACCTGAGCGTTTTACAGCGCGTTCAAACGCGCTGTAAAACGCTCAACAAGGAGAAACCAATGATTCCCTATGGGAAGGGTTCACACCTGGGCGTTTTACAGCGCGTACGATCGCGCTGTAAAACGCCCGACGCTCAAAAAAGTACATGAGCGACTTTGGGGCGTTTTGACGCGCGTTTGTGGCCATAGGACACTGTAGTCAATCACACAAACGCGCGTCAAACGCGCGTTTACTATTACCAAAAACGCGCATAAAAATGCGCGACAAAAACGTGCGACAAAAACGCGCGTAAAACTGCCTTAGGGTACATTCACACAACCGTATTTATGGGTCCACACCATTTATTTCAATGGGGCACAAAAGATGAGGACAGCACACTGTGTGCCGTCTGCATCCGTTCTGCGGCCCTGCAAAACAGATAGAGCAAGTCCTATTCTTGTCCGAAATTTCGGACAAAAATAGGCATTTCTATCATAGGGCGGACCTATGTATACCGCAAAACACATACGGTTGTGTAAATGGGGCCTTAGGTTAGATTCATACACGGCATTCTCTGGGTTTCTGCCATGGAAGAATGGGTAGAGCTGACGGTAATTGTTATTCACACAATGCACTTTTGTTTGTGGTTTTTTTGAGCCATTTTCTCCCCTGGACCAACATTTTGCTAAAAACACGGCTGCGATGTCTTTGTCTATGCATTTTATTTCTTTACACAAAAACGCCAATAGCCCTTTTATACCTGTTGATCACGGGCAACGAGTGTCGCCATGTGCTGTGCTCATTATCAGCTGCTCCTCTTCAGGAACTGAGCCACCCAGTGGCCAGAAGGTGTACTTCTTCTTAGGATCCATTCACCTGCCCATAGATGCTAAAAGGCTGTCCATTTGGCCATGTTTCATTGTAATGAAAAGTGCAGCTAACTACTCTTTTCAATTATATGTAAAATGTCCAACATACAGTGTATATGTGGTATGTATATACATATGTGCGATATAGATTTCTTGTAATGGAAGTCAGAGGCCAAGTATGCAAGTATAGGTATACAGCTGAGTACATTTGGGGCATATGTTATAGCCCAATGTTCTGTCACCTTTTCTAACTTCTGTCTTCAGTGGTAGAGGAGATGTATGGGTATACCTTTTCTTAATTGTATAGAAAAGTACAGTTTGGATGCACTTTTCCTTGCAGAGTCATCTTGCAACAAAACATATACCAGTCCATGCAGTATAGTTTTTATTTTTATATATATATATAACATAGGAGCCTATGGGAAACATATTCCCCTGTAGGACTTTACAGTGACACATGCTAAGCTTTCCATCTGAGATATACTTTGAGAAATCGTCTTGACATATACCTTAGACAGAAGCCTCAAAGACTATGCTATACACATTAGATGAAGGCTATATGAACCCACCAATTTTGGTGAAACCTTCCAATTATCTGATATGTATGGTAGATGTTGGGTTTCATCCTGCCCGATCATTTGTTCTCATGTTAAAAAAATCCACCACTAGAGGTGTCTGGCAGCAGCTTAAAGGAAATTAAAATCAGACATCATGTAGTGCAACAAAGCTAGAACCAGCCCTGCACCTCACATGGATCCAGAGATCTCCCCATTCATTGCTCTGCTAGATTTATATCAAGCCAACAGCTCAGGGGAGTGTCTTCTCTGCTGCAGCTCAGGGGGCGTGTCCATGCGCTCCCTATCACAGCTCAGGGGGCGTGTCCATGCGCTCCCTATCACAGCTCAGGGGGCGTGTCCATGCGCTCCCTATCACAGCTCAGGGGGCGTGTCCATGCGCTCCCTATCACAGCTCAGGGGGCGTCCCTATCACAGCTCAGGGGGCGTGTCCATGCGCTCCCTATCACAGCTCAGGGGGCGTGTCCATGCGCTCCCTATCACAGCTCAGGGGGCGTGTCCATGCGCTCCCTATCACAGCTCAGGGGGCGTGTCCATGCGCTCCCTATCACAGCTCAGGGGGCGTGTCCATGCGCTCCCTATCACAGCTCAGGGGGCGTGTCCATGCGCTCCCTATCACAGCTCAGGGGGCGTGTCCATGCGCTCCCTATCACAGCTCAGGGGGCGTGTCCATGCGCTCCCTATCACAGCTCAGGGGGCGTGTCCATGCGCTCCCTATCACAGCTCAGGGGGCGTGTCCATGCGCTCCCTATCACAGCTCAGGGGGCGTGTCCATGCGCTCCCTATCACAGCTCAGGGGGCGTGTCCATGCGCTCCCTATCACAGCTCAGGGGGCGTGTCCATGCGCTCCCTATCACAGCTCAGGGGGCGTGTCCATGCGCTCCCTATCACAGCTCAGGGGGCGTGTCCATGCGCTCCCTATCACAGCTCAGGGGGCGTGTCCATGCGCTCCCTATCACAGCTCAGGGGGCGTGTCCATGCGCTCCCTATCACAGCTCAGGGGGCGTGTCCATGCGCTCCCTATCACAGCTCAGGGGGCGTGTCCATGCGCTCCCTATCACAGCTCAGGGGGCGTGTCCATGCGCTCCCTATCACAGCTCAGGGGGCGTGTCCATGCGCTCCCTATCACAGCTCAGGGGGCGTGTCCATGCGCTCCCTATCACAGCTCAGGGGGCGTGTCCATGCGCTCCCTATCACAGCTCAGGGGGCGTGTCCATGCGCTCCCTATCACAGCTCAGGGCGCAGATGAAGGATAAAACTGAGCATGTGCAGTCTTCTCAGTGAGCAGGTCAAAGAATTAAGAAAAAAAAACTGCAGGTGGCTCTACACACAGGGGGGACTGACCATAGACCCAACAAGGATGTTTCTGGTGGGCCGATGCCCAGTAGGCCGTCTGAGCCCTCCTCATGGCTGCCGGCCAGGTACATAATGATGTGGAGGTCGGCAGGGGGCAGAGTTTTTTAGTTTTTTTGGGGGGGAGGGGCTGATTAGCACTTACTGCGAATCTGCTGCCGGTTTGTGTCTACACTCCAGACCTTTGATGACATCATAGTCATGTGATCTTTTCAGCAGTGGAAGTGAAGGTAGGACCTGTGATGAGGTCACCGTCATGTGACCAATGCAGAAAGAGGCAGCGCTCAGCAGTGGAGACCTGTGATGCCATGGAATGAATGTGTCAGAGAAATGCTGGGAGATGTGGTTTTCCCCATTATACCTCCTCTCTGCTTAGTGGGAGGGAAATGTTATTTAACTGGGACTATATGTTAGAGGGGCTGAAGGGAGGGGAGGGGTGTCAGTTACATAGGACTGTGTGTTATAGAAGACCTAAGAAAGATATATGTTTTTTTACATGGGACTGTATGTTTTAGAAGATTGGAGGGAGATGACTGGTGTTATTTACATGGGACTGGATATTTTAGAAGACTGGAGGGTAAGGAGTGATGTTACTTATATGGGACTATGTTGTGGAGGGGGATGAAGGTGGGGATTTAAGTTATTTACATGGGACTGTATCATATAGAAGACTGATGGGAGAAGACTGGTGTTATTTACATGGGACTGCATGGTATAGAAGACTGGAGGGAGAGGACGGGCATTATAATTTATGGGGGCACTACAGAGATGATTATAACTCTGTGGGGTACGGCAGGATGTATTATAATTACAGGGAGCACTGCAGGTAACATTATAAATACTGTGGGCAGTGGTGGAGGGCATTACTACTACTGAGGGCTCTATAGAAGTGCCTTATAGATAGGTGCCCTATAGGGAGGCCTTATTAGTACTGAGGGTACTGTAGGGAGCCTTATTACGGCTGGGGATACTATTTGGGGGTGGCTTTCGCCTGGCAGTGAGCCCAGTGATGTCACTGGCACTAATGGACATGCTTTAGCGCTGCCTTAGGCCTCATGCACACGACCGTTGTTTGGGTCCGCATCCGAGCTGCCGTTTTGCGGACAAGAATAGTCATTTATATTGCTGGTGCCCGTTCTGTTCCGCAAATTGCGGAAGGCAACACAGACGACTTCCGATTTTTTGCGGTTCCGCAGTTTGCGGACCGCAAAAAACAGCAAGGCCGTGTGCATGAGGCCTTAGCCAGTAAAATGGCTAGGGCAGCGCTAAAGCCACCCATCAGTGCCGGTCTGTGTTGGGCCCATGTTCATATATACCTGCATTATTGAGAAAAAAATGAATATTTGAATATAGGCAAATGATCCTCTAGGAGCAATGGGGGCGTTACCATTACACCTAGAGGCTCTGCCGTCTCTGCAACTGCCACTCCCTGTCTACTTTGACAGAGTCTGGCAGTGAAAATGTCATCCCACCGGCCATGTTAAAGTGCAGAGGGCACGGCAGCTACAGAGAGAGCGGAGCCTCTAGGTGTAATGGTAACGCCCCTGTTTGTATATAATAAAATTAAATTTTTCTCAGCAACGCGGGCACATAAGAACATGGGACCAACACAGATGCCTTCAGCTGCCAAGTGCACATGTAACAGATCAGTCCTTTGATTGTCCAAGTGTATGAGGGAGTCCTGAGGGATAGCTGAAGGCCTAGGGGGCATTTTGCCATCAGCTATGGACTTCATTGGGGGGAGAAAGCTGGCACTAAAGTGCCTAGGGCAGCATCAAGTCTAAATATGGACCTGGCTCCACAGCAGTAGCAGGATGTAGTGTCACACATCACACTACTGGTCTGTGTAGGAGGAGGAGCGATGCGGCCGGGAATCTGCTGTGCTCCGCCTCCTACACAGACCAGCAGAGCAATGTGTGACACTACATCCTGCTGCTGCTGTGGAGCGCCAGCGGCTGAACTGCGATCATGAGGAACTAGGTAAGTGTGTTTGTTTTTAACTTCCTATGAAGGGGGCACATATCTGACCATTACTACTGTGAGGGGGCACATATCTGACCATTACTACTGTGAGGGGGCACATATCGGACCATTACTACTGTGAGGGGGCACATATCTGACCATTACTACTGTGAGGGGGCACATATCTGACCATTACTACTGTGTACTTGCACAAAGGGGGAATAATTACTATGCGGGGACATTAAGGGGACTGGGTGTGTATAGTTATGCTTTGGGCAGAGTTAGAGGTGTGACCTAGTATGAAAAGAATATATATACATATTGTAAACATATTCACAAGATGTTTTTCATTTGCACATATATGTTTATATTTGTATGTGTGGTTTGGTGGTGGTGGGGGGGGGGGGGGGGGGGGGCAGGTACATCCTTTGCTACCTGTGTCCGCCCCTGCTCAGTGGCTATGCTAAACTTTTAATTGTGTGCTGTTACAAAAGTATTCAGACCCAGGTGCTGGTTTGAAAACTGTAGAATATTTTTTGTGGGGAACCCCTTTAACCGCCTCCGGACCGCCTAACGCAGGATCGCGGTCCGGAGGCGGCAGCTCCAGGCAGAGTCACACAGCGATGCGTCATCTCGCGAGACGCGAGATGACGCGCTTAGCCGGCCCGCGCATGCGCATCGCGGGCCGGCATTTGTCCGAGGGGGGTCACGTCATCAGCTTGCCAGCCAATGATCGTTGCTGGCAGGCTGATGATTTAAAAAAAAAAACAATCACAAGCCATCTAACACATTATATTAGTAAATATAATGTGTTAAATGGCTTCCCTGCTCCTCTGCTGGTCCTTTTGGTCGGTTGGTCTCAGCAGAGGAGCAGGCATCACAGTGAGTAGCACCAAACAGCACACTTAGCCCCAGATCACCCCCTGCACCCCAATTAACCCCTTGATCACCCCTTGATCACCCCTGTCAATCACCTAGTGAAAGGAAAAAAAGTGATCAGTGTAAACTGTCACTTTTTTTTTTACTGGTATTGACTGTTAGGTTTTAGGATAGTTTAGGCCCCTTGGTTGGGTAGTTAGCGATCGTTTAGCGCCCAGCCCACCGCACCGCAGTCCCTTATTCGCTGATTAGCGTATCGCTAATCAGCATTTGTACTTTTATAGTATCTGGAAGTGATCAGAACTGATCACGGTCAGATCTATAATTGTATTAGTGTCACATTAGTTCGCCCTCCACCCAAAACGCAGTGTTTGCCCAATCAGGCCTGATCGGTTGCCCACACGTGCGTTCACCCACGCCCGCCCCGCCGCAGTGACAAAAAATTATTTTTTTTGGATCACTGCACAATCACTTTACAAGCGCTGCGGCGATAAAAAAATCAGTTTTGATATTTTTTTATCGACCGCAGCGGCCTCCGGTACTTCGCTAGCCTCCCATTTGTAAGACAGGCTTGCTTTTTTTCTTGGGTAGTCTCAGGGAATACCCCTAAATTTAGTTGCCCAAATGTCAAACAAGGGGTATTCTTCTGAAGAGGCCTACAGGCTTCTGACCCAGTCGGATGAGGAATGGGAACCCTCATCTGATGAATCTAGCGGGTCAGAATATGAACCTGTAGAAAGCAGTGGCAGTCTGACCCAAAGTTCGGACGAGGAGGTTGAGGTCCCTGATAGCACCAGGCGTACCCGGCCCTGTGTCGCTAGACCACAGGTTGCGCAGGATCCGCTTCAAGAGCAGCAGAGTGGGGCTGGTGCTGTCGGATTACGTGGTGAGGCATACACCAGCAGCGCAGCCCACCCTGGACCTAGTTCCAGCACTGCCGTACAACATGGTGAAGTGGCGAGTACCAGAAGGGCAGTTGAAGGTGGCACGTGCAGTAGTTACCCCGTTGCAGCCACCGCACAGACAGGCCCGTAGAGCCCCTAGAATCCCTGAGGTGCTGGCAAACCCTGATTGGCAGTCCCCAACTTCAGCCGCACCTGTAGTTCCCCCTTTCACCGCCCAGTGTGGAGTTCGGGTTGAGACAGCTCAGATCGGTTCGGCCCTGGGATTTTTTGAGCTGTTCTTGACTGCGGAGCTCTTGGACATAGTCGTGGCAGAAACAAACCGGTATGCCACACAATTTATAACCGCTAACCTGGGAAGCTATTATGCCCAGCCTTTCCGGTGGAAACCAGTCCAAGTTTCCGAAATTAAAACTTTTCTGGGCAAAAAAAATCACAGAAAAAACTAAGATAAAAACATCCTGCACGATATGATACAAATGTGCGGATGTCCCTGGCCATATTATTGAAGAAAACCACAGAAATAAGATAATAATGCACTTAGTAAAGTAGATGCATGCACAATATATGGACAAAGTCCTCACTCTGATATGACAATATCTGAGACACATATCTGATTAAAACTTTTCTGGGCCTTCTCCTCAACATGGGTCTAACCAAAAAGCATGAATTGCGGTCATATTGGTCCACGAACCCAATTCATCACATGCCCATGTTCTCTGCTGCTATGTCCAGGACACGTTTTGAGGCCATCATGCGTTTCCTGCACTTTAGCGACAACACCACCTCCCGTCCCAGAGGCCACCCAGCTTTTGACCGGCTCCACAAAATTCGGCCCCTCATAGACCACTTCAACCAGAAATTTGCAGATTTGTATACCCGAGCAAAACATCTGCGTAGACGAGTCCCTAATACATTTTACCGGACGCCTTGGCTTCAAACAATACATCCCAAGCAAGCGCGCCCGGTATGGGGTCAAATTGTATATGCTCTGTGAAAGGGCCACAGGCTATACCCACAAATTTCGGATCTATGAGGGTAAAGATCAGACCCTGGAGCCGGTCGGTTGCCCTGACTACCTGGGGAGCAGTGGGAAGACAGTCTGGGACTTGGTGTCACCCTTATTTGGCAAGGGGTACCATCTTTATGTGGACAATTTCTACACAAGTGTGGCCCTCTTCAGGCATTTGTTTCTGGAACAGATTGGCTGCTGTGGCACCGCGCGAACTAGTCGCGCGGGCTTCCCCCAACGGCTCGTTACCACCCGTCTTGCAAGGGGGGAGAGCGCTGCCTTGTGTAACGAAGAACTGCTCGCGGTGAAATGGAGAGACAAGCGTGACGTTTACATGCTGTCTTCCATTCACGCAGACACGACAATCCAAATTGAGCGAGCAACCAGTGTCATTGAAAAGCCCTTCTCAGTCCACGACTATAACCTTCACATGGGAGGGGTGGACTTCAATGACCAGATGTTGGCTCCGTATTTAGTTTCCCGACGCACCAGACGCTGGTATAAGAAGGTGTCTGTATATTTAATTTAATTGGCTCTGTATAATAGTTTTGTTCTCTACAGTAAGGCTGGGAGAACTGGATCCTTCCTCAAATTTCAGGAAAAGATCATCGAGAACCTCCTGTATCCAGGAGGTTCCGTGGTCCCATCCACCAGTGTAGTTAGCCGTCTACACGAGCGACATTTCCCCAATGTCGTTGCTGATACCTCAACCCAACCGGCACCCCGAAAAAGATGTTGTGTCTGTAGCAGGAGTGGAATAAGGCGTGACACCCGCTATTTCTGTCCTGACTGCCCTGACCACCCTGCCCTATGCTTAGGGGAGTGTTTCCGGAAGTACCACACACAGGTACACCTAGCATAGGGATCACATCTCACCAGGACAGGCACACAGGGCTATAAGGGCCCATTCACATACAGCTGCAGCAAACGTCTCCTTTTACTTTGACAGTTCAGGCAGTGCAAACGTCATCACAGCTGGCCCTGTCAATCAAAGAGGAAAGGGCACAGAAGTTGCAAAGAGAGCAGAGCCTCAATGGCAACGCCCCCATTGATCCTCATTTGCTTATGTTAAAACTTAATTTTTCTCAGGCATGTCCAGCAGCAGCTTTCTCCTCGCTCCCCATAGCATACACAGCCACTTTCTGCAGAGCCAAACATATGTGTCTATAGTCGGGAGAGGGCTGTCTCATCTATTGAATTTTTAGATCTAGTAGAATGATCTGTGACCAGTCCAAGACTTTCTGGAATTACAAGGGTGGGAATCCTCTTTCTGATATCTTCTGCTTTCGGGTCAGTGGAGCTCAGTGTTGGACATATTCTTATAGCTCTGATTTTCAGTAATGTCCATGTAGGAGCTCCAGGTGAGATGACCGCTAAGAACAAGGTTCACGTTTGATTTAACTTTTTTCTTTCCTTCAAAAAAAGGAACTTCTTCCTCATATTTATGTCCCTAAGCTGAACTGCTGGTTTGTAGCAGACATGCAGCTGACAGCTGTCGTGGGCATAGGTTGTGTGGTCCCATGATGTCTCCTGTTCAAGACAAGGTAGATTAGATCACAACCGTTTATTATAATTGCCGGCTTATTAGTGGAAGTGAGAGCTGTATCTACATTCAGCAATCACCGTCTCTGTATGGGGGACCAGTGACCACTACTGCGATCTCTCATCCCCGTAGCGAACCATTGTTTCTACGCAGCAGAACCCTGTTTACGCAGCATGATCTGCTGCCTAGAAATGAAGATTTTGGTGTCCACATCAACAGGGCTTTAACCTGATGAACGAACGTAAATTTTAGCATCCCTGTTAAAGCAGCAATGACCGTGGAACTAACAACCCAAACTAAGGGTACTTTCACACTAGCGTTTTTTCTTTTCCGGCACTGAGATCTGTCAAAAGGGCTCAATGCCGGAAAAGAACTGATCAGTTATGTCCCCATGCATTCTGAATGGAGAGTAATCCGTTCAGGATGTATCAGGATGTCTTCCGTTCAGTCATTTTGACTGATCAGGCAAAAGATGAAACCGCAGCATGCTACGGTTTTATCTCCGGCCCAAAAAACTGAAGACTTGCCTTAATGACGGATCCGGCATTTTTTTCCATAGGGATGTATTAGTGCCTTCAAAATGCCGGAATGCCGGAGCAGTCCTTCCAGTCTGCACACGCGAAGACTGAAAAAACTGTGAGAAAAAAAAAATGACTGATCCGTTTTGCCGGATGACACCAGAAAGACGGATTCGGCATTTCAATGCATTTTTCTGACTGATCAGGCATTTTTAAGACTGATCATGATCAGTCTTACAAATGCCATCAGTTGGCATATGTTTTGCCGGATCCAGCAGGCAGTTCTGGCGACTGAACTGCTTGCCGGTTCACTCTGCTGAAAGTGTGGAAGTAGCCTAACAGCATCAGGGTGAACTGAGCATTCATGGTGCCATATGAGCAATTAAAAACCACTTACTTAACTAAATAAATACACTTGCCCTGTTATGCTAAAATAATGGCCGCGGTCCTTTATTAAAGGGGTTGGCCACTATATAAGTACTTTCCACTATATAGTGGGAGGTAGGGTAAAAAAGAGTTTCCTAATATACTTTCTAAAAAATCTGAATGGTAATGTTTTTATAATGAGCCCCGCCCCCTCAGCCCCGCTCTGCGTGCAGCCAGTTGTCCATGGCTGCACAGGACATGGAGGAGCTTTAGAGAAAGCTCGTCCATGGCTTTATTCTAACTGCACATGCGCTGCTTTTCCTAATAAGAGCAGTGCATGCCCAGTCTGCCCCTGGCGCGCTCCCTGCTCCGACTCTGTCTCTACAACCGGCCTATTCCTGTCAGAGTTCGGAGCGGGAAGAAAAGTAAGAGCGCATCTGATCCCCGATTCATAAATAACCATTAAATTTAGTACTTCCACAACTGACCCCCCAGCAAAGCTGGGTGACTAACCCCCCTCTAATATTGGACGGGATGGATGGTGGGCGGGACGACGTTGTCTTCTCTCTTCCCGTGTTGACTGACGGACAACCTCTGGACCTGCTAACAGCTTGTATAAATAGTCAAATTTCCTGCCTCTGGAACTTCAGCAGCCAATCACAGATGGGCAGAACACAGGTACCCAGCAACAGGTAGGCAACCCGCTGACCAATCACCTCTTGTTATAAGAATTACCTCAGGTGAATATTGCAAAACTACAAATAAAAAAAAAGGTGGGAAAGGGGGGAGAGAGACAAAATGGAGAGCAATTCATATACAATGTCACCATGGTGGTGACTTTGGCATACGCCTACGTGCCCACTCTCATGGTGCCATATGAGCATTTAAAAACCACTTAACTAAATAAATACACTTGCCCTGTTATGGTGAAATAAGGGCCACGGTCCTTTATTAAGGGTTCATTTACAAACCATTAAAATTCATAATGTAACAATTAAAATTAATAAATAAACATTAAATTTAGTACTTCTACAACTGTCCCCCCAGCAAACCAGCATGCCCCCCCCCTAAAAACCGCAGCCTTTTCTATAATGTCTTGTAAACCGGAATTAAAAATATCTAGGCCTATATCTGACAAATGCACTATATCATCCCGATATAGACCCAGAATAAAACCTTCTAATTCGGTATGTCTGAAACTCCAACCTTCCAAAGTTGGAAGGAACTTCTCTAAGCTCCTATTGATTCTCTTACGGATCTTATTGATGAACCCAAATTGCTTGCCTTTCCAAACAAGGCGAGGGATAATTATTGAAAACAGTAAGGCCCCTTCCGGTAATAATGATTTTATATAACTCAAATCTGATTTTATCTGATTTACCAAGTCGACAGTGGTAACTTTACCTAAATCATTCCCCCCAGCATGAATATTCAAAACGTCAGTCCGGGATAAAGACCGCAACTCACCTCTTAATATAGGAAAGATTTGTCTCCATTTTAAACCTCTAAAACCTAACCAAAAAACTGAAATAAAGAACAGCCAGCTTTTGAGCATAATTACGTTGCGCAGTCCTTCTTTCTGCCCAAAAGATGAAAGAATGACCCATTATCCAAACATTCAATTGCTTTGGACCTAAAAAAATTAATTAAAATTAGGATAATAAATTAGGCCTAATATATGACTTGTATCTATTAGATTCCCAACACCCATTTTTTTTATTACTACCTCATTCAAACCCAAGCTGGCAGCAACCGTAGCTGCCCCGATGCGAAATGAATGAGACGAGTAATGGTTAGTGTCCAAATTCAATGACAATAAACATTTCTTTAACATTGCATTGAATTGATAAACCTAAACCATCTTCATGCATTAAAAAGGAACCATCCTTGAAGGGTCTTAAATCCAGAAATTCCTTAACTGCATTTACTGGACATAAGAAGAACCAGTTAGGGCTGCTAGTTTAATCAACGAACCCTTTGCGAACTGATCTGTTTTTGACCTCCTAATGCAGATCACTAACGAATTGTCATTCAACTTTACATCTTCTATTTCCAATGGGGCCACAGAATGTCTGTTAGCTGCTACCAGTTCTCCTATTCGAGTAACTCCAAAAAATGCTAAAACAAAAGCCGTTTTAAATGAAACTGTCTCATACGCAGAAAATGTACAAAACTTCAAAACCACCACAATGCTACCCAATAATTCGAACAAAATTGGACGTCTGGCATCCGCATGGGTTAAAGATCTTCTAACACCCTTAAGAAATTGCTTAACTATAAACTGGTTTGAAAAGGACAGAAAACCTGCCTAAAGAAGAAACAAACGCCGCAAACAATTCTATGGACAGCTGAATGACCTAAACCATTTTCTAACAAAGAACATAACAACTGAAAAAATAAATTCAAATCATAATTAAAGGGCTTCTGTCACCCCACTAAACCAATTTTTTTTTTTTTTGCTTACTTATAATCCCTACACTGCGATTTATGCCTACATGATCAAATTTATAATTTTGGTCCTGTAGATTTAGTTTAAAACAAGCTTTTAAAATATGCTAATTACCTTGCTACCAGCAAGTAGGGCGGCTACTTGCTGGTAGCAGCCGCATCCTCCGATCGTAAAGACGCCCCCTCCACATGTTGATTTGACAGGGCCAGGGAACGGGATCGTTCTCTGCTGGCCCTGCCTGTTTGCATTTAAAATCCTGCGCCGCGGCCGTACCTGTCTTCAATTGGCGCAGGCGCACTGAGAGGCGGCCGCTCGCTCGGCCGCTCTATCCTCAATGCGCCGATGACGTCACATCTACACCCGGCGCAGGTGCATTGAGGATGGAGCGGCCGCCTCTCAGTGCGCCTGCGCAAATTGAAGACAGGTACGGCCGCGGCGCAGGCGCAAGATTTTAAATGCAAACAGGCAGGGCCAGCAGAGAAGGATCCCGTTCCCTGGCCCTGTCAATCACAATGTGGAGGGGGCGTCTTTACGATCGGAGGATGCGGCTGGTAGCAAGGTAATTAGCATATTTGAAAAGCTTGTTTTAAACTAAATCTACAGGACCAAAATGATTAATTTGATCATGTAGCCATAAATCGCAGTGTAGGGATTATAAGTAAGCAAAAAAAAAAAAAAAAAAAAGGTTTAGTGGGGTGACAGAAGCCCTTTAAAACAAGACACACTCTTAACAGCACAACACAGATACCACCTCTTCCATGCTAATGAGTATCCATCCCATGTCCATGGGGCTAATGACTTCTGAATGAAACTGATTATCATTCCCGGATGAGCTTCCAAACCTGCTCTGGACAAGGAATCCCCACTCTCTCTGCCTGAGGAACTAGAGGAAAGAATCTGCACTGGAAAGAGAATCCGCTATATCATTGTCTTTACTTGTAATATACAGTATTTAGCTTTAATCCACACATTTAATTCTAAACGGCGACGCACTAAATAACGTAATAACTTAACCACTATTCATTATGAGAAGACAAACAATTAATTGCAAACAAGACTCCTTTGTTATCTGAAAATATTAAAACTCTTTTATTCCTAAAAACTTCACCCCAAATCACGAACGCAACTACTATTGGAAATAATTCCAACAAAACCAGATTTTTATTCAGACCTCGCTCCTTCAGCCAATCTGGTCAAGGTTCAGCCGACCACTGACCATCCAAAAAGGCTCCATAACCCCAAGAACCCGTCTGTGAATAAACCTAAAGCACCTGCTTCTTTAAAATCTTCCTGCCATGCACTACGTCCATTAAAGTGAATTAAAAATTCTTCCCAAACCGCTAAGTCTTCCTTCAATGGTTTATTAATTCTAATGTGAGCGTGTGCAGATTTTAACCCTTTAGTTGCCATATATAATCTCTTAGAAAAAATTCGGCCGAATGGAATAATTCTTGAGGCAAAAGCTAATAAACCCCAAAAAAAATAATCTGTAACTCTTTCAACTGTGTCTTTTTTTTACCATTCGCATCTTCCTAATAGCCAGTATAGATTTCTCCACTTCCTCAATCGGAAGCCTCAATTCCATATTAATTGAGTCAATAACTATGCCTAAAAACTCAATTTCTTGACAAGGCCATTACGCTCTTTTCTTGAGCCAAGGGAACACCGAATTGCTTTGCATAAAACCAACTAACAAACTAATACAATCCCTATTAGAACCAACAAATAGAAAATCATCTATATAATGTAAAACACTTGTTAACCCAACTACTTGCGTCACAACCCAATGCAAAAAAGAAGAGAATGTTTTAAAATAAAAACAAGACCATGAAGACCTCATTGGGAGGCATTTATCGAACAAAAACTGACCATTAAAATCAAAACCTATCAGGGTGAACTGGTAGCAACCTAAAAGCAGCCTTAATATCTGCTTTAGCCAAAAAGCAATCCTTACCACAAGAATTTAATAAAGAAACTGCCTCATCAAAAAATGTATATGACACAGATGCAGCTTCTTTATCCAATGTATCATTAAGGGATCCACTAAAAGGATAAGATAGATGGTGTATTAATCTAAATTCATTAGTGTCCTTTTTTGGGACTAAACCCAATGGTGAAAGCCTGAAATCAGAGAAAGGTGGGGAGTCAAACGGACCAGCAACCCTTCCTTCTTTAATTTCTTTTTCAGTCTTATCTTTAACTATATACATATGACGTTTAACTGATGGCAAATTATCAAACAAACAACCCTTACCTAAAAATTTAGGAACAGAAAACCATTAAAAATGATTTCCGCCTTCAGACGGTCTGGAAACAATTCTAGCCATGGTAAAAAAAAATCCACGTCTGAGCTTTTTGAAATTTCTCTGACATTATGACTTTCGATTGATGATTGATTTGATTTTTTTTAAAGCATCGAAAAATCGGAAGAGCATTCATGGCAATATCTATAATTAATCAACCATTTGCAGGTTGCTTCATTGTATGCAAAGCACACTGCTTTTTTAAAATTACCGCCAGACACCAATGAATTATTTGGCTTATTTTGAAAACCCGATCTCTGAGGTAACATCAAACTAGGCCAAAGTCCCACACCTTTGGAACTCCAATTCATGTTACTATGTACCGCCAATTTCTGGTGGAACGTTTCATCATATAAAAACCATGCAAGGCCACCAAAATAACGATAGGTCTCTAAAAATGGAATCAATATGTTGAAATAAACCAATTACAAACTGTGGGTATTTAGCACATAACACTGAGGAGTATATGCAAAAATCCTGCAACCAATTATTAAAAGATCCTCCAAAATGTTTCTTTCATGGATTGAGATAAATGAAGCCCCAAAGGAGACCCTTCACATGTCATGGCCTCCTTCAGGCATGTTTCAGATACCCCAACCTTAGAATCTAATAACACTGTAGATTTAGTACTATCTGCCCCTGCAGCAGTTGGAAAATCACACCACACTGCTGCAGGCTGATTAGTCTGGCTGGGCATTGAAGCTGCAGCCCAGTCAGAAAATAGCCTAGCTAAATTCAGTTGCAGGCTATTCTTTGTGCTACCTACGTCGGTGGGCAAAGCATTGCTATGCCCACATGTCATCTCGTCTATATTCTGTACTTGGTCCATGGGGGCTGTAATGGAAGCTGGCTGTGGTGCTCTACTCAATACCCCAGACTGCGATACAGCCTGTCCAGGGGAGGAGTACCTGCTGCCACTTCTTCTAGCTGCTTGTTCCACCGGAGACTAGGCTCTTCTTGGCCTTTTTGTTCTTCTTGAAACCCGGCTGGGTTCTTCAATGGCCTGTGGAGCGCTTCTTGATGCCGCCGGCGTCTCTCCGTCGATGACGTCACTCAGCTGAGTCACGTCACGTGGCCCCGCCTCCTGTTCCACTGCGGATGCGGCTTCTGCCAAGCAGCACCGATGCCAATCTTCTCCTCCCCTTGACTCTGTGTGCAGGATCAGCTGTTTCAACAGGTCTTTTATTCTTCTCCACGCCGGTGAGTATCTCTTCTCCCCGCTCGCGGTCTATGCTCCCCGGCTTCTTGTCTTGAATGCCGGTTCTTCCGCCCTTTGTTGACTTCCTAGCCGAACCTCCGCTCTTCTCTGACTCTGCCGCAGCCTTTTACTTCAGTGCAGCTGCTCAAATTTCTGCCCAGAAGTGCCAACACAGCAAAATTAGCTCTTTTGCAGTTATGCCGGCAATCCTCTGGGTCTTCCACGGCGTCTTCTCTCTTCCAGTGTTGAGGGATAGACAACCTCTGGACCTGCTAACAGCTTGTATAAGTAGTCAAATTTCCTGCCTCTGGAACTTCAGCAGCCAATCACAGATGGGTAGAACACAGGTACCCAGCAACAGGTAGGCAACCCGCTGACCAATCACCTCTTGTTATAAGAATTACCTCAGGTGAATATTGCAAAATGGCGGGAAAGGGGGGGAGAGAGACAAAATTGAGAACAATTCATATACAATGGCACCTTTCCATATGCTCAATGTCACCATGGTGGTAACTTCGGCATATGCCTACGTGCCCACTCATCTATGATCCTGTAAATTCTGATCATTAGACCCTGTTAGGCCAGGATTTGCAGCAATAATATGGATGCTAAAGTGGCCCATGTCACGGCCTAAGTGGGAGAATGGCTGCATCCATAGAGAAGACATAGTTCTCCAACATAAATGGAGAAGAACAAAACAAGCCATCAGCTAGAGTATTTCAATAGAAAATCTTTTTTATGAAGGATCATACGTCAAGACGCACAAGGAAAGGTGGGGAGGGTAACCCGTTACTCTCTCACTTAACAGATAATTATCGGTAGACACAGCCCATGGAGGGGTACTAACCTTGGTTGGCCTCATGCGCCTTCCCCAGAGGCAGTGGGGTATTGAGCTTTTCTTATCCACATGCATCACAAAATTAACAAACAAGGGAGGATGAAGCAGTTCAGAGTGCTCTTCTCTCAGAGGTGGTGGAGTGAAATTCTGAGCCTACCAAGATGAGACAGCAGAAAAGCCCATTTTGTGAATCTCCTGGTTCAAGTAATGATATACAACCTTCTCCTCTCATCATTTCTCCGCTGTGTGTGTGTGTGTGTGTGTGTATATATATATATACACACACACACAAAAAGGAAAAGATTGCAGCACTTTATTCACCCATGCAACGTTTCAGTCTGCTTTCTGGGACCGTTCTCAAGCATGGGTGAATAAAGGACTTCACATTTTTTTCACTGATTGGAAGTGCTGCAGTCTTTTCCTTTTTGTATATCTTGACGGTGGGTTGCGTCTAACTGCGAGCACTCCTTACTTTGGCTACGGTTTGTGCTGTCTTGGATTTTTCCATTTTCATATATCTAATATATAAAGCTGAGTGTATGTGTGTCCGCTAAAGGAATCCGCACCGTCGCATTTACAATCGCGGCATTTGGCATTCCGGTACATGAGGTGTCCGGGAAGGTTTTAGAGCAGGTCTCAGCTATCTAGGAGATATTCCCCCAAAAATGCATTAGCCAATAGAAGCCTGGTCACATGACCCTTATGAGCAAATAGAAGCTCTCAGGTCCTTCAACCTCCACATACAGTTTTACTTCAGGTTTCCATAACAACCCAGCCATTTTTTTCACTGCTGTAGATGAGTTTTAAAGGAAATCTGTCACCAGGATAATCGCTATTGCAGTAAATCCATGGGCTAATAGCACTTAGTACCTTATTTCAAGATGTGCCTTTGTTCCAGCAATAGATGTTTTTATCCTCTGAAAATCCAGTTTATTTAATATGCAAATTAGCCAGTAAGGTGTCCAGAGGGGCGTGACTCTTGCAGGAAGGAGCCCAGACACGCCGCCTGCCACAATGTGTCCACCCTCAAAAAGACTTAAAACCCCGCCCCCAGGCCCATCTAAGCCATGCCCTTGATCCGACTGGGATTGAAAAAATGAAGGTAAAAATCAACTTCTGTCAGCTTAGGCTCCACTACACTCAGGCTCCATTCAGATGTCCGTAGTGCATTGCGGATACTCAATACACCCAGCCGGCACCCCCATAGAAATGCCTATTCCTGTCCGCAATTGCGAACAAGAATAGGATATGCTCTATTTTTTTACGGAGCTGCAGACCAGAAGATCGGGGCCGCGCTGTGTGCTGTCAGCATCTCTTCCGGCCCCATAGAGAATGAATGGGGCGGCACCTGTTTCGCATAATTGTGGAATGGATGTGGACCCATTCTATGGACGTGTGAATCTACCCTTAGAGTGAGCTGTTCAAAAGGACACGCCCCCGATCCGGTTAGGCCACACCGCCTCCCACTCCTCAGCCGACTGAGATTGAAAATAAATTAAGTTAAAAATCAACTTCTAGGTCCCGCTAAGCCATGCCCATATCTCATTAGGCCACGCCCCCCCCCTCCCTTAGGCGACAGGGATTTAAAGAATGAAGGTAAAAATCTACTTCTAGGTCCTGCTAAGCCATGCCCATATCTAGTTAGGCCACGCCCCCACTCCTTAGCCAACAGGGATTTAAAGAATGAAGGTAAAAATCTACTTCGGTCAGCTGCAGAGGTGGGAGGGAGGGTGACTTTCTCGCTGCAGCTCACACTCAGACAGCACAGTGCTGCTGTCTTAGAGTGAGCTGTTCAAAAGGACACGCCCCTGATCCAGTAAAGGCCACTGTTAAGGGGGCGGGCCCCTGTGGAGGTCACTGTCAAGGGGGTGGTATGCTGTGAAAGTCACTGTTAAAGGGAAAGGCTGCTGTAAAGGTCAAAGTTAAGGGGGTGGGCTGCTGTGGAGTCCAATTTTAAGGGATGGGGCACTGTTGGGGGGGGGTCAGTTTTAAGGGGTGGGGGGCTGTGGAGGTCACTGTTTTGGGGGCAGGATGCTGTAGATGTCACTGATATAGTGGATAGTGTTGATATCTTTTAACGACACACACAAACATTAAATGAAATAGATTAAACATACCCGAGCAAAGCCGGATCCTTCAGCTAGTATATATATAAAATTGGCTACATTTTCTACTTTGGCCGACAGCTATCTCTCCTTACTCCCCCATACATATACAGGCTGAGCATGCAAGTGTTTTCAATGAGGAACGAGGAGAAAGCCATTGCTAGACACCTTTGTGGCTTATCTCACTGGAGAACAAGAGGATTGGATGTTAAAAATATATTTGGAGTTGACTTGTCCTTCCTAAAAGATAGGTTGCCTTTTAGACTTTCCTTTCATCCACAATAATCCAACCATGCACTTCCCGAAGGTGTTGTCGCCCTTTTCTTCACCTCTTGGTAGGAGTAGGCTGGTTCTGCTTCCTGCCAGCAGGGTGGACTTCTGGCCCAGAGACAGAAAGGAGAGGAAGCACACTGCAGAGCTCCTGTAACAGATTCTCTAGAGAGAACTGCTCCAAGCTGCCCCAAGTGAAGTCTTGACAGCAGAGTGAATTGCTCAACCAGCATTTAAGACTCTACTGCCAAGTTTGAGGGATTATGGCTAGAACACCCATCATCCATAACGTTACTTGGCCAGTACCACCTAAGTGCTAAATTGCCGCCATCCAGCCTGCCCCCATAATCCTTACTGGTGCTAGAGAAGTTTTTGTACTTGAAATCTGCTGCTTCTGAATGACTTTGAAGTTCTACGTTGCACTTGGTAAAAAGACTTTGTTACCTTTAATTCTGGGCCTATTCTTTAATACTACATTTCCACTTCAACGATCCCCAAGGAGCAAAGGTCTCAAGGAGTACATCGTGACACATCACTTCATCAGGGCCACTACCACTCCCATTCTCCGCGACTCGCTGTACATTGGTATCACTTCCGCTGCCATATCTCTGTATTCCTGCGGGTGGTGTAGCAGTGGCCATTTTGGTAGAATTTTTGAAAAGAGGGCTCCAGAACAAGCCTATTGTTTCCTTTTCCATACTTTTTGTACAATAAGGCTCATTAGGCTCTTGCCTAAGCAGCTGATGGCCATTTTCACCTTGTCAGCACATAGGAAAAGAAGTGCCTTACTTCTTGTGGTCCCTCTTTGTTTTTAATGCAAGTTCAATTAAATGGAAACAATGTAGATTCCAGCGGGCACTTTGTCCTCCTTTTCTTTTTTGCAATCAGCACCCCCTGGCCAGCTTCATTCCACAAAGGGGGCTGTGTGCACAGTAAGACATTGTACATGTCAATGAGGGACGCTAGGGTGAAAACGCAGCAATGCATTGTCTGGACAGCGACGTGAATATTCAGGATTGCACTGAAGCCAAATGATTTAACCCTTTCACAGCTGGCCGTTGCAACCACCTCCTACGGGTTAAAAGGTTTGCTAATGTTTTATTGTGCAGCGAGAAGGGGATTTGACAGACCGGTGTGTGAATAGGACCGAGGGTCTTAAGTGCAGTAAACTAATAAAATCGGATCCATTTGTCTCGTGTGATTCCTGTACAGGGGAAGGTGAAATCCATGGTCATTAGTTTGGGCTGGGGGACGGGGGTTGGTGATATTGGCTATAGTTTTGCAGTACTTACATTCGTTTTTGCAAGGGCTCCATAGTGACAGAGCATTGGGGTAAAGTCAAGACATTGCCTTGTAGCCCAAAAATTCCGACATGGATTCATTACAGACTGCGAGCAGCTCTCGGATACCTTCAGGCTCCCATACACATTAGACTGTCAGCCAAACCTGCCAAATTCTACAGGCTGTCTAGCATGCTACTTAGGCTGGATTCACATCTGCGTTGTGAACTCTGGCACTGTAATCCGGTCACTGCATGTGAATGGGGATCCGGCGGTGCGCGGTGGTATCCAACTCCGGCAGAGGAACAGACTGCCGAAGTTTACAACGCAGATGTGAACCCAGCCTTATTCTCGTTGATTCTTCGAGTTAGGCTACTTTCACACTCTGTCATGGATCTGCAAAAAACGCTTCTGTTTCAATAATACAACCGCATGCATGCGTTATCAACGGATCCGGTTGTATTATCTTTAACATAGCCAAGACGGATCCGTCATGAACACCATTGAAAGTCACTGGAGGACGGATCCTTTTTCTATTGTGCAAGATTGTGTCAGAGAAAACGTATTTGGCTCCTCTTCGTCAGACGGACACCAAAACACAGCAAGCAGCCTTTTGGTGTCCGCCTCTAAAGCGGAATGGAGACGGAACGGAGGCAAAGTGATGCATTCTGAGCGGATCCTTTTCCATTCAGAATGAACGGATCTCACAAACTGAAAGCAAAGACGCGAGTGTGAAAGTAGCCTAAATCATAGCCACTTGGTCTTGTGCCTCGGGCACATATGTGGCAGTAATGCAAATGTTTTCTGCCACAGACAGATCTTTTACATACTGGCTGACTGAGCTTGCTATAATGACCACATGACCTAGTAATGTGACAACTAGTGATGAGCGAACTTCTGTTTTAAGTTCGGCTTCCGGTTAGCGGAGAATCCCGATATGGTTCCCGATATGGATTCCGACTTCCGTTGTGGTCCGTGGTAGCGGAATCAATAATCGGCCATTATTGATTCCGCTACCACGGACCACAACGGAAGTCGGAATCCATATCGGGAACCATATCGGGATTCTCCGCTAACCGGAAGCCGAACTTTAGACGCCGAACTTAAAACAGAAGTTCGCTCATCACTAGTGACAACCCATTCAAAGTGGTATTCCGACGACTGACATTTATGGCATTTGTATGTAACAGTACTAACTCAGCTCTTGGAGGTTACTGTCTCTCTTTGCGGAGAACACCAGTAGAGGAACGGAGTCTTACAGGCAGTGCTCCCTGGAAAAACGGATGCAAATTAGCTCTCCTCCAAAAGGAAGAAAACCGCCTCTTCGTTATGGAGGAGACTGTGGCATAGCTGGAGTCTCTAGTCATCTTTGAAGGTCCAAACTTACTGGTTGATAAAACCTACTTTGTAGGCATAATAATTAGGCAGATTGGGTTATAATTCTAGAAATACAGGGTGACAACTCAAGTGGAAGCTGTAATATCGACCATATTGGAACAGTTAGGTAAGGGTCCTTTTACATTCTTCCCAGTAATGAGCACTGATCAATGATAACAGCATGCCGATCGGTGCTCGTTATGGTATTTATATGTAGCCATTATTGCTGGAATGGGAGAACTGACTTTTAAAGGGTTTCTGTCATCAGAAAAATCGTTATCTCCCTGCCTGCCGCCGTTCGCGCTAAATAATAGTAACATAGTACATAAGGTCGAAAAAAGACATTTGTCCATTCCAGTTCGGCCTGTCATCCTGCAAGTTGATCCAGAGGAAGGCAAAAAAAAAAACTGTGGTAGAAGCCAATTTTCCTCACTTTAGGGGAATAAAAAATTCCTTCCCGACTCCAATCAGGCAATCAGAATAACTCCCTGGATCAACGACCCCTCTCTAGTAGCTATAGCCTGTAATATTATCACACTCCAGAAATACATCCAGGCCCCTCCTGAATTCCTTTATTGTACTCACCATCACCACCTCCTCAGGCAGAGAGTTCCATAGTCTCACTGCTCTTACCGTAAAGAATCCTCTTCTATGTTTGTGTACAAACCTTCTTTCCTCCAGACGCAGAGGATATGCAAATGAGCCTCTGCAGCACCTAGAGGCTCCGTCCTCTCACCGTTTGGCACGCCCTTGTAAAGGTGATTGACATCCTCGGTCTCCTTCGTGCCCCGCAAATCCCGTGCCTGCGCTGTCCATTTTAGGCCTCATGCACACGACCGTTGTTGTGTCCCGTGTCCGTTGTTCCGTTTTCTGTGATTTTCTGCTGACCCATTGACTTTCAATGGGTCCGTGGAAAACTCTGCTAATGCACCGATTGTCATCCGCGTCCGTGATCCGTGTTTCCAGTCCGTGAAAAAAAATGACACATTTTTTTCACGGACAACGGTTCGCGGACCCATTCAAGTCAATGGGTCAGTGAAAAAACACATAGGCACACAAGATTGTCATCCGCGGCCGTTTTTTTCCTATCATTTGAATGACAAACTTGACTTAGATTTATTTTTATTTTTACTTTCCTTCATGTCTGGTGATCCTCCAAAAATAAAGGAAGACACACGGAAACCAAAACTGAAACGGATCACGGAACAACGGAACACCTTTTTGCGGACTGCTAAAAAATACTGTCGTGTGCATGAGGCCTTAGAATTAGGCGCAGGCGCAGTGAGTGAAGGATGGCAGCAGGCAGGGAGATATGTCATACTGTAATGTACTGCTGACATTAGCACATCGCTAATGTCAGCCAGATACATAACGATTTTTCTGATGACCAAAACCCTTTAAAAGTCAGTTCTCCCATTCCAGCAATAATGGCTACATATAACTACCATAACGATCTGCCTAATTATTATGCCTACAAAGTAGGTTTTATCACCCAGTAAGTCAGTGTCCGGCCCTTGGACCTTCAAACATGACTAGAGACTCCAGCTATGCCACAGTCTTCTTCATAACGAAGAGGCGGTTTTCTTCCTTTTAGAGGAGAGCTAATTAGCATTTTCTGATGACAGAAATCCTTTACTATCACACAAGGGTTTGGGTTGCAGCTTTATACAAGACACTGCTCTGGCCATACACATTAGATAGATGGTGGTTGATGGTTCAGAAGCAGTTGGACAAATATCTAGTGAACTTATTTTTCAAAGACATGGCCATACACACTTTACTCTATATCGGCAGTTACACTTGTTCAGACAGCCCTTACATGTTCAATGAAATCACGCGATGGACTAAAGATTTCCTAGGAACATTCTCTCAAAGAAAGATCTTTCGTTCAGGAGCGATGTTTCGTCTGGCTATCCAACAAAAATATTAAACATGGCCAACTTCTTTTCATATGATAATGGTCTGTCATTGGTCTGCTAAAACTGCTGTTAAATTTTAACCAACGAATGTTTTTTGGTTGAAATCATCTGTTTTGATCAACTTTAGGCTAATGTGTATGGCCAGACTTCCTGCTATGTAAGAGATCTTGGCATGTTGGATGCAGACCAGCTGTAGACCCATCACATAGTGAACTTTGAGGTCATGTGGACAAACATCACCAAACACGTGTACCACATGGACTAAAATAGGATCTGCTGTGGGAAACCCACCTGACCCTTCCACTCTGTTTATAGACAGACAGCTGCTTATGGATCAGAAGGACAAGGGTTGGATATGACTACCCCGTATTCTACACTCTCTGCAACACTATAAACTAGGTCTTCTGACCTGATACTAAAGAGGTTTCCCAGGAATAGAAAGGAAAGGATATGATAGGAAAAAAAACAAAAAAAACAAACTGGTAAACACTTGCCACTTTAGCGCTCCAAGAATCTCCGTCAATCAGGCTTTAACTATAGGTAGCAAATCTCTCCCCCATCAAGAATACCTGGGATCTTCTGTATCTGATCGGTGGGGGTCTGACACTCAGGACCCCCGCTGATCAGATGTTTGAGAAGGCAGCGAAACTTGCAGTAAAGCTGTGTCCTTCTCCAGCTTTTTCTAGGCCGTGTGATATCACATTCATCCGTCACATGGCCTAGGTGGAGCTCAGCCCCATTGAAGTGTATGTGCGGCACTACTGCGAGCGCTGGTGCCTTCTAAAACAGATGATCAGCGGGGGTCCTGGGTGTCAGAAACCCACAGATCACATGTAAGTTTATCAGTAAAAAAAAAAACTCTTGGAAAACCCCTTTTAAGGTCCGTTCACACATCTGCAATTCCATTCCGCATCTTGCGGAACGGAATTGCGGACCCATACATTTCTATGGGGCCGCACGATGTGTGGCCCCGATCGGAATTGCAAACCCGCACTTCCGGGTCCGCAATTCCGATCCTGAAAAAAATAGAACATGTCCTATTCTTGTCCGCAATAGCAGACAAGAATAGGCATATTCTCTTAGTGCCGGCGATGTGCTGTCAACAAAATGCGGAACGAACATTGCCGCTGTCCGTGTTTTGTGGATCCCTGGATCCGCAAAACACACACGGATGTGTGAATGGATCCTTAAAGAGGTATTCCATCTGATGCAGGTTCCACCACTAGGACCCATATCTCGAAAATGGAGGTCCAACTTATGGAAACGGCGTAGCTCGCTGTACTGTGCAGTGTCTGTAACTTCTAGTTATTCTGTGGGAGTTATATAAACTGTTCCGTAATCAGTTACGGCCTGGACAGTTTGTGGCATGCTCTGATTATGAGGATAGTGACTAACGTTGTGTTTATACAGCCTGATTATCGGGCACAAACGTTTTTACAGATGCTCGTTCCCAATAATCTGCCCGTCTAAAGGTGCAGCTGATGACCCTATGAATGAGCGAAACTCTCATCGGAGAAAAAATGCACCTGTAAGAGGACGTGCGTTAGCGGCAGCCATCTCTCATCCTCGTGCTGTGGAGGTGATCGCTGCATGTTGTCGTGAAAGAACGCTTCCTTCCTGATAATAGGCTGCTCCTCGGAGCACGTAAACCCACCTTCAGAATTGGCAAACTTTATTTTTACTACATTGATAACCTCCACTGTCTTTCTAAAGTTGCATAAAATATGCCAAACTCACTGTGACTGCCTCTAGTCTCTGAAGTTCATGTTGAACCGGTATGGGCTGACATGGGCCTGTGAGGTGGACTTGAAGGTGTTAATGTCATGCACCTCTTGCCAATCTGATGCAAACAGTCAAAGCACTAACACACAACAATTGGTTCATCTGCATAATGGCTATTTGTTATAGATACGCAAATTCCTGTCCTCCTTGTTTGGGCACAATAGGACTTTGCATTAAAGAGACCATTTGCATAGCTCAGTCTAGCTTTCAGCATGTTTATTTGGGAAATATTGCCACCATCTTTATGTTTTGGGGTATTACCTCCATGCTATTTGCAGTTGTCCTTTACACTGCCCTTCATTATAATACTCAGTATTCTCAATATACTACTCAATAGTCTACTTTGTTTCTCTAAGCTTTGTTCTCTAAGATGTTGGCCAAACCTGCCAATTTTATTAGGACCAGCCAACCATCTAATGGATTGCACATTTGATTTTAACAATTGTGCCAAGTTTACAAGGTATCCCCAGTCCAGCAGGATAGGTGATAGGTAAATGATCGCTGGGGGTCTGACCAGTGGGCCCCCCACCGATCTTGAGAACTGTTGTAAGGTTCCTCTGATCTGATGGAACAGCATGTCTATGGGACCGCCAGAGACAGCTGAGTACAGGGCTCTCTAATTTCTGGTAGTTCCATCAAGAATGAATGCCGCTCCATTGGATCAGAGGAACTGGGACCCCTGTTCTGAAGATCTTAGGGGTCCCAGAGGTTGGAACCCCAGATATCAGTTTGTCATCCCCATCCTGTGAATAGGGGATAACTTGTAAACTTGGCACAACCCCTTTTATGCCATCTCTACTAACATGGTACTAGCTATCCACAATACCTGGTTGGTCATTCATTGATATTTTTCAGGCTCTCAACCTTATGTGATTCCAAAATAGCTATTGTTTGGAAGTTGCCTGGAGGACGTTCCTCCAGTACCACCCCCCTTTTCCCCTCATTATTTATGCTGACATTTCTATATACCTATAAACCTATATATAAAATAAACCTAATGGCCTGTAAGCTTCTGGCATGGGTGTATTTCTCTTTGCAGAGAAACCCTCTTGATCTCAAGACCCTCCTTTGCCTCCAGCAGAGTCCTTTCCATGTAAATGCCAAAAGCTCCTTATCTCTGAGCTCACAGCTCATCAGCATAAGCATGCAATCTGCTGAGCATAATGTGCAGTGATTGGAAGCATGTAATGATGGGCATCTAGCGTCCTCCGCACTTGGCATTTCCCGGATTGTATGAGGATTTACTTATTATGGAAGGTAATGTTCTGAGCTGATTGTGGGGCAGCGCCAAGAGATCCTGGTGCCGCTCCTTCATCGCTTCCTGTACATTTCTGTAGGTTCATGAAGAGGAGACCGTAATGTTTGTGTCCAGTAAGCTTTTATGTTAATGAGATTCCCAAAGACTTAATTAGTAAGGAATTTTGATACTTTTCTTTTTTTACTCTGTTTTTGTCCTAACCAATTTTTGGGTTACAAAATTAGTTTTGTCCATTGTTTAAAAAAAAAAAAAAAACATAATATTGTATGTGAAGTGTTGACTTATATAAGATGCAAGGAAATATGCCCTAAATATTTACCATAAGGACAGGGAACGCCCCTCAGCTCCTTATCTTGCAAGATGCTTGTTTATTTTTAAAGGTGCTGTTGAGGTTCTCGACCATGAACTGCGGTGATATGGAGAGAATAGGGTGATCAGTTCCACTTAGATAACCTCAGGGTAATAAACCCCCCCCCCCCCCCCTCCCTCCCCAGGCCAGAACTGACCTTAGGGCTTGAACTGTGTGGTCACATGACCAGCTTGTAAACTGACCTGTGCGAGAGGAAGGGTCCCCTGTCCCTCCCAGCCCTCAGAGTAGAATAGGCATTTCAAGCAACAGGAGAGAAGTCCCCATCATGCTGCCTGGTGCATGGTGACATGCCCAGCTCCATGGCTGCACATCAGCACACCCGGACAGGCATGAGATGGATACATGGGAAGGTATGTACTCTGGATCTGGATCCTGCATCAGGCCACAGAGGTCATTGTGGAAGGAGGAACACAGATGATGTCAGCCAGGATTCAACTAGTTGCCTCTGGATTGTTCTAATGGAGAAACCCAGGCAGATAGTAGTGGATGCAATACATGTCTCTTAGCTTATATATAAAATGTTTAGATAGACAGATAATATATATATATCCTATTTGTATGTAATTATTTGACATGCTATTGCCATTCTAGAGCTGTACACATTATACACCGTTTTTTTTTTTTTTACATTTCACGTCATAATAAGCAATCATAATTTTCTTAAAAAGAAACCTGCAGAGCAGGAAGGCCGTAACATGTATTATAAACCAGGGGCTTGTTTTAATGATTTGTAATGCTTTTCTGGGGCTTTATTAGACACTGGATGACACGACGACATAATCCGGTAAAATAATGAGGTACCTGGCCGGCCTAGCAGAGGAGAGGGACGGTTTCAGTGTCGCAACTGAGAAAGGAAGTTTAGTAAACTGTGGGCTTGTTACAAGGAAGAGAAGAGAGGCGCGTATTGTTCCTCTTCTGGGGAGACTGCAAACCGTCTAATGTCTAGCATTTATCTATTTCTATTTCTCGTCCGTATCTTGTGTCTATGTATCTATCTACGGTATCCATCCATAGTATCTCTAACGATTATCTATATCCGTCTGTCTATTATCTATCTTATATCTATCTATCCATCATCTATTTATCTGTCTGTCTATATTCTATATCTATCTTATATCTATCTTTTTCTATTAATCTTTTCTATGTACTGTCTTTTCTTCCGATACTTAGAGGAACGTATCCTATAGGCCTCTTTACTTGTGCCAATCACGAGTCGGGGTATTGTAATATTATCCTTTGCGGCACATCACGGGATTACCTCTTGCATTGTTATATACACAGTTGAGGAGATGATATGCTTCTCCCAGATTTACTATTCACATTGCCTGGTTATTTCATAGTGGACAGATTATTAGCATTGTAATGGGTCCCTATAGCTCAGAACATGGCTGATAGTGGTTGTAGTGCATTACATTATGCGAGGGAGGAGGGGGGGGGGGGTTACGTCACATTAGTTTGCGACAGCTGGGCAAGAGAGTCACAGGATTACCAGCAGACAGCTGTGAACGAAAACAGTCTCTGAGAGATTTATGAGCATACCCCGGCCTGTATGTACACATACAGTATATATGGGGGTCTGACTGCATTTATGCCAATTAAAGCTCTATGTGATGCTAATGTAAGCCCATTTTTAGCCACAGTAACACACACCTAATGGCACCACTTTCATTTAGTATTAGTGGCAGAGCGATTGCCAGTGAGCCTTTGTCTAGTCATACATATTCCATGTACGCATAGGTACCGCGCAGTATACCGGTCACTGCTCGTTATAGTTCACCTTGGGCCTATCTGTGGCCCTTCAGCCAGGACAGACGTCTGAGTGCACCATTAGCCTTAATTATGTATTTGGGAAGGGCCTAATCTCAGCTAAGCTGATCATGGCGGATGTGCTATAATTAAGATGTTGGCACTGTGACGTATTGAGCCAGTCCGGTATGTCCCTTCCATTGGGCTAGACAGTAGAACCTTAGCCGACACGTCCAACTAAGCCAACTCATCGTAAGAAATCTGCCACATACATATCATTGGAGGGGTGTACCCAAACCCCTGTATGCAGAGTCATCTACATGTCATGTTAAGGGCCTATTGGCCCCTGTAAGAGGTTAGTCTAAGAGCGTTATGATGGACGCCTCTGCATAGTTGTCAGCTCGAATGTCTCGGGTAGTCATTATTTGCCTGATGAATCTCTAATCCCCAGGACATTGTATTATGTTTGTATACAGGCTTATCCCTGTGGTGCTTCTGTATCCAGCTTCCTTTGTTACCGCACTGTACCCTGATCCCAAATATATAGGATATCCTGGGTTAGGCCTTTCAAGGCAAGGAATGTGGGAGACCAGCTATCCCAACTTTTATTTTTTTTATTTTATTATAATTTTTTTGTTTCCACATGGCCGCCCCCACCTGATAGCTTTATCTGGCAGGAAGGGGTCAGTCCACTGCCAAATTCAGCAAAGCAGCAAAATTCAGTCTTTCAGCACATGGGTTACTGTGCAGGAAGTCCCCGGTGCTGAGGGGGTGGGTGGGCAGCTTTCACAATGTGTGTCTGTTGGGGGGGGCGGGGGGAGGTGGATTTCAGCATCTGTAAGGGATCAATAAGTGACAAGACCCCTTCAAGCCCTTTGTGTTTACCTTTTAATTGAGTGTAATCATTTTCCAGGGTTACAAGCAGAAGGGTCAGAAATCAGATCAGACCATTTGACTGGTTTTACAGTAACTACCCCCCAGCAGACCCGCCCAGACTGACAGAGATCCAGTTTTGCAAGAATTCCTAGATTCCTATTATTCCAAGAAACCTCC
The DNA here is from genome assembly GCF_014858855.1 of Bufo gargarizans. Taxonomy (NCBI): domain Eukaryota; kingdom Metazoa; phylum Chordata; class Amphibia; order Anura; family Bufonidae; genus Bufo; species Bufo gargarizans. Next base: position 164,865,895 of record NC_058088.1, on the reverse strand, counting down.
ACCTCTTTTGTTTCATTACCAGAGACAGTACTAGTCGTCATCTCTAGCATTTACAGCGTCAAAAACATCAGATCACGGTGAAGACAGTGCGACGATGGTGCATTTACACTACGTGATACTATATTGCTTTGTATTGACATTGGAGGTGATACAACTGGTCAGTTAACCTTTCATAGAGATCAATGATCAACCAGTGCGTAAACCTTTTGTCTCCCATGTGTAACGATTAGATATCCTTACTATATGTCCCTACCAGCGCATTAATGTCCATTTCCATTGCTAACATGGCCACATATAGGGTCAGCTTGATCACGTATGTGGTCATCTGGTAAGTGGACTGTATTTAAACAGGGCTAAATTAAAACCAGAACAAAGGCTCTGCTCCTTGGGCTGATCTGGATTACATGGAGTCCCATATTGTAGTTTGGGATGGAAGGATTTCATAGGTATTGCTCATAAATCCTCACTACTCTGTATCGTAATGTTTCCCTTAGTCTTGCACTCATGGACGCTGTCATATTTTATTCTACTGTAGGCACCATAGGGCATTGCTTGTTCACCAGTTGCAAAAGGACCTTTCCAAAAATAAAGATACAATTAAGACTTTATATATTGCTGCTATTGCTGGGGTAGATCCTACCTCTGGTTCCACATGAGCAGTCTGTAACAGTGTAGAAGTTTAACTATCCCTGTCAAGCCTGGATAAATCTTAATTACTTTTTGTGGCTACATTTTTCAGTTGGGTTCTATGGATGTGTGCAAAATGTCCTGTTGCTGGACCAAGTTGTCTCCTGAAATGGTGTAATTGGATTCTTAGAGCCCCTACTGTACCTAGATCAGTCTCATTATATAACTCGCCCTCACAATTAAAAAAATAAAAATTTAACCTCAATTTTCAAATATTGATAATTTTTAGGTTTGACTTCTTGATTAAAATTCTCCTTCCAGCAAGCTCATAATGTTGCAGTGAAATCTTGATCTTTCATGGCTTATCCATAATTTTTTGAGAACCATCAAAGACCTTTTAGGTGTCCATTTTTGGAAATCTGTTTAATTATCTCACCCAAGTCTCTTCCATAGTCATTGAGATAAATGTCCATATTAACTTAGGAACTATTGGCATTAGCCGTTAACTAATTAACTTTCAGTTGACGATAAACTTAGGTTGTGTTCACCATTTTTAATGATACAGAATTTTTTTATTTCTTTCATCTAAATCTGAAATCAAATATTTAGTTTGAAGCTCTAAACTCAGCTGGCAATATTTATCTTTCTGCCCTCCAAAAATGTGTATTATCTCAGTAAGCTCTATCTTATCTTACTATTCAAAGCTCGTTGGGGGGGTTTATTTAACTCATTGAAGTCTGGCTCTTGTTGCTGTATAACAGTAATTACTTTTATCTTTCGAAACAAACCATAGATCTGTTGGGTGTTTTTGTTCCTCCATGTAACCTTCTGGTCATTGATGGTTAGTTTTGAAATGCTTGGGCATGGTAACCTTTGGAAGAACTTGAGATAAACCAGTAGTTTGAACAGATATAGAACTATAGCTTTAACCTTTGCAGGATCTGTGTCCCGCAACTACATACATCAATAGCCAATATCTATATTAGATATTTTTTAATGGTTGAATTCGTCGTACTTTTTTTTCAAAGGGTTTGATAGTGCATCCTAGTGTGACAGCATTTGCAGCTTGCCTCCTAAGTGGCCCAATATTGGAGTGGGGAAACATGAGTGCCACATAGGAACCGTGAGGGTAGGCCATAATATTGGGCCATATGTTTGGCCATATGACATTCATGAAGAAGTACTTTAGGACTATAAAGAAGTGGTCACTCGAGCATGGACATCTATGTGGTAGGCCATGTATTATTAAACATAAGTGTAGAGGTAATGGTTCCTGCTCTCCTGACGTCAGTGACCTCAAACCAAGGTGGTCGTAGAGGTCCAGAAAGGTCCAAATCCTTTCAGTGCCCATACATCTTCTGTATCTGTCGGCTAAATGCTTGTTCCACTGCTATCTCTCCCAACTCCTTCATGCACATACATGGTTGGTTTGGCTTAGCATGTATATGTTTTCAGTGGGGAGAAAGAGACGAAAGCTGCTGCCAGACACCTTTGGTGGTGGCTCATCTCTTAACAGAACAAAGGGGTCTGGTGAAAAAAAAATTTTTGCCTGATCCTTCTCTTTCCCAACATCTGTCTGGAGAGTCGGGAGCTCTGCATACACATTACATTGATGGCGGATCCCACCGAAAACTATTGTATATAGGGGTCTTAAGTGTTTCTATCCTATTAGTTGAAAATGTTTAATTACACCTTCAAAAACAATAGATAGAAGTCAAGCAATGGCCTTCTTGTCTGTTTTGGACCTCTGTAGGGTAGCTATACTTAATTTGTTTCTTTAATTTCCTCAAATAAAGGAGGACTGGAGATTAGAGAAGAAGAATTTAAGAATTGGCCCACTTCATGCTCTAACAAATTATCGCCTTGGACAAAGTTAACATGCCCACGTGTCGATTATAGCCACGTGCTCCAGGATAGTTGAACTTTTTGTATAATTTAGATATCTTTCTTTTGTGATCGTGTCATGGATGATATTTATTTACTGGTGGATCATTCACATTGAGTATAGATGCTAGGATTGATGGCATGTATTTCTTGGGAGGCTGAAGCCCAGGGCTTCAGAATGTTTCAAGAATGTGTATTTTATACTGGTGATGTCACTGCAAAACATATATATTGTATGAGAACATGGAAGGAACCCCACCGTGACCTTTGAAACAATGCCCCCTTTAATGTGAGAAGGGGGAGGCTTTACAGAGCAGAAGCCATAAAATTCTACAGGGTTCAAGATGAGGTTGAGTTGTAAGCTTTGTCATTTTCACACACTGCAACTATGTTTGCTTTAGCACTTGTGCTGCAATGAAGTTGGCCTGCAGAGGTTGCACTAAAGATAAACCCCAGCTTGTGGTCACCACATGTTGTTGTTGTCATCGGTCATGCACCTCCCACCCCAAACTATTTAGCAGTGAAGTATAATTTAATTATTTAGATATCCAAATTCCAAAATGTTTGGAGATGATGTGTGTCCAACACGTGGTACACAAAATGATTCTACGTTTTGATCAGGGTTTTGAACATAACCTCTTTTGGGAACTTGTACAAGCATAGATAATTATAAAGATGGGCATACTCAAAGTGGGAGATATTGAATACTTCTGAAAACAAAATATTACTGAAGTTGGTTGGATAATCCTGCAATGATCCTCGCTTCCTCCGGTTGGACAGCTAGGTCCAAACATAGGATAATGTGTTTATCTGACCATAGGACATCCAATGGTACTTGAAGTGCATGTGGCTTTTAGCTAATTTTTAGCTCATAAGATGTTGTGCACCCTTCAGGACTTAAAGGGGTCGCAGCGGTGACCTGCTCCCCCTGTGTCACATGTGACGTGACGCAGGGAGAGTAGGTCACTGCTGCAGTCTGTGATTGGCTGTTGACGGATGTTGACCTCAGCACAAGTGGGAAGCGAAACTGCCGGCCCGGGAGCCCAACAGACTGGATCAAGTGAGCCTCCCCTGGGCCAGGCAGGTCTGGACCACCCTGTTAGAGTTGGATAACCCCCTTTAAGCTGTCAGCCGAATACTCATTTGGCCGATATCTGTTCCTCCCATCATGTGCATGTTGGGTTCAGCTAACATCTATTCCTCCTAACTCCACCATATACATACATGCATGCTTGGTTTGGCTGACCTCTATTGCTCCTGACTCCCCCATAAACGTATATGCATGTGTTTTCAGTGGCAAAAGAGGAGATAACTCCTGGCAGAAAAAGGGAGGCCCCCCCCTTACACATGAGATAGTTGGCAGTTTCTTGCCAAAATTGGCGGGGGCGGGCAACAATAAGCAAATGTATATGGGGTGTCCTATAGCATTGCCTCAGGTTTAATATGACTCCTATACTACAATGGGTCCCAACCCAATATATGCACAAATTACAATTACATCTTTATTTTGTCAGCCTTAAAACCTTATAAATGTGAGAAAAAAAGGAAAATCATGTGTAAAGGGCCAATACCCTTATCTCCCCTGACGAAACCACACATGTGGCGAAACATGTCGGGAGGGGTGGTGTAGTGCATTTAGTTTTAGGCAAAGGACAGTGGACGGTTTAAATCAATCAATACAGGGACAGTGAGGGGGCATATGTGCAATAGTAGGTGTATGATATAGACACCTAGTGCCTGCATTGTGTATCAGTGTGCTTGGTCTGGTAGCCACATTGTGTCGGACTGAGCAATGTAGGCTTGTGTGAAAATGTATTCAGCAGTGTGCATTTATAATATGCAAGGCAGTTGACAAGAGGTTCGTTTTGGGCGGCTCCGTCATGGATCTGCAAAAACGGATCTGTTACCATAATACAACCGCATCCGCCATGAACGGATCCGTTTGTATTATCTGTAACATAGCCAAGACGGATCCGTCATAAACTCTATTGAAAGTCAATGGGAGACTGATCTGTTTTTTTATTGTGTCAGAGAAAACGGATCTGTCCCCATTGACTTACATTGTGGGTCAGGACGTTTGGCTCAGTTTCGTCAAGCGGATAGCGAAACGCGTTTTGGTGTCCGCCTCCAGAGCGGAATGGAGACTGATCGGAGGCAAACTGATGCATTCTGAGCGGATCCTTATCCATTCAGAATGCATTAGGGCAAAACCTGATCAGTTTGGACCGCGTGTGAGAGCCCTAAACGGATCTCAGAAACGGAAACCAAAACGCCAGTGTGAAAGTAGCCTTACAAGAATAACGAAGCTGCATGAAAACAGACGGTCAGACAATGTGGTCCATCTGAGCAGCAGTGACATTTAATAGAATTATCATGGTTATAGAATAGCATTGGTAGCACACATCTCAGACCACATACAACTGGTGTACTTGCACCCCTACCTAATATAATATCTGCGGAGTAGGAAGCACTACATGAAATTGAAATTTGTACATATATTGGGTTGGGACCCCTAAAGGGATTTCTTTTTGGTCAGTTGACCGTTTGGCATTTTGTTGAAATTATCCCGAGGGTCCCATCTAGGGCCTTCAATTTGATATATACTACAATGGCAACACTCAGGTTTATATATGTATTTAAAAGTAGATTGTTGTACTTGGACTTTGTCTGTAGCTCATTGTGACTTTACCTGTGGTTGTAGCGTCTTTGTCAATGGAGCATAATCTAAAATATGACTATAGCAGCTCTGTTAGATTAGACCCCAAGGGAAAGTACAGTAAGTCGTTTCATTTGTGACTGTATTGCACTGTGGGTGGTCTTCATGCCTGCCTGCTGCTTTATAAATACACGTGTAAGCTCAAACATATAGGGGAGAATTTATCAGGACTCCAGAATTTTAAGTTAAAAGAATTGTGACTTTTGTGCTTATTTCTGAAAAATTTTGCAACACTTTGGATTTTTGCATTACTCACCCCAGTTTTGGATGCTGGGTGGGAAAGTGGATGTGGTTATCTATGATAATTAGTTTCACTGAAATGTATAGAGAGTGAAAGAACATCTCCAAACAGACAATTTTGACCTAAAAATGCCCTGAATGTATAAAATATTGTGCAGCATTTAATAAATGTGGAGCAAATTACAGCAACGAGGACCCCAGTAAAAATTGCCATCGTGATAACCCCCCCAATAATATTTTCAAAGTGATCCCATATACCCAAAAAATTTTGTATGACATTTTTGCTCCTCCTTCATCCCCTTTTTACTGTAGCTACCACATACTGATATGTAGCCCAATGGCAGTGATAGCTTTACATTTCTTTTGGATTGGGAAGAACGGCCCCAAATATCAAGGTTAAAGGGAATGGTTTGCATAGTAAAGCATGGGGAGCATGGAGAGGTCAATGGTAATGTTGCCTTCACTCCACCCAATACTTTGCAGTATAACACAAGGAGTCCCCATTAATATGCAAAGGACGCAGAGAGCATAGGGTCATGAAATCAATAGGGCCTTGGGAGTCCTTAATAGGGTCATCTGGAATTCCTTCAGGGCCTTGTAAAAATCCTAAGATTCTTATCCCCCAGTTTTCGTTCCAGTTTTTTTTCAGTACTGCAAAGTTCAGCTGCCAGGAAGGGTAAAGTGAACTAGCTGACATACAGTAATTCTTACTGGAATGTGTGATTCCACCTTAGTAATGCGGAAAAGGGCAGAGTTAAGCAATTTTGATGCAGTGGAGACTATTATGAAACTTGACCATTAGTTAAAAAAAAAAAAGAAAAAAAGCACAGCAACTATTTGCACATTGACTTCAGTAAAAAAAAAATAAAAAAATGTGGACCTTAGAAATTACGTCCACCATATTACTTTGTCCCTTGTTGAAATTGCCTGGTCTTTTTAGGTCACTTTTCGACATTTGAAGTAACATATGCAACGTCAGATGTTATGCCGGTTATACTATACTTGACCACCCAGTTGCAGTGAAAAATGTTTTTTTAGAAAAGTGGTCCACTAATACAGGGCAAATTTATAGATAAAAAGCAATGAATTTTGCAGACAAAAGTCTTTTTTAGATCAGGCGTGGTCTTCTCAAATAGATGACATTTTGAACAGTGACATGTCTGTATATATAGGAACCGGAGTACTTATTGGTCAAATTTGAAACGACTTCTGCAGCAGTACCAACCAATGAGCATAGATATTCAATGGTTACCAGCCAACTGTTATCACATCCAATCCACACTAGATCCTTTGTTCGTAAGCCTGCTCATCTTGGCCATATACAGTGAGACAGCAACCCAAAGTTGGGTTAAAATGTTGTCTTCTAGGGGACAACCAGTATCTAAAGTATTTGGTGGAATCGTAAGTCTTTCTTAGAAAAACTAGTCTGGATAATGGAGTGGTCTCCACAAAGACTTGCTCTTTTGGACAAATGGCATGGTATGTTCAGAGCAGTAGGAACCACTGGCACCACTCCAAGGGAGGATTGGTGAAAACATTCAAAGATGGCAAATGCTTTTTGGTCCCAACAGTCGATGCCCAACAAGGTCTTCAGCTGGTAACAAACATTAGCTTATGCACAGATCCCAGTGTGAATGACTGCATCTGCCAACAAGTAAATATAGTAGGCTATGAGTATATAGCAACTGAAAATTTATCAGAAGACTTGTACAGACTTGTATATGTATTTATGGTAGGTATGGGTTGTAGAGTCATGTAGGAATAGTTTTGTGTGTCATGGACATTTTTTGTTTCTTGCATAAGGTAGTGCAAAACAGTGCACAATCTTTTGTATCAGGAGTGTCTTTGAAGTGCAAAGCTGCTGGTGGCTTTCGGACAAGAATCTGCAACACAACACCCTACAATGTACTACAGTTTGCATGATTTTACATTCAGTTTCAGTTGCCAACTGCTGCCTTCAAACAGCTGACCATACAAGTGTAATACCTTCTACTTGGCTGGCCCATTCTCTGTGTGGCACAATCTGGGATTGTTGTCAAACAAGCATTGTAGGGTATCTCAACATCATAAGTTTTGTTCAGAAAAAGACCACACACACAGATTAAGGTCACATTTGGATGCATATTAAACCACTATTATGATGTGTATCTTACACATGGAGTATATGTGAAGAAAAGGGCTTACTTGTATGTGGCTTCTAGCCAGCATAAGTGTTGGACTCCTATGACCCAAATACCTGAAGGGCATCAAGATATCAGGGATACCTTGTTCCTTCATGGTTGTTTGGGCCCTGAATTTAGATGCTGCTTGTTCGGGCTGCTCTTGGTGGAGATGGGATCCTTGAATGTTCCTAGATAATAGAGGACACATGATACTCTGTCCATTTGCACTTTTATAATATGAACTTATTTTTGTGACTATATGCTAGGCGCTTTTGCTCTTGAAACCGAAGGATCATGTGCACTTGGTCCTCCTTTTATTTAGTACTATGTGTATTGACATCTACATGAAGTTCATTGAACTGTAAGATGTAAATATACACCTCAAATAAAACTCCTAACATTTTTCAGTTCCGACGTGCACCTAAACTGAAATAAAACAGAGGAATATTGCTAGTGATTAGTATAGAAGATGCTACTTATTTTTAGGTTTAATGTAATCTGTTGTCAATTTCAGAAAGGTTTGTAGATGGCACTAAGACAAAAGACAGTGACAAATCCAATAACATGGTATGCCCTATATTTTATCTGCTAAAGCATTGCAGAAGATTAGAAAATTCAGGGCTACAAAGCAAAGGAGCAGGAATGGAGGATTCTTCTAAGTCAGATGTTCAAACAGATTAACAGGGTTGTCTCAGTGATCTGCAAGCGGAGCATTCCTCTCCTGACGACTCCCAGCCCTAAACAACCTCCCCGAAAGGCCGTAAATAATGTGCTTATAATTGACATCAACAAACCGAGCAGGCATCTTCACAAGACTGTAGCCTAATGCTCCAGATACTGACGCAGCCTTCCTTTATGTGCACCCTATGGTGAAAGGGTAAAGATACCGTATATACAGCTCAACATTGCAACAATTACGTCTCTTCACTTTCTGCTCATGTCAGTATGTGCTGCATTGGTATCCTGTACATAGGTGGGTCCTGACAATGACATATCAATATATCTATATATATAATTTTTATTTTATTTTTTTTTTAGATTGTGGCGTGCACTTTTTAGTTTTTGTGCTCTGCTTGAAATAAACGCAAGTGGTAATGTTTAGTAATTTTTTTTGCACTGAATTCTTTTCATGCTGCTCAGAAAAGGAAGTGACTTTACAGGGGGTACTTTCCTATATATATCTAAAAAAATAAAATAAAAAAATAATGCATAAAAAAATGCCATTATGCTAAGGCATGTGTTCGGCCAAAAACAACACAAAAATGCATAAGAAACATGCAAAAGTTGGCACAGGTTAGGCATTTTTGGATGCATTTTTTTTTATTTTTTTTTAACTGTGTGGCAGCATCCTAAAGAAACAATATTGATGGGGGTTAGGGGTGTATCTCTACATTAGTCAAGAATACAAGGAGTGACCCCCCCCCCCCCTTGTGTTAGCTTTTGCGGTGGCCATGTTGGTTTGAATGCTAAATATAATTTCAAACTTGAATTCACAGCAGAGGACATTTCAAGAGCCCGACTCCATAGTTCATCTTTTTAAATTTTAGGAGAAAATACACTCTTCAATATTCTTGTGGGAGCAGTTGACCTCGAAAGCATCCACTGTCTAAGCAAATAGAGTTGCTCTTGTGTGTGTTGGCTCGAAAAAGCCTTGATGAGCAAAACTGAACTTTTCCCCATTCATTCCGAATTTTTGTCCAGGGTTCAGGAAGCTCCTCTGTCTCTCAGTGACCCCACATCTCCATTCAGGCTTTATGGTGACCAGGTTGTCCTCATCTGTACAGTAACATTGAATAGATCGCCTCCTGGAATGTCGGACTATTGATCCACACCATTGTCCACACTCTGCTCCTCCCTTGATATAAATAGCTCACAGTGACAGGTTTGTGACATTTTGCTTTTTTGAAAGGAATTCCACAAACCCACAGCTTCCTTGCCTTTTATTTTAAGGAAAATTAAAATGTCTTCCAAATAGTGGGGGAAAAGCTGATGAAGATGTCATGATACCTGATCAGACCCCATAGATAGGTCATGACTTCCTTTCATAGTAGTAAATGAACAATGAGATAGAAGGCACATTTATGCACAGTATATCACACATCATTTCATCCAAATATTATTCCAGTACAATGGGGCAGATGTACTAATCCTGGCTAAAGATAGGTCAGCATTATCTGACACTGATGCATCTTTAGAAGCATGTCTAAATTTCCACCAGCTATTTCTTGGCTTGCTTAATTTTGGGCAATTTTGGCACGATAAGTATCTCAGGCCACACTCCTTTCGCACTAAACCCTGCCCAATTTTCAATGAGCCACATCTATTATCGAGCGAGGCTCAAAAGATATTTAAAGCACATAATAGATGTGATGAGCATCATGGATGTCAGGGTTTTTCATTTATTTTTTTGGGTGCAAATTTAGTCAGAATTGAGGCACATACATCTCCCAATATATATGTTCTTTTTACAAAAATACCTCAACAAAAAATTTAACAAAATGATCAATGTGCCCATTGCAGTAGACTTGAAAGGTCTATGAGCAGGTTGATATTTGATGGGATTTTTATATTTCGGGCCTATCCAAATCAGCGAGGAAGGCGAGTCCCGACGATAAGTTCTTCTGCAGTTTTCTGGGGCTAGAACTAAACACCTCCATCCATTTTGTAGTGGATGGAGCTGGTTCCTACTCCCGTTGAAGTGGATAGAGCTTTGTAGTTGTTTTTGCCAGATGATATTCCTAAGGATAGGCCATCAGTGTAAGATCCTGGAGAACCCCTTTACTCCACATACATAGGGCTGGCATTATAGATGAGCATCCTGTTCAGTCGCACACAGCTTTGGCAGGTGAGGCTTGTGGTTACCATGTATCCTAATATATGGTGTATTATGTAGGCATTGCTGTTAGGGTAGCCTCGCACATAGCGGTAATTTGGAAAAATTTGATGCAAAATCTGTATATCTTAGCTGGTTTCCAAACAGATTTGTTGTGGAATTGCTGCTGATTTCACATGTCAGCGCAATGCAAGACGTGAAATACGTGGCAGTGCCATGCAGAGTCTGTATCTGAGCATGCAGATTTTGCATCGGATTTGTCCATATAGCACGTTGCGGTAACTGTAGGTCAGTATTGTCAGTGCTATACACTGCTGCTGATACTTCAGCCTCTGTTACATCCTTTCTGTTCTAATGTCATTTATGTATAGATTGGAGCTGCCCCTGAAAACACATGCATGTTGTAGACCAATAAATATTCAGTTAGTTCTGAAGCCGATAAATTATCAGCGTCACCACGGGTGGCTTCCCAAGGGTCATTAGGGGAGGAAAGGGTTACAGCCATTGCTGTTATGCATGATGTGTCTTCTATACATTTCAGTATTACATTGCCCTTTAAATATCATTCAGGAAAAGCTGTTGACATAATTTGTGTAAAGAGGAGTATTACTAATTGAAAGATGACAGATGTAGCTGAGCTGACTGTGTCAGCAAACTCTTTGGGATGCATTGAATTGCTAACCACTTGTAATATCATAGGGGCAACATAATCCTCTCTGCTACATCTGTATTTTTCACAGTCGGCCAGAAAACGTTTTCATTTGCTGCTCTCGTGGGGATTACAAAGTGATTTCCTATCCATACGCATCCTTGACATGGCATCAAATCCAATGTACCCGTACTGCTTTGACATTTTACCAAGCCATGTGCTGATGTATTAGGATTGCATATGTCACCAATTCTATCTTAATTTAATCATTTACAAGTTTCAGGGACACCATAATAATGAGGATATACATATGTATTTATTGCAAAAACTGCAATATGACCAGGGGTGGGATTCAAAGTTTTAACGACAGGTTCCCTACTCAACCGCGGACACGCGTCGTCACGACACATGTTTACATATACATACACAATAAATATGCCACACACGTACACATAAATACACCATATACATGGTACACATACATAAATACACCCTATATACACTACACACACATACCGCCCAACTTTTAATAAACCTAAGGAGCCATGACGATCACCCTGACGAAGGCCGCTCAGCTTGGTTTCGGCTAGAGAGGTCCGATCCGGATCATCGTAGATGAGACCCAAAGCTTCGTAAAATTAATCTACCGACCGGAGAAACTGCGATCCAGTCGGCAGAGAAAAAACCCATGACTGCGCATCCCCCTAAAGAAAACCTGTCATGCGGGTATTTGTTTATAATATAACTCCTTATATACAATCATTAACTATTAAAAAGTACCTTCAATTTATTCACTTACTGGTGAGACAGATGGTTACGTCATAATATACACACAAAGATGCCACGCGCCGCATGCTAATGAGCTGATTCGAGTCCAGCGTGACGTCTAACTTTTATATGAGTCCAGCGTTTTTCTATTCAGCGGTGTAGCCACTCCCCTATTCACTTCAGAAGCTATAAATAACGCGCATGCGCGCTGTCTGATCAGTGTAATGACGCACATTCATAGCTGAAAGTAAACTGGGCATGCGTCGGCTCATCCTCCCCTCCGGTGGACCAGTACAAGCAGGAGTTATTTGGCGGGCAGAGTGTACATCTCGGGTAAGCGTTCTCCTCCTTGACTTGTACTGGTCCACCGGAAGTGAGGATGAGCCGACGCTTGCACAGTTTACTTTCAGCTATGAATGTGCGTCATTACACTGATCAGACAGCGCGCATGTGCGGGATTTGTGGCCAGAAATAAAATAATAAAGGAGCTGTAGATGATAAAAGTGGCGTGGTTTATTACATCATTTATTTTAATAATTGGCGGGGGGAAAAAAACAGGGAATGCAAAGGTAATATATTACTAAGGTAAAAAAAAAGGGGGAGGAATAGACTATTGAAATTAGTAATTATAATAAGGGCTAGTTTGTTCATGGGGTGATAAACACATGATAGGTTCCCTTTAAGCAAGGAAATAACCACACCGACTCGCTGTTTCTCATCCCCAGATGAGTGTGGACGTAAAAATGACGGTTTTGGCAGTTTATAATGTCACGCTTCGATGTGGGAGGGAAACACCACAAAGAGCATAGAAGGGAAGGGGGGGGGAACAGGGAATCAGGCCTGAGAACTAGGCAAGGAAGATGGACACCTCCTAGTGAAAACCCTAACCAAAATCCTGACTGACTACCAGTATGAACAGACCCCAAAGGTAGGTGCGTTCATACGCAGGAATACCTAGAGTCCTATCTAGCCCTACAGGACCCTGGTACTAATGGCAGAGACGAGAGTACCTGTGCCTCCAAAAGGAAGGACGAACAGGAGTCTTCTACAGGCCTAATGCAAAGAAAAAGGAAAAGCAACACACAGAACCCATGATGATTTTTCACCCATCTCTTGTCTCTGCAGTTTGACAAAAAAAAAATATCTTAGGCTGCTACTTTTCCATCCTCCTCCTACCTTCTAAACAACTCATCCTGCCACCTCCAATACTGTGCCCGCTGTGCTCCCCAATACTATAATACAGAAACAGATAATCCCCATGATAACACTAGTACCACAAATAGTGCCCCTGACACTAATAGTGTAAACATTATGTCTAGGGATGAGCGAATTGACTTCGGATGAAACATCTGAAGTCGATTCGCATAAAACTTTGTTCTAATACTATAAAAAAAACATTTCCCGAACTTGGGTTCGGTTCCAAGTGGTACTCTCCCCTTCCCCAATGTGTCCCCCATAATGTGCCAGTATAAAATGCCCCCATAGCGCTCCTTCCCTTTCGCCATATGCCCCCATAATGTGCCCATATAATATGCCCCCCATAGTGTTCTCCCCCCCAACTCCATAGCACCCCCATAATGTTCTGGAATAAGATTCCCCCATAGTGTCCCCCATAATGCGCCAGTATAAATGCTTCTTCATAGTGCCCCCATAATGTGTCTATATAATATGCCCCCCATAGTGTTCTCCCCCCAACTCCATAGCGCCCCCCCATAATGTGCCAGTATAAGATGCCCCCAATGCCACCATAATCACCCATGTGCCAGTAGATGCCCCATAGTGTCCCCCATGATGTGCCAGTAATGCACCCAGTAGATGCCCTCATGGTTTCTCTTATGATGTGTCAGTAGATGCTCACATAGTGCCCCCCATGATTTGCCAGTAATGCCCCTATAGTGTCCCCCATGATGCGCCAGTAGATGCCCCCATGATGTGCCAGTAATGTCCCCTGTAGATGCCCCCACAGTGTCTCCATGATGTGCCAGTAGATGCCTTTATAGTGTCCCCAATGATGTGCCAGTAATGCCCCCACAGTGTCCCCACGATGTGCCAGTAGATGCCCCCATAGTGACCCCCATGATGTGCCAGTAATGCCCACATAGTGACCCCCATGATGTGCCAGTAATTACCCAGTTGATGCCCCCTCATCATGTTCCAATAATGCCCCTAAAAAGTGTTCCCCATCATGTGCCAATAATGCCCCCAAAAAGTGTTCCCCATCATGTGCCAATAATGCCCCCAAAAAGTGTTCCCCATCATGTGCCAATAATGCCCCCAAAAAGTGTTCCCCATCATGTGCCAATAATGCCCCAAAAAGTGTTCCCCATCATGTGCCAGTAATGCCCCCAAAAGTGTTCCCCATCATGTGCCAGTAATGCCCCCATATTTTCCCCCATCATGTGCCAGTAATGCCCTCATAGTATCCCCCATCATGTGCCAGTAATGTCCCAATAGTGTCCACCATCATGTGCCAGTATTTCCCCCAGTTGATGCCCCCATAGCGCGCCACATAAAAGAAAAAAAAACACTAATACTTACCTCCATGCTCGCAGCGATGCAGGCCTCTTCTGGCCTGTGTCCTGCGCAGTACAAATCTCGGCTCAGGTGGCCTTGCAGTTCAACCGGCGGTCGTTTTGCAGCAAACTTTGCGCATTTGCCGAACATGCGAACATATGGCGATATTCGCGCCTGCCATATAACTTTACATTGTGAAGAACTTTGACCCATGACACATCCATCAGGTGGTACAGGACAGCCAATTGAGACGTTTCAGCACATGGACACCCCCCCCCACCCTATAAATAAACCTGATCTGGCCGCCATTTTACATTCTGTCTTTTGCCAGTGTAGGGAGAGGTTGCTGTGTGGAGCAGGGACAGACTGTTAGGGACACCAAACGCTAGCTAATAGAGCCACAAAAGTCCTTTTAAGGACTGGTATAGGTGTGACTTATTGAGGGGTGTGATATACTTATAATATCATTTCTAACATAGAAAGTATATTATAGTGCATTTGTATTGTGCAGCAGTTGTGTGCGGTTCTGCTGTGATACCGCAGCTATATAGAGGGACAAACACTATTGGAACAAATAATTTCAACTGGTGTGATTTACCAGTTGCCCCCCCAAAAACTGATTGAAGCAGGGGTGTGATATACCTATAATATACTTTCTATATAGTGCATTTAGGTAGTGCTGCCTTTGTTTGCGGTTTTGCTGCGTTACCTCAGCTATACAGAGTGACGAACGACATTGGAACAAATAATTTCTACTGGTGTGATATACCAGTTGCCCCCCCAAAAAAAATCTAAAAAAAAAGGTGGCCTACAGTAAAATTGTTATTCAGTGACCGCATAATGTACCTCGAGCCACATAATCACAATTTCTTTTATGTCAGGTGAATGCCTCATTTTTAAGGCCCGTACTCCTGTGGTCTAAAATAAAAAATTTCTAGGCTCCAGCTGGGCACATTTCAGAGAATTTCCCTTTAAAGGGACACTGACAGGGCCAATAAGCATATTGAGGTATATATATGGCAGTACAGGTCTTATAATGGGTATTACAATCATCTAAGTATCCCCCCTGTCCACATTATACATACAGAAAAACTTAAGTTTTATAACCTGCTCCAACGGTCTTCAATCTGCCCAAGGGGCGGCGTTTCACCTCTCTTGCGCCCAGCCAGCCTCCCCCAACTGCCGCTTTGAAGCGCTGCCCAGCTCATGAATATTCAGTTTGCTGGGCGGCTTCTGCGGTCCCCGCTCTGAAGCGCTGCGCTTAACAGTGCCCGGCGCGTGCGCCGGATCTTGTGAAGTCGGGAATAGTAAGCGCCGCCCAGCAAAGTGAATATTGATGAGCTGGGCGGCGCTTACTGTACCGGACTTCACAAGATCCGGCGCATGCGCCGGGCACTGTTAAGCGCAGCGCTTCAGAGCGGGGACCGCAGAAGCCGCCCAGCAAACTGAATATTCATGAGCTGCGCGGCGCTTCAAAGCGGCAGTTGGGGGAGGCTGGCTGGGCGCAAGAGGTGAAACGCCGCCCCTTGGGCAGATTGAAGACCGTTGGAGCAGGTTATAAAACTTAAGTTTTTCTGTATGTATAATGTGGACAGGGGGGATACTTAGATGATTGTAATACCCATTATAAGACCTGTACTGCCATATATATACCTCAATATGCTTATTGGCCCTGTCAGTGTCCCTTTAAGACGCATTAAAATGGCCCCTGATTGAGATACATATTTTTTGTGGGAATTTTTGCCATTGGTCCCCCTCTAGTATGTCACTGTCCATGTTGTGGGACTATTTGTGTACTTCTACTAAGTATTTGGTGGCTGCAAATATGACCTGAAGGTTTTTCAGGTTCGCCTGCCATTAAAGTGGATGGGGCCTGCCGCGAACTTGTGGTTCGCGAGCATTTGATCGCGTTCGCGAACCGTCCCGGCCAATGTTCGTCCATCACTACTCCTCTCCCCCTGACCTGCTGCTGGGCTCCGGATCGGGATTCAGCCAGCAACACGGTTCTCTGATTCAGCTGTAATTTTAACAAACGGATCTGGAGAACCGGATGAATCCCATGCCTGAATATGACTGCAACATGTAAATCTGCCCTATAGCAGCCCTTCCCAAGCCCTACCGTAACTCATTAGCATGGTAAATGGATTTCTCAGCGTTTCACTTACTGGATGATATCTTTGTATTACATGTGCCGATTTTTCGACAGATGATCGCTCACGAGCGTTCGTAGTAATGCTAGTTAGCGATCGTCTGGCAGTGTAATACTGCCGCCGATGAACGAGCAAACTCTATCATCGGCAATCCATATCTTTTGACATGCAGGCGGCAGATCGTGCTGTCTAACAATAATCTGCTGCCGGCAAACCACTATACGGCATGGAGACAAGCGATTGCCCCTCCCTGTGCTGTAATAGCAGTGGTCTCCTCCGCTAGTGAGCAGGCGATGCCATGAAAATATTGTAAGGAGTTTTAAGTATGTTACACTTTCCTCTCTGGTGGCGCCCCCTGCTGGTTATCCTCCTGGTCCACCTTCTCCTGCATTCAGAGGTGGACTGACATGCTCAGTAGCTTCCCTCCCCCCCCCCCAGTGCTGGCACAGTGAAATGGTCTAGACCCCTTTCATTCATTGACCCCTACTTCTAAATTCATAGAAATAAATAGCTCTGTCTCTAGACAGCGGAGAAGGAAATTGTGGGGCCGTGACATACCATATGTATCTCTGGGGCGAGATGTGTGCAGGGGGGGAAGGGTTTAACAAGAGCTAATTAAAGTGCATTCTGGGAGGTGTAGGTGCTTGATGAGCTGCCGCCCACCCACAGAAAGGGAAGAAAGTCCTACTATATTTGGGGGGTGCTAGATCTCCTTATGGAGAGCGCCATAATCAAAGCGAGGAGTCTTATAGGCCAAGCAGTGCTCCTCTGGAATTCTGGGAAGAAGATATGCAAATGAGTTATATATACTGTATACTTGTATAAATGTGTGGGGATTTCAGCATATCTACACGTTTGTAAGGTTTGTACCATGGGGTTAGTGGTCTTTTAATATGCTAAACTTAACCCTTCAGTTCCCACAGATGCGTCTCCCCCTCTCTACTGTGTGGAAGAGGTTAAAGTTGTTTGCCGCCGGCTTTTATCGTTCGTCAGATAGAACAGAGAAATGTAAATTGAATGTCCGCGAGCGAGAAGCGCTGTCATGTGAGATTTGGGATCGTCTGATGGTAACTTTCCCACTGCGACAGAATTGGGCTGCCGACTCTGTGAGCACAATCCTACTTGGCGGGCCGTCATTTTCAGGGACGGAGATGTCAGACGAAGAGAGGAAACTGCCAGAATGATGACTGGAGCATTCTAGTTCGTTAACCTAGATGTATCCTCATTATCTTGGATCTGCGTTTAATCTTAAATCATGCTTCACATTGCAAGTCACTTAAAATAAGTCTCTTTAAATGTATCTCGGCTCCTTGTCTCGCAGGAGGGTTTGTGTGGAAAAATCCACTTGTCTGGGTAAAAATCAGGATTTTCGTTGAATCCTGGTTCAAACTATCATAAAATCAGCCAGAAGATGAATAGGGATTATGGGTCGTTCCCTTCTGGTAATTTCATATAATTAGCAATAACCTGATCCGGCACCATGGCTTTTAAGGTATAATATTAAGGTATAATAATCTTTTACATTAAGGCACTCTAACTCCACACAATGCCTATGTATACATGCTCAATCCTGCAGAGTCCCCTTAGTGCCCCCACACAGTAGTTATGCCCCCCCTTAGTGCCACACACAGTAGTTATTCCCCTTTAGTTCCCATTCACAGAGTAGTTATGCCCCCTTAGTGCCATACACAGTAGTTATGCTCCCTTAGTGCCATACACAGTAGTTATGCTCCCTTAGTGCCATACACAGTAGTTATGCTCCCTTAGTGCCATACACAGTAGTTATGCTCCCTTAGTGCCATACACAGTAGTTATGCTCCCTTAGTGCCACACACAGTAGTTATGCTCCCTTAGTGCCACACACAGTAGTTTTTCCCCTTTAGTTCCCCCTCACACAGTAGTTATGCCCCCTTAGTGCCATACACAGTAGTTATCCCCCCTTAGTGCCATACACAGTAGTTATGCCCCCTTAGTGCCATACACTGTAGTTATGCCCCTTAGTGCCATACACGGTAGTTATGCCCCTTAGTGCCATACACTGTAGTTATGCCCCCTTAGTGCCATACACGGTAGTTATGCCCCTTAGTGCCATACACGGTAGTTATGCCCCCTTAGTGCCATACACGGTAGTTATGCCCCCTTAGTGCCATACACGGTAGTTATGCCCCCTTAGTGCCATACACGGTAGTTATGCCCCCTTAGTGCCATACACGGTAGTTATGCCCCCTTAGTGCCATACACGGTAGTTATGCCCCCTTAGTGCCATACACGGTAGTTATGCCCCCTTAGTGCCATACACGGTAGTTATGCCCCCTTAGTGCCATACACGGTAGTTATGCCCCCTTAGTGCCATACACGGTAGTTATGCCCCCTTAGTGCCATACACGGTAGTTATGCCCCCTTAGTGCCATACACGGTAGTTATGCCCCCTTAGTGCCATACACGGTAGTTATGCCCCCTTAGTGCCATACACGGTAGTTATGCCCCCTTAGTGCCATACACGGTAGTTATGCCCCCTTAGTGCCATACACGGTAGTTATGCCCCCTTAGTGCCATACACGGTAGTTATGCCCCCTTAGTGCCATACACGGTAGTTATGCCCCCTTAGTGCCATACACGGTAGTTATGCCCCCTTAGTGCCATACACGGTAGTTATGCCCCCTTAGTGCCATACACGGTAGTTATGCCCCCTTAGTGCCATACACGGTAGTTATGCCCCCTTAGTGCCATACACGGTAGTTATGCCCCCTTAGTGCCATACACGGTAGTTATGCCCCCTTAGTGCCATACACGGTAGTTATGCCCCCTTAGTGCCATACACGGTAGTTATGCCCCCTTAGTGGTCCTACACGGTAGTTATGCCCCCTTAGTGGTCCTACACGGTAGTTATGCCCCCTTAGTGGTCCTACACGGTAGTTATCTACCTTTAGTTCCCCCTCACACATTAGTTATTCCCCTTTAGTTCCCCCTCACACATTAGTTATTCCCCTTTAGTTCCCCCTCACACAGTAGTTATTCCCCTTTAGTTCCCCCTCACACAGTAGTTATTCCCCTTTAGTTCCCCCTCACACAGTAGTTATTCCCCTTTAGTTCCCCTCACACAGTAGTTATTCCCCTTTAGTTCCCCCTCACACAGTAGTTATTCCCCTTTAGTTCCCCCTCACACAGTAGTTATTCCCCTTTAGTTCCCCCTCACACAGTAGTTATTCCCCTTTAGTTCCCCCTCACACAGTAGTTATTCCCCTTTAGTTCCCCCTCACACAGTAGTTATTCCCCTTTAGTTCCCCCTCACACAGTAGTTATTCCCCTTTAGTTCCCCCTCACACAGTAGTTATGCCCTCTTAGTGGCCCTACACAATAGTTATCCACCTTTAGTTTCCCCTAACATAGTAGTTATGCCCCCTTAGTGCCCCCACACACTGCAGAATGCCACCTTAGTGCTCCCTCACAATAATTATGTACTGTAGCTATGTCACCTTACAACAGTGAAGCCTGTAGTGTTATAAAAAAAAAAAAACATACACCTAGCCCCGTTTCCCCGAGGAGTGGAACACACAATACACACACAATACTGTCCCCTGCAGCAGGTCTGCAGAGCACAAGAGCTCACAGGCCGAGGAAGTGATAATTCCCTGGCCTGTGCGCTCTCTTATTCAGCCCAGCAGGTATGATGACACCACACTTATAAGACTCCAGTATGGATCACAAATCACTCTAGGAATTATTTGAGCAAGAAGTGAATGATCGTGGAGACTTGCTGCCTATTAAATACCGCCAGTCAGCAGGATAACCCCTATTAAACAAGGCAAACTGCCTGGTAGGGTTGCCCCTGCTGATTACAACAATAACTGACTTAAAGGGGTTGTCCCACGAAAACTATTCCACATTCTAGCACCTCGATCTGAATACTTTTGTAATTACATGTCATAATTACACTGAGCTATTCAATAAAATGTATCTGTATAGCGCCACCTGATGTTTTTTTTTTCTTATTTCTTTGTGCTGCTCACTGAGATGGCCGCACATGCTCAGTTTCATCCTACAACTGCCTCCTGAGCTGTGATGGGGACAGCTGAGACACGCCCCCTGAGCTGTGATAGGGAAGCTGAGACACGCCCCCTGAGCTGTGATAGGGAGAGCATGGACACGCCCCCTGAGCTGTGATAGGGAGAGCATGGGACACGCCCCCTGAGCTGCAGCAGAGAATACACTCCCCGTGAGCTGTCAGCTTGATATAAATCTAGCAGAACAATGAATAGTGAGATCTCTGGACCCATGTGAGGTACAGGGCTGGTTCTAGCTTTGTTAGAAAGTGATTGTCATGTCCTATATGATGTCTGATTTTCATTTTTTACATTAGTCATGGAATAACCCCTTTAAAAAAAATTGTTGTGGTATACCGAAGCAAACAAAACTCATTCTATATGCAAATGATGCTTCTGTGCACTGAGGGGTGATGTCATAGCCCCTCAGTGCACCTCATTTCATCATTTCAGCACTGGCCATGCCCCTCAGTGCACTTAAAGGGGTTGTTCAGGTTCAGAGCTGAACCCAGACATATGCCCATTTTCACCCAGGCAGCCCCCCTGACATGAACATCGGGCAGTACATTCTCTGATGCTCTCCTTTACCCTGCGCTGAATCGCGCAGGGCAAAGGCATTTTCTGGAGTTCCGGTGACGAACCGGGCTCTCCTTAGGGCTGCCACTGATGGGCAGGCTTTAGCGCTGCCCTAGCCTGTAAAACTACTAGTGCAGCGCTAAAGCCCGCCCATCAGAGCTAGTGATGTCACCGAACATACTGCTGGGCGGAGCCTCCGCCCGGCAGTGTGTTATTGTAAATAAAAGAGCCCTTGCCCTGCGCGATCCAGCACAAGGCAAGGGAGCGCATGGGAGCACAAGATGCTCCGATGCTAGCCTCAGAGGGGTTGCCTGGGTGAAATTATGGGTATGTCCAGGTTCAGCTCTAAACCCGGACAACCCCTTTAAGCTCCTTAGTTTTCCACTGCTGGACAGGCCTCTTAGGCTACTTTCACACTTGCGGCAGGACGGATCCGACAGGCTGTTCACCGTGTTGGATCTGTCCTGCGGCTATTTCGCCGTACCGCCGCTCCGTCCACATTGACTATAATGGGGACGGGGGCGGAGCACGGCGAAAGGCCGCCGGACTAAAATTACTGCATGTCAGGCTTTTTAATCCGGCGGCTTTCGCCGTGCACCGCCGTGCTGCACGGCGAAATAACCGCAGGACGGATCTGACATGGTGAACAGCCTGTCGGATCCGTCCTGCCGCAAGTGTGAAAGTAGCCTTAGTTCCCACTGAATTTAGTAGGCTGCATGTCTAATCCACGGACATGCCAGGTCTTCTACAGTGAGATGCTCATTGTGGTCCCTCGCCTCTTTGCCTATTAGATTAGTTTGGAAATAGGAGCTCCCATATGAATGAAGCGGCAGGTGGAGCTGCTACGTTCTTCCGTTCTCCCCATAATTAACTAATTATCTCTGCTGGATTTTGCTGTGCACAGATTATAGGCTGGTGGAGATGCTTCATTTATGTGTCCATGTACCTTATGCTCATTAATCCTGTACATCAGGATTTCAGGAAGTCACTTCTGGTATATTGTCGGTTTCAGATGATTGGCTGTAGATAATGCGTAGATGGAGGACACTATCTACTGGAGTAACCAGCCCTGGAACTGTGGACACAGCTTAATCGATTGTCCAGGATTAGAAAAATAAGGCAACTTCCTAAAACAGCGCCACACCTATCTGCAGGTTGTTTGCGGTATTGCAGTTCAGCCCCAGCCATTCCAATTGAGCAGAGTTGCAAGACCACATACAACCCAGGGACAGGGATGGTGATGATTTTGGAACAAAGCTGCCATGTTTTCCGTTCACCCTGTACAATCTCTATGGTAGACATGACAGATATACTTCTCCCCCCCTCCTCATTGTAATCTTCTTCCTCTCTTCCGTAGATGACCGCGTTGACCAGAGAGCGTGCCTTATCTGTGGGGATCGTGCCACGGGCCTGCATTATGGCATCATTTCATGTGAGGGCTGCAAAGGATTCTTTAAGCGCAGCATCTGCAATAAGAGAGTATACCGGTGTAGTCGGGACAAGAACTGCGTCATGTCGCGCAAGCAGAGGAACCGCTGCCAGTATTGTCGACTCCTCAAGTGCCTCCAAATGGGGATGAACAGGAAAGGTAATGGAGATGTCTGACTGTGCAGTTAATGAATGAATTTATTAGTAGATAGTATGTGTATAAGCAGAGGAGCAGACACCCCAATTTTCCAGAGTTCTAGTTATTGGTCACCAGGCCCCAAATTATTGCCTTAAAGGGGTTATCCGATATCTAAAATATCCCCCCGGGCCCCTTGTATGGATTATACTAACCTGCTCCCAAAGACCCGCGCTGCACTGGATCCCTGCCACCACTGCATCTCCCCGTCACTCGGATCAAAACATCCGAAGACAGAAGAGCAACCAATAGCAGGCCGCGACCAAGGCCGGTCACCTTCGCGGCTTGCAATTGGCTGCTCAACCATTCGGCCAACTGCTTTCTATGGTGTATGGTCCGCTTAAAAGGGGGTCTTCCTATCTCATACATAGGTGGCATACATTGCTAGGATATGCCACCAATGTTAGATAGGTGCGGGTCTAACCTCAGGGACCTGATCCTATCTCCAGAACGGTCGCCAACAAATGGAAGTTCTGAAGATAAGTGAATGGAGAGCTCCCAGTGCATGCACCACCACCTCGCCATTCACTTCTATGGGCCTGCTGGAGATTTCTATTGAAATTCCTATAAAAGTGAATGGAGGGTGGCTGCTATTGTGCAGTTCGCTAATTAGTTTTCCATCACCTTGGGGAGATGAACGCACGTTCCAGAAGTGTGACCCCCGCAACGATCTAACATTGGTGGCATATCCTCCCAATATCCATTGGGGACAGCATGATGCTAAGGTCTGTAAACACTGCGGAATATAGTAGCGCCATATAAGTGCATAAGAATAAAAAAAATCTTTCCTTTCGACTAGATCCCCAACAATCACGCGAGCGGGGGTCCTGTGCGCCATATGAATGAAGCGGCAGGTGGAGCTGCTACGTTCTTCCGTTCTTCTCTGTGGGACTGCTCTATATAGCGGAGTATAGTGCTCGGCTATCTCCTGCAGTCCCATAGACTTTTAATAGGGAGGTGGTGCACATGCTCAACCAATCTTGGGAACGTTGGGGGTCCAGTGGTCAGATCCCAATGATAAGTTGTCCCCTGTGCAATGGAATACCCCTTTAAGTGAACACAAAAAATGTCCTTCCGACGGTAATACTAAATATAATATTCCCTATTATTATGTCTTTGGCGTGTGGGAGGAAACCCACGCAAACACGGGGAGAACATACAGACTGCATGCAGATGTTGTCCTTGGTTGGATTTGAGCCCAGGACTCCAGCAAGGCACCAGTACTGACCACTGAGCCACCGTGCTTCCCGGTACAGACCTAGAATGGAGCAGTTGCCTGTGATGAGGGTTTGTGTCGACACTGTATGTAACCAGCTGAATTGATAAAGGAATGGAGATCTAAAGGATGAATTGAAGTTTGGGGATGTGCACTTGCAATGTAACACTTGTCAGCATAGAAGGAATGTAATGGTGTGTTGTCTCCACCTAGTGGACAGTACATATAACTACAGTCTGGTGTAACAGCCAGATATTCTCTAGTTGTATTCAATCCATTTATGTTCAACATTTTTCCTAGTAGACTTATAATTTATATTACCACTTTTTTTTATTTATTATTAATATTATAGAGCATCTTTTTCTAGCCAAATGCAGCATGCTGGTATCCCTGCTTTGCTGGGCCGGCCCAAGTCTGTGATAGCAAATTTGCTTCTTTGATGTTAATTCCTGCTGCTGTTTCCATACAGTCTCCACAGACATACAATATGGGGCATATTTATCCAAGATGTGCAGCGATCCCATGCGGCCGCTACTTCCGGGATCTCATGCCGTACGTTGGGCGTGTGATCCCAGCCTAGGATTCCAACCTGCATCGCAAGTGTTAGTGACTCTCTCCAAAGCGCTTGCGAGAGATTCAGACTCACGCATGTGCTGCGGCTTTTAACCCTAAGGCCCCTTTCACACGGGCGTCCCGGGTGAGGGCCGGATGCGTTAAGGGTGCATTGCGGCAAACCCGCGCAAGTAGGCACGCAATTTCAGTCACTTTTGTCTGCGATTGCATCCCGTTGTTTAGTTTGTTCCACGCGAGTTCAATGCATTTTGCACACTTGTGAGAAAAAACTGAATGTGGTTCCCAGACCCGAACCCTGACTTTTTCACTGAAGTTCGGGTTTGGGTTCGGTGTTCTGTAGATTTTATTATTTTCCATTCTAACATGGTTATAAGGGAAAATATCATCATTCTTAATACAGAATGCATAGTAAAATGTCCCTTGAGGGTTAAAAAAAAATAAAAATAAAATACCTCATCCACTTGATTGCGCAAGGACCTGCAAAAGGACCTTCGCTGAAAGTCCTCCTATCTTCATTCACCACGTGGTGAGCGCCATCGATGATGTCATCGAAGGTCCTTTTGCAGGTCCTGCAGGAAGAAGAAAGAAGAGGATCCCGGCTGCGCGATCAAGTGGATGAGGAGTAATTTTTTTATAATTTTTTAACCTTCAAGGGACATTAAGAATGCTATTATTTTCCATTATAACCATGTTATAATGGAAAATAAATTATCATCTCCTTAGCAACCATCCGTGAAAATCAAATTGCATCCGCACTTGCTTGCGAATGCGATTTTCACGCAGCCCCATTCATTTCTATGGGGCCTGCTTTGCGTGAAAAACGCAGAATATAGAACATCGCTCATGTACACAGCCCCATTGAAATGAATGTGTCAGGATTCAGCGCGAGTGCAATGCGTTCATCTCACGCCTTGCACCCGCACGGAATTCTCTCCCGTGTGAAAGGGGCATTAGGCTGGGATAACATGGACAACAGGGCCTGGTTTTGCTGCTTTTCCATATATTATGTCTGGCATTGCTGCTTAACCTCTAGCAAATTCGGCTGACCTGCAATACCAGACGTAGCCTATGGACAACAGGGGCGATGTTTCTTGCCTCCCAGATGCCTTAACATTTTATAGTTTCTGTAAAATCCGGATAGAAGCCACAGTTCCATCTGTTACGGCAGCCATATGGGTTGTCACCCAGCTTTCCAAGAAAATTTTATGGGAAAAAAAAATGGTGAGGAAACGGGCTGCTTAAATCTAGTTGCAAAGGTAAATTGACTATAAGGCTCCTATTATGGATTTTAGACAATGGAGAATGAAAGTCTGATCTACTCCCACCAGGGAATACGGAGAGTCTCAGCGACACCTGGCAGTTTTGGGAAAGTTTGCAGTCAAGACAAAGATAAGGAATGAGGATTAGGAGATGGTATCAGCCTGAGAAGGCTAGTTTTGACTCATTGAGTAACACAATAGGCATTCACGTGCGCTCTTTACCTATTTTATCTGGAGAAAAGCCTTTATATAAACACCCCTGGCCTTGGGCCTTTGACTTGTGGACATTGACTGCAGCAGAGGTAATTGATACCTATATGGTGACAGTTGTCCTCTGTATACATCACTAGTGTAGCCGCCCGGATAGTGAATTGAGAAATGTACTGTCCTTGATTGGATCAGCTTGTCTTCAATACCCTTATGCCTAATCAGAAATTGGATCTGCTGTATTGTATTGAGATAGCTGATGTGTATGCATGTATATAATGATGGGCTATAGATTGACAGAAGGCTCATATGTTCTGTGTATGAGCAGCTGAAGGGTATACAATTCTGCATGTATTTCAAGATGCGGTTGAAAATTTTCACCTTCAGTCCTAAAGGGGTTCTCCAGCATTATAATTAATTTTTTTTTATTTGCCCAAAGGACCCCAAACAAATTATATACTATATACTTTCCTTCCCTTTTTTTCAGCTTCACTGCATCCTAGCAGGATGTTTACATGCAGAACTTCCTGTTTTCATCAACTTCCTCCTGGGTTTTCTAACCACACCCAGCATCCTTTGCTCTGCCTAGCTAACATGCGAGGTGCAAGGGGCAAACATTACAGAGTAAAGCATGTTTGGAAAGCCCAACAGGAAGTTCTGGTTGTAAACTTCCTGCCTAATTGTAGTGATGCCAAGAACAGGGGAAGGAAAGTGGTAGCATGAAAGGGCAGAAATATGTAGTGTTTGGAGTACCCTGGGCAGATTAAAATATTGTAATTATTAAACTGTCGTGTGAATGCACCCTAATGTGTATGAAGGCCTTTAGGATGGCCATACACCTTTGATAAATCTCGCTGAAGCGCTGAACCATGAAATGTGTATGGGGACCTCACAACTCTTCCCTGATGGCAGATGGATTTCAACTCCCCAGTTCTTTTGTTCTGGGGGGTAACTGCTATGGGATGAAAAGACAGGATTAAACAGATCAAACTTGCTCCAGCAAAGCTTTGTAGAGAGACCGTCTGAAGTACTGTAGACAATGACTCTGTTACTGTTTGCTGTCAAAGCCCCTCAGCCCTCCAGGGCAAAGCTGGAGATAACCAGAGATCAGATAGCAGATACTGGTCACCAGAAGGACCTGCTTGGACACACTTTGTTGTGCTTAATCACAGGGTTGTTAATGGTTAATCAGGATCATGGCATTATCTTCCCTTTGTCTAAATTCCAATAACAAACTAATCTGATATCAGTAAGAAAATATAGTACCCTAGGAATGTTGTCACTTAAAGGGGTTCTCTATTTTACAAAATCCATCTTCACATATCCTGTTAGGAAATTAGGGGGTCTGCACTCGAGACCATCAGAACAGGTAGCAGCTATGAAGCTTTTTTCACTTTGGGGGACCTGGTATTACATGGAGAATAGATTTATTTAAAAGGAAACGAAAGTAGTTCTTAGTTTCCCCTGTGGAGGCGCTGCAGGGGAATTGAATCCTTGCTGTCTTATTCCCATATAGATTCCAAGCCGATCGTTGAGGGTCACAACAAAAGGAAACCATGTAAACGCTTCTTCCAAAAAAATAGATTGTCCAAGGTGGACAACCCTGTTGATATGGTTATATATTTTACATAGTTACCTACCCCCATACTGCCAATAACATGCCCTACTTGGCAAGACAAGGGACTGTTGGGTAGCATGATTCTATGGTAGACTGTAGAATTGAGCAGGAGTCATCTTTTTTAAACTATGTTACGGTAGCCATCGTGTGATGGTCTATATGTCCCCATAGACCTAAAGAGCCCCATACACATTAGTGCATGGTCTGCCAAAGTCACCGAGAACAGTGGATCTACAGTCTAACGTGTATGTGAAGCTCCTGACTCCCATCGGGGGAGAGAAGGTTCTGGCAAAGTAAATATTTTCGTCCAATCCTTTTCTTCTCCCGGGAGCTAAGCCAACACCAGAAGTGTTTGGCAGCAGCTTTCTCTTCTCTCCTCATTGAATGTGGCCGAGCCGTACATTTATGTGTTTGGGGAAGCCAAGAGGGAATCGGGAGAGAGAGCTGTCAGCTAAACGACTGTTTGACCGACAGCTATTGTGAATGTGTAATGGCCACCCTATAAGGGAATCGATGGCTATAGTCAGCATTAGGCTAAAAAGTAACATACACAATACAATTCTTGTAATCCAGCATCATAGGGACCTGATCATTTATGGGGCCCCATTATTGGATGTGTATAGCTGCCCATACACATTCAATAGTTGTCGGCCGTTTCCCTCCTGGCTGCCCCATACACGTACATGTTTGGCTCAGCTGAACACGTCTGTGTATGCTATGGGGAGCGAGGAGAAAGCCGCTGCTAGACACTTCTGGCTGCAATTATCTCCCTGGAGAACACATTAATTTTGCCATTCCTTGTCTCCCCTGACATCATCTGTCGGGGGAGAGTTGGAAGCTCCCCACACACATTAGAGCAGGAATCCCCATCCTGCGATCCTGCAGCTGTTGCAAAACTACAACTCCCGGCGTGCCCGGACAGCCTACAGCTATCAGGGCATGTTGGGAGTTGCAGTTTAGCAACAGCTGGTGGGCCGCAGGTCGGACATCCCTGCTGTTCTTGGTGGGTTTGGCTGACAAAAAGTATGTGTATGGCCAGCTTAAGGGTCTATTCACACTGTCAAATCTATCCATAGTGCCCTATTCACCCAATGGGGTCGTGATCCTCAGACATATACATCAGGAAATCCTCTCTCTCTATACCGTACATGTACAATCAGAGCACAGTGAAAATAGACCCTAAAGGGTTTTTGCACCAAGTTTTAAACTTGACTGCTGGGAACCCCACTGATCCTGAGAATGGGGGCCCTGTGTTTCCCTGTATAAATAGAGTGGCAGTCAGTCATGCATGGTGCCACCCCATTTATTGTTTATGGGACTGCTGAAGAGAAGACTAATCCAGCGCTCGCCCATCTTTGGCAGTCCCATAGAGATGAGTGGCAGCGTACATGCTCAACCACCCCTCATATGGGGAGACACTGTGCCCGGGTTATTTTGATCAGTGGGGGTCCCCCCTATCATGCTGCTCAAATCCATGTGCCATTGTCTCCTAATTGTCTTCTGTCCCCGATCCTTTAGGCCTCCAGGTTTCTTGTAAATCTGTAGAGCAAATTTCTGGATGTTGAAACTCTACAGACAGAGCCACAGGTTGGAGACCACTGACCTAATTTAGATGGCCAGTTTTAACCACACATATGGAAATCTACATTTGAGGCTTCGGTGCAAATCTCCTCATTGTGCTCCATGGTGTCCTCATTGGGGAAAGACAGAAGTTGCCATTTGGGGCTCTAACACTAACATTTCTCCTCTTAATGACTTGCCACTATCAGTGTTTTTCTAAGACTCATTAACCTGGGTGTTCTTTGTGCCCCCTGGAAGGTATAAGCTAAGCCTTGGCCTCTGTTGTTTTTCTATTAGGAAAGTGTGATGTTGGAATTGAGTAAGCGCCATTGCCTCATCCCACCATACTGTACCCAAATTCTTTGCAATTCACTGTATTCAAGGTCAAAAGGCAGGAAGCTGAGTGACAGAAGTGACACCGAGATTTATGGTGGAGACATATTGTGCTTTGAAATGCAGACACCTTGAACAAGTGTTGGTGGTTTGTAGGTTGAGCGCAGCCCTTGAGTTTGTCAATCTGGGACAGGTCGTAATATGCGGGGACAAGTACAGGAACTTCATCTGGGAGTATGTACAGTAAGGGTTTATATACTCCCTAGTTCATAAGTAGAGGTTCTATATACATATCCTGCTGTAGACAACCCTACAGATAGATCTTCTGATGATAAGCTGACCACAGGTAGTCCTGATGCTGGAAGCCACAGAGATATATAGACACTCTCCACCCAGGTGGGTAAGGGATCATGCACACAGCCGTTGCCCGGCCATGCTCAGAGCAGGTCTGCAATACACGGGCACCAGTTGTGTGCACACTGAATGGGTCTGCAATCCGGGAGATAAGGTGCGTTGCGGAACAGAGACACTGATCGGAAGCACTACAGAGTGCTTCCATGGGTTTTTGGTCCTTGCCTTGGCAGCGCCAAGAAGTAGTGCATGCACTACCGTTTTGCAGTGCGGACCATCGTATGCGGACTCCATACAAGTAAATGGGTCTGCGTTCTCAGACGGCAGCCACACGGCCGGTACCCATACATTGTAGACCACAATCATGTGCTTGAACCCTAAATGAGGGTCTCCCATCTATAACTTCAGTAGGAATTCCCAGATAGCGTATTCTAAAACCAGACAACCCATTTACCCTGTCCAATCCTTTTTTCCCACTTCTGCTAATTAACCCTCTTTTGCATGTGCAATCTTGGCGTGAATGTTAAAGGGGCTGTCCCACGAAAAACATTAGAATTTTTTTTAACCAGCTCCTGGATATGAATAATTTTGTAATTGCATGTAATTAAAAAAAACTAGCAGCAGCCTCTGAGTTCAATAAAATGTATCTGTATAGCGCCACCTGCTGTTTGTTCTTTTCCAACTCACTAGAGGCGGATGCATGCGCTCAGTTTAAATCATTAACCACCACCAGCCATATGTTCTGTTAGAAGCTGGGGCAGTTACAGGGAGAGAGCTCCAGCAGAAAGGACACACCCTGATTTGCCAACATCAAATTAAGCTAGCAAAGCATTTGGAGCAATGACTGGGGAGATCTCTGGATCCATGTGAGGTACAGGGCTGGTTCTAGCTTTGTTAGAAAGAGATTGTCATGTACTATATGATGTCTTAATTTTTTTTACATTAGTCATGGCATGACCCCTTTAAGTAAATGAGGGCATTTGATAGTTATCTTAAAGGGATTCTGTCACCTCCCCTCAGCCAAAAAACGATTTTAAAGCAGCCATGCAGCACAGCTTACCTGGATTAAGCTGTGCTCTTTTATCTTGAAATCCGTCCAGCAGTTACTTCAAAAAACGACTTTGATCAATAAGGAAATGTGTCCTGAAGGTGCCCAGAGGGGCGTTTTTTTCTTCTTAGTGAGCCCAGTACCGCCCCTCTTTCAGTGCCCAGCCCGCCTTCCTTGTACTGTCTCTAACCGCCGCCCCCAGCCTGCCACAGCCTCTCCTCCCCCTCCTCCCCCTCCCTCACGCCGAACGAAGTCTCGCACAGGCGCAGTACCCACTGAGGGCTGCGCCTGTGCGATCATCAGGAGACTGAGGGCGGCAGCTTCATCTTCGTCACTGGGCATGCGCCGAGCCCAGTGACGTCCGATGTTAGCTCTTTCCCTCAGTCAGCCTGGTAGGAAGCGCAGAGGATTGCCGATCGGCTGCTGCACCCTGCGCTTTCTCCAGTCTGCCTGCCACAGTGAAGACGGCCAGCGATTTCTTTCCCCACCCTCCCTTCAGGAAAGAAATATGTTTTTTTTGGGGCGAATTAGGTCTTATTATATTAAGTAAAGGCAGGCAGACTGGAGAAAGCGCAGGGTGCAGCAGCCGATCGGCAATCCTCTGCGCTTCCTACCAGGCTGACTGAGGGAAAGAGCTAATATCGGACGTCACTGGGCTCGGCGCATGCCCAGTGACGAAGATGAAGCTGCCGCCCCCAGTCTCCTGATGATCGCACAGGCGCAGCCCTCAGTGGGTACTGCGCCTGTGCGAGACTTCATTCGGCGTGAGGGAGGGGGAGGAGAGGGAGGGGAGGCTGTGGCAGGCTGGGGGCGGCGGTTAGACAGTACAAGGAAGGCGGGCTGGGCACTGAAAGAGGGGCGGTACTGGGCTCTCTAAGAAGAAAAAAACGCCCCTCTGGGCACCTTCAGGACGCATTTCCTTATTGATCAAAGTCGTTTTTTGAAGTAACTGCTGCACGGATTTCAAGATAAAAGAGCACAGCCTAATCCAGGTAAGCTGTGCTGCATGGCTGCTTTAAAATCGTTTTTTGGCTGAGGGGAGGTGACAGAATCCCTTTAAAGGGGGTTCCCTTAATAAGCATTTGTCATCATTTATCTACAGGATAGGTCTGGAAAGTGGAGCAATATGGCACGTGTAGGGTTTCTACACTGTTTTCGGACATGCTTCACAAGGGGATGGGACTCAATGTAAAGGGGTGGGGCTTCATGGAAAGGGGTGTGGCCGCATATGCACCATTTTGCGCTAAATTTGCGCCACAATTCTGGTGTAACATTCCGTCTCAAAGTATGCCAACCAATAGTAGGTAGGGGGGTCAGAGAAAATGTCCATCCCTGCAGCAGATTTATCATCCAGCCTGAGACACCAGTCTAAGCTTCCGCCATCTACTGACATTTGTAAATCTGGGCCACTGTCTGTAGGACTGCTCAGTATAGCGCTCTGCCATCTCCTGCAGTCCAATAGAAGTATATAGAGCAGTGGTCACACCATACTGCGTACCAGGAAAAGGAATTACAACTAAGGCTAAACTTGCATTTTGTCAGGGTTTTGTTTGCACACTGGGGAAGGGGGGTTTGGATTTATCATAGAGCAGCTTTTTACACCGGCCTGTGATATCCCCTGTGCTGCCGGAGGATGCGCCTAATTTATAATGAATTGCAGGCCTCGTCTCTGACAGTCCGTGTGCCTAAAGTGAAATCTACTCCAGCTCGGAGCTCTTATAATTTCAGTCTTCTTTTACGCCAGAAACCTGGCAGAATAGAAGATAAATATGCCAAACCCCTGTATTCGGGAACTTGATGAGGTAAATATGCGGGGCCCACTGGCCCTTGCCAAACCCCTATATTCGGGAACTTGATGAGGTAAATATGCAGGGCCCACTGGCCCTTGCCACACCCCTGTCTTGGGAACATGGTGAAGGCGCCATAGAAATGCTCCTTGTGCCTAAATTTAAACACGAGTGACGAGAATGCTGCACATATTAACATGGGTGATGAGAGCAGCAGGAGGAGGTTACTGTATTACATGAGAATATTGTACATCCAGTCAGTGTCGGACTGGGGTGCCTAGGGACCACCAGTTAAATTTATTTTGGGGGCCCACCGTACAGATACATTCAAATGTTACCTGCTCACACAGCGGCAAGATGCTACCAGATGATTGAATGTGGGGGTCCCTGCAGCCACTTTGAGAAGGTAGGTCCTGGAAAAAGAGGACACTGGCAGCATTCCTCTATACCTAGAAGTCATCTCAGGTCTGATCGTGTCTATAATAATAAACTGGGGAGTTTCTTTAATATTCTGTCAGTTTTTTTTTTATGAACTTAGGCTGGTTGAGGTGCTGTACACAGCCTATCTATATGTAGTGCAGTAAGTCTACTGTGTTATGTGCCACTTGTGCAGGGGGTGGGAGACAAGGGGCCCACCGAGGGATTCTCCTGTATCCCTGTAGGCCAGTCCGAGCTTGCATCCAGTTGTTTCATACCTGCAGATGAGCCGATCTGTCCCAGTGCAAGATACTGCATGTCTTGCGGGACACGGGCTCTAGTGCCATCTTGTGGCCATCCTGTGCACATACAGCTGCTTCTTATCAGCTAACACCTTGAAGTCGTGTAACTAGCTTTACTTTTATTTATTCTTTTTTGTCTTTAATCCCATCAAATTTTTTTTTAACTCTAGTAGCTGTATGTTATGACCAGTACAATATTTTATTTATGTAATTTAATATATATTTTTTTTAATTTGATGTACTCCTTTTTGCCTTCCAGCAATCCGAGAGGATGGGATGCCAGGTGGAAGAAACAAGAGTATTGGTCCTGTACAAGTAAGGATGAAAAACTGTTGACATACTTTATAAGCATTTTGTAATGTGGTGCGGGAGCACTGTGGCCTCTTTATTTTTTAAGATAGCTGATTACAGGGCACATATCAGCAGTTTTGTCCCTATGACACTGGCTGACCTGTTACATGTGCACTTGGCAGCTGAAGGCATCTGTGTTGGTCTCATGTTCATATGTGTCCGTATTGCTGAAAAAATTACATGTTAATATATGCAAATGAGCCTCTAGGAGCAACGGGGGCGTTACCATTACACCTAGAGCCTCTGCCTTCTCTGCAAATGCCGCCCTCTCTGCACTTAGATTGAGAGCGCCAGACATGATGATGATTTTACTGCTTGGCCTTGTCTATCAAAGTGAAGAGGGTGCGGCAATTGCATAAAAAGCAGAGTGTATAGGTGCTAACGATATGATATTGATGACCTGTCCTCAGGATAGGTCATAAGATCGGTGGGAGTGCAACACCCAGCATCCCGACCGAACAGCTTTTACCTGCAGGTGCCAGCACTGGAACGACCACTGAGAGTGGGTCTGGAAGCACAGCTCCGTTCAAAGTGCGGTGCCTTTGCTGGGTTATTGCAGTTCAGCTCCCATAGAAGTGAATGGGAGCTGAGGTGCAGTAACCCATCATGGCCACTGCACTTTGAGTGGCGCTATGCTTCCAGATCCACTATTAGTGGTCGTCTTGGCGGCAGGTAACAGGTTATTGGTGGAAGTGCCTGGAGTTGGACCCCCACCGATCTGATACCGATGACCTCATTTCAGACCATCAATATCATTAGTCTGTGGGCTTCCCAGAGTAGAGACCACAGCGATCATACATTTATCACCTATCCTAGCACTTATTAATGATACTGGAGACTAGGACATTAGTTTGACATTAAGTGGACCCCCCACCATTCATACCTTGACGGCGGGATATTATTATAGACCATGGTGTTGAAAATATCTATTATTTGTTGCCATTTTAAAGGTATCGCTGAAGAGTATCCTCACCATTTTACTAGCATCAGCAGGGATGCCACCTGACAACACAGGCTCCATTACAGTTGTCAGAATCACAATGGTAACCTCTTCGCCATATGACTATAAACTTTTTCTTCAGATTTCAGATGAAGAGATTGAAAGAATAATGTCTGGTCAAGAGTTTGAGGAGGAAGCCAACACTTCTTGGAGTAACAATGGAGACAGTGACCACAGCTCGCCAGGCAATGGAGTATCTGAGAGCAACCAGCCTTCACCTGTGTCTACCCCCTCCTCCAGGTAACATGGGCGTCGTAGGTCACGGCATTTCAAGTACTGACCATAGATATGATTTGGGTTTCATTTCGTGCTGACATTGTGTCTTTCTACAGTAGGTCAATGGAACTAAATGGATTTGCTTCTCTACGGGACCAGTATTTGGGGACCCCCGGACCGACGCACTATCAGTATCTACCTCATCTTTTCAGCTACTCCGCTCATTCTGCTCTGATCCCATCTCAAGCACGAAGTCTGGACCCTCAGTCGCACACTCTCATTAACCAGCTGCTGGCCGCTGAGGATATGGAACCACTCAACACCCCAATGCTGATTGAAGATGGGTAAGTGTGCCAACCATAGACCACCATGATCGTGTGCTTCATTGTTTAGGTTTTGCTTTAGAAAAGACAGTCACCACTCCTGACATGTCTAAGTCTACTTTCACACTGGCGTTTTGGTTTCCGTTTGTGAGATCCGTTCAGGGCTCTCACAAGGGGTCCAAAACGGACCAGTTTTGCCCTAATGCATTCTGAGTGGATCCTTATCCATTCAGAATGCATCAGTTGCCTCCGTTCCGTCTCCATTCCGCTTTTGGAGCCAAACGGATCCGTCCTGGCACACAATGTAAGTCAATGGGGAAGGATCAGTTTTCTCTGACACAATCTGGCACAATAGAAAACGGATCCGTCCTCCATTGACTTTTAATGGTGTTAAAGACGGATCCGTCTTGGCTATGTTAAAGATAATACAAACGGATCAGTTCTGAACGGATGCAGACGGTTGTATTATCTGAACGCATGCGTTTGTGCAGATCCATGACGGATCCGCACCAAACGCGAGTGTGAAAGTAGCCTAATTCATGAGCAGCACTGCCGGAGCAAATTGTTTGGTTGTACCATTCCTCGGTTTTTCTTCCTGGACATATAAGATTAAAATAACTACTGGGTGCTGCCATTTTTCTCGACCGTGCGGACAGTGGTGGACATACCCAGTCAACAAGAGAGATGGTGAAGTTTTTAATTCATTCATGCATTTCCAGGAGGAATAATTGGGGATTGGCATATCAGTGTTCTAAGAAAAGATGCTCCTGAGTTTTTGTTTTATGAAGAATACAATTATTTTCTTAGAGGCAGGTTCCCCTAAAGCCGTTTTACATGATTAGGACTGAAAGTTTAAAAACATTTGTTCGGCCGGCTCTTCTGAACTTCCCCCTAAATGCTCATTTGTCTGCTGATCTGCAGCTGTAAAAATGATTGCTTGTGTCAGTAGTACATCCTCTTAGGCTACATTCGCACAAATGGGAAAAATAGCCCTGTCCATCACACGGACAGTTTCAGAACCAATAGAAGTTTGTGGGGCTATTCTCAGTAGTGCACCCATCTAACGGCCGTTAAAAACTGATTAAAGTGCTTTTCGGGGGTTAAAAATAAATAAAAAATCTACTCCACTTGAACTTGAGGGAGCAGGACATGACGCTGGGCACGGCAGGTCCTTCTTCCTCCAGTGCAGAGCGAGGGTTCCCTCAAGTTCAAGTGGATGATGTATTTTTTTCCAACCCAGCAGAATGGAGGGCACTATTGGGGGAAATATTTATAATGGAGGACACTACTGGGGGGCATGTTATATACAGGGACACTTTGGGAAGCCATGTGTATACTGGGGCACTATGGGGGGCATTATAGATACTGCTGGCAATATGGTCGCTATTATATATACTGGGGGCTCTGTGGTGATGTATAATATATACTGGGGGCACAGCAGGGATTGGGATGTCAAAAAAAAACAAAAACTGCCATTGAAAACGGACAGAAAATGGATGCACACATGGATGCAGAAAGGCTACACATCTTGTCCTTTTTATTTTACTGTGGTGGGAATGTAGCCTTACACAGACTGTACAGGGCCCCCCTCACAATCGGAATAGCAATCATTTTCCTCCAATCTGCCTGTATAAGGGCCCTTTTATTGAGCACCGGGGAGGAATTAACGATTACGTTTGCCTGTAATTGTCGTGGCCGTACTGTTTTATGACTGCTTGTATTCTGGAGTTCATTTACAGTCTACAGGCAGCCATTAATGGTGCTCATGAGCGGAGTGTGGCAGACAGCCTGCAGGCTATCATCAGAACACGCCCGTAGCCAGGGGGTGAGCTCCTTACACTACTTAAGGTATTGCTCTTTTTGCAGCTAATATATTCCTTAGAGGACCTGTCATCTCTCCTGACAAGTCTGTAAATAAATACATTCCACATAAAATGACAGATCTGGAGCTTTTTTTTCTCTGTGTTGTACACTTCCTCTATTATTCCTACTAGAAGTTCATAGATGAATGAACAACTGGTTGTTACCAGTTTAGGGTGTGTCCCTGCACAGTGTGACACTATACTGAAATCTGTCTTCTGTAATGAATGAATATAAATTTATTGCAGAAGACAAATATCAATCCAATTATTGCATGTTTTGTCACCTAGGATGTCTTTACAAAAAAAAAAAAAAAAAAGTTCAAACCACTCCCCTTACCCCCAAAAAATAAATTAAAAAAACAAAAACAAATCATAGGCATCACTGTGTCCGAAAATGGCCGTAATATAAAAATATTTATCCTGAACGGCCTAACGGAAAAATTTATTCAAAAAGGACAATTTGCCATTTTTTCATCACTTTACTGCCCCCCAAAAAATTAAATAGTGATCAAAAAGTCATACACACCCTCAAAATGGTATCATTGAAAAGTACAGCCCCACAAAAAAAAAGCCTCCGTAGACTTAGGCTAGATTCACACCTGAGCGTTTTACAGCGCGTTCCTACGCACTGTAAAACGCTCAACAGGCAAAAACCAATGTTTCCCTATGGGCATGGTTCTCACCTGAGCGTTTTACAGTGCGTACAAACGCGCTGTAAAACGCCCCAACAAGTACAGGCGCTTCTTTGGGGCGTGATGTCGCGCGTAACACCTCTGTTTTTCATTGTACGCCTCTGTGGTCAATAGCAAGAACGCGCGTTTCCAAAATACAAAAATGCCCCAAAATACGCCTTGGGTTTGCCCGATAAAAACACCTGTAAACAGCGCTTATCGAATATGCTCAGGTGTGAACCCAGCCTTAACTGCAAAAAAGTCATGCGGGTCAGAAATTGGCGATAAAAAGATTTTTTTTTTATATTTTTCATTATCAAAACACAAGAAAAACAACACAAATATTGTGTTGTAATCGTACTGACCTGGAGAATGAAGGTAACAGGTCCGTTTTACCGCATAGTGAACATTTTTTTTTTCCTAATTCCACCCTTCTTGAAAAAAAAAATCCGAGCCACTCACTACATCGTATGCTATAATAAATGGGGCCAGTAGAAAGTACAACTTGTCCCGCAAAAAAGCAAACCCATGTAAACGAAAAACAAAAACGGAAAATTGCCAAGGGTAGAAGGTGCTAATGGAAGTACAGATGGATGGACTTGACTGCAATGTTGAATGCCACCTCCTACACATAGAGACTCTGTGTCCTTGACCTTTTCTTGCATAATAATATGTTCTCCATATGATTCCTCTTAAGTGCAGCTGGGTATTGGTATGTTCAGATATGTACATATATAATGTATTCTGATATTTGAAAGTCATGGCAGTATTCTTGAAGTTTTCAATAAGAAAGCAGTCCTATTTTACAGGAGGCGTTGTAATTAATGACCCGTGCACACCATAAATTACCTTGAAGTCGTATGCTCCTCTCCTCCAGCCTTGTACATTGCCATTCCTTCTTGACTTCTGCACATTGTTCCTTATTCTCTGCTGCAGAGGATACAACTGTAGAAGTTTCGTTTTACATATTCTAGTATGGGAGAGACCAAGAACGCTAATGATCGTACCAATTCAAAGAGATTTTACATCAGATTCCTGGGTTCCCGGAAGAAAAATTATTTCAGTTTCTAATAGATATTCAAGGAGCAAAAACAAATAATATAAAGTCTTATTATTTCATTAAAAACGGGACAAAAAATTAAATTTGACTCTAAAAGTAATGCATGAAATCAGATAAACCCTCGGGATGTCATCCAAATTTGAAATCAAATTTTAATAATTGGGATATCTGATGCCCCCCCCCCCCCCCCCCAATTTATTTACAGGAATTACATTGCTCAATCAAGGAGACGTCTATTGAGGCATTGAGTACCAGGCACCTTACAGTTTGGACATCAAAAACTTCTATTGGGGACCGCAGTAGGATGTTAGAAAAGAATCATTCCTCCTCATACTTGTATCAATCCAATTATTGCATGTTATAGCCACCTAGGGTGTCTTTAAATAAATAAATATATATATATATATATATATATATATATATAATTTATACATACACACAGTGGATATAAAAAGTCTACACACCCCTGTTAAAATGTCAGGTTTCTGTGATGTAAAAAAATGAGGCAAAGATAAATAATTTCAGAACTTTTTCCACCTTTAATGTGACCTATAAACTGTACAACTCAATTGAAAAACAAAATCTTTTAGGCGGAGGGATTATGTGGTTGTATAAGTGTGTTCAGAATTAAGCAATCACATTCAAAATCAAGTTAAATAGGAGTCGGCATTCACCTGCCATCATTTAAAGTGCCTCTGATTAACCCCAAATAAAGTTCAGCCCTAATTCCAAAAGATATGTTTGGCGCAAAAACAACACTGCACATCACCAAAAGAACCCCATCCCCACAGCGAAGCATGGTGGTGGGAGCATCATGCTTTGGGGCTGTTTTCTTCAGCTGGAACTGGGACCTTAGTTAAGTTAGAGGGAATTATGAACAGTTCCAAATACCAGTCAATATTGGCACAAAACCTTCAGGCTTCTGCTAGAAAGCTGAACATGAAGAGGAACTTCATCTTTCAGCATGACAACGACCCAAAGCATACATCCAAATCAACCAAGGAATGGCTTCACCAGAAGATTAAAGTTTTGGAATGGCCCAGCCAGAGCCCAGACCTGAATCCGATTGAGAATCTGTAGGGTGATCTGAAGAGGGCTGTGCACAGGAGATGCCCTCGCAATCTGACAGATTTGGGGTGTTTTTGCAAAGAAGAGTGGGCAAATCTTGTAAAGTAAAAATGTGCCATGCTGATAGACTCTTACCCAAAAAGATTGAGTGCTGTAATAAAATCAAAAGGTGCTTTAACAAAGTATTAGTTTAAGGGTGTGCACACTAATGCAACCACATTATTTTATTTTTATATATTTTTTCTTCCCTCTACCTAAAAGATTTTAGTTTGTTTTTCAGTTGAGTTGTACAGTTTATAGGTCACATTAAAGGTGGAAAAAGTTCTGAAATGATTTATCTTTGTCTCATTTTTTTACATCACAGAAACCTGACATTTTAACAGGGGTGTGTAGACTTTTTATATCCACTGTGTGTATAAATAAAAAAATAAAATTAAAAAAAAAATATAAATATATATATATATATATATATATATATATGATCAAATCACTCCTCTTTTACCAAAATTAACATAAAATGAAACAAAAATAAATAAAATAGGCATCGGAATTGAATAGTGATCAAAAAGTGACTCCAAATGTAATGTGCGAAATCAGATAACCCCTTGGGATGTCATACAAATTTGATATGAAATTTTAATAATTGGGATATCTGATTCCGCCCCAATTTAGACGAGGAGACGTATATTGAGGCATTGAGTACCAGGTACCTTACAGTTTGGACTTTGTGGGGACCACAATAGGATGCAAATAATCATTCCTCCTCATACTTGTATACATCCAATTATTGCATGTTATAGTCACCTAGGGTGTCTTAATATATATTAAATTTAAATGTAAATGTCGTGTAAATGTTCAAATCACTCGGGACCGGTGTTAAGACTGCCTACCCCCATTTTTGCCCACTTGTTGTTGATGTGCATCACAGAACAGTAGTGGTGATCCATCAATACATGCTATAAAACCTCTACTTGTGACTATGTGATGGCGTCAGCAGAAGTGCTCAACCATTTCTGTTCTGAGGGCCACGTTGTCCAGTCGAACCCATCCCAACGGTCACAATAGAACAAAGAGCCGTTACCAAATGATACATTTTATAACCAATCAAAAGTCTATACCATAAATGGCGGATAGGTGTCAGTTCCACTTTCAGGACTCCCATCTGTCGGCGGAAAGGAAGAGGCCATTCTCCCCTTTCTGCAGATATATGGGGTCCCAGACTTGGTCACCATGCACTCGTAGTACTTTTTACTCGTACCTGCTCTCGTACTACATGCCACTCCTTTCTGATATGAAAAATACATGTGAGCATCTACTAGACACTAACAAGCTTATCTGTGACATAACGAATGGGCCGAATGTGGTCTCCGAACCATAGGTTGTGCACCCCCCACTACAGTTATGCTTCATTCACACGTCGGTGATTTCCATCAGTGATTGTGAACCAAAACTTATACCTTATGTCTTTAGAGGCTCCAATCCTGGTTTTGGCACACAATCACTGATGGAAAACACTGACGTGTAAATGAGGCTTTTTCTTGATATCGCCCTCTCCTTGCCGCGTCCATAAAAATTGTAAATTCGCTGCAAACCAGAACATTTGCACCATCCTGGAATCAAGGCAACAGCTCAAGTGTGATTCTATTTAGTCCATGGCTTGAACATCTGACAGTCACGGTATCAATTATCTGGGATGAGCCTTTGTACTAATGCTCGTTCCCAATAATTGCCCTATGTAACGGTGCCGGACCAAGCGA
The DNA here is from genome assembly GCF_014858855.1 of Bufo gargarizans. Taxonomy (NCBI): domain Eukaryota; kingdom Metazoa; phylum Chordata; class Amphibia; order Anura; family Bufonidae; genus Bufo; species Bufo gargarizans. The sequence goes on along the minus strand of NC_058088.1, from coordinate 164,824,130 downwards.
ATGCTAGTTCGTCAGGTGATGACATAGTTTTTGCGGCTTATAAATCCACATTTCTTGGCAGCACATAGTCCTGTCAACAGGGTTGTGCTGCCGACAAAGAAGGACACTGTATGGGGACGAGCAATCATAGTACTAATCATTCAGCCCCATAGAGTTCTGATCATTGCTCCATGTAAATGCAGCTAACAACTGGGCGATGGTCTGGAGCAAACATTTCCATCATTGCTCACAGCAGGTCTCTATAAGGAGAGGCAGTATCCGGCCTAAGAGCAGATTGGATATATAGCCACAAAGTAAGCCAACCAATAATTGATGTAAAGTTAAGCAAAAATGTCTAAAGTGCACCAAACTGATTATCCAGCCAGAGCCATATGTGGCACATCTCTAGACTGTTTACACTGTATGACTATTGGACGTGATTAGTAAGTGTGCCGCACTGTGGGCACATCCAGTTTTCTCATCTATTCTATCTCCATGCGCAGGTACAAGGTTACGCAGTCTGAGCTGTTTGCCCTGCTGTGCCGGCTTGCAGATGAGCTTCTTTTCCGTCAGATCTCATGGGTGAAGAAGTTGCCATTTTTCTGCGATCTTTCCATTAAAGATTACACGTGCCTGCTGAGTACTACGTGGCAGGAGCTGGTACTGCTCTCCTCACTTACTACATACAGCAAACAGGTCTTCGGGGATCTAGCAGATGTCACATCTAAATACTCTCCGTCTGAAGATGAGCTGCATAGGTGAGTGGCTATAACAGTCTCCATCTCTATATGGAAAATTGCTGCACGTGTGGACTGGAAACTTCTTGCTTTATTGGGTATTGTATGAAGTACCATTGATGGGAGAGGTTCTCCTTGACTGGAAACAACTCATGTAATATAAAGTTAAAAGGGGTTATGCGTCTTTTGAAAAGTTCATCAGAATGTGTTAAATGCTGTAAAATAGATCAATATACAGTACATACCTCTTCTTTCCCCTCCCGATCCAGCACTGCATCTTCAGCGGTCCCTTGGTCTCTGTTTAGTGACGGATCACTCACACAACCAAATATATATGGTCAATAATTAAATAATAGGTAACCCTATGAGAATCAAACTAATTTACAGATGTGGGTGACCTTATTAAAACTTAACATTTAATGCTTAATCCGTCAAAAGATAGGCCCAAAGACAAAAATAACAAAATTACAGATATTGTACACTTAAAAAGATACTTGCCTGCACACCCCGTTAATCACGTATACAGAGGAGAGGGATAGTATCTTATATAGTGACAGTAGAGGGACACAGATACTGGGTTTCTTCCCCTATATGTCCCTATAAATACCTCCCATCCCTCTTCTCGCTATACGTCCCTCCTTATCCCTTATAGCGCGGTGGAGACTGCCCAGCTTCGTCAAAGGAGTTGAAAGATGGAAGGAAGTACACTCATACTAACTTGATAAAAATGTCCTGACGCATTTCAATGGCACTCTGCCAAATCATCAGGGGACCAATGTATACGGTAATAGTATAAAGCCAGACAAAGGCCAAGTATAAGCTATAAACAGATTCAAAAGGTAACCAAAAAGTGATGATCAGTGATTCTTAGCTGTCCATGCATTGGTAGACATGGTCAATAATTAATTAAATAATTAGTTTTGTCACTGAATTTTGGTAAAACTTTTGATATGTCATAGAGACATATCAAAAGTTTTGATTGGTGGAGATCTCTGCTCTAAGGCCGCCACCGATCAAGTAGCCACTAAACAGACATGTCAAGAGGTCCTCTTTAAGTGTCAATACACATTAATCTAATGTTATTCAAAACGGTTAATATCATCCCAAATGCCTGTTTGGTTTGTAAAATTTCACAATAATTTATATTTGTATAGTCTGCGACAAACCATTATCTTCTGGAAAGAAGTCAATTTTCATCCTATAGTCTGTAGTGCACGAAAAATGTTTCCATGAAAGAACACTTCCAGAAAGATTGCACGTTCTTTGTCCAGGGTTGAATATATATGGTCAATTTGCACGACTGTGACTGTCAATATGGACTAAAATGTGTACAGCTGTGCTGTTCTAACCAAGCAGACAATGAGTCAACAGATGTTCTACCACTAACCTAATTTTATCTAAGGTGAATGGCCACATTAAGGCTGGGTTCACATCTGAGCGTATTCGATAAGCGCTGTTTACAGGCGTTTTTATCGGGTGTTTTTGAGGCGTATTTTGGGGCGTTTTTGTATTTTGTTCTTGCTATTGACCACAGAGGCGTACAATGAAAAACAAAGGTGTTACGCCCCAAAGAAGCTCCTGTACTTCTTGGGGCGTAGGGCGTTTTACAGCGTGTTCGTACACGCTGTAAAACGCTCAGGTGAGAACCATGCCCATAGGGAAACATTAGTTTTTTGCCTGTTGAGCGGTTTACAGCGCGTAGGAACGCGCTGTAAAACGCTCAGGTGTGAACCTAGCCTAAGAAGTTGACTATTAAACATTTATCACCTGTCCACAGGATAGGAGATAAATGTATGATTGCTGAGTGTCCAACTGCTGGACCCTCACTGTGTCCTGTGGTCCTGTGTCCCTCATTTTGGAGGGATATGAATGGAGCAGTGGTCACACATTTAGAGGGGACAATTTACAGCGAGGTGAATACTCAGTTTTGCTCGAGTCTTTATTGACTTTGTCGACTCTGTGTCGCCCGTTGTCCCTCTTTAAACCTAACATATTTGTCCAGATTTGTTACTCCAGTTTTCTAACAACCCTCCTGCATACTGAAGTGACTTTAGGAATTTTTTTGTGACTGTAAATCTGGAGTGAAACTCATTAACATAGTTAACCATGTCAACTTTCCCAACTAGTTTTCAAAACTGGAGTAAGTGGTATATGAAAAAAAAAATAATGTTTTTGTGCAAGTGACCCCCACAAAAAAATCGCAAAAGCCCTATTTTGTGACTTTTTGTGGACAGTTTTCTGGAGTGCAGGGCTTAAAAGGGGTTTCTGAGTGTTTTGTAATGTTTTGTACTGATGACCTATCAGTATCTGATCGGTGGGGATCGGACTCCCGATACTCCCACTGATTAGCTGACCAGTCCACTACATTGAGACCTGCGGCCTCTTCCTGGGCCTGTGACGTCACATCCATCGATCACCTGGGGCTGAGCTGTGATATGAAGCACAGCTGCTATCCAATGTGCTTGAGCTTGGCTTGATCTATCATTCACACCCATGTAGAGGTGGTACAAGTTTCAGTTAAAGGGGTATTCCCAACTCAAACAATCAATATGCCATCAATGTCAGATAGGTGTGGGTCCCACCTCCTATCTCCAGAACAGTACGGCCACCCTCCGTTCACCGCTCTGAGAGTCCTAGAAATAACTGAGCGATGTCTCGGCTACTTCCAGCAGTCTCTCTGCAGTGAATGGAGAGGCGGCCATGCAAGTGCAGTGCTTTCTCTATTCACCGCTATGAAACTTCCAAAAATAGTTGAGCGGGCTAGTTTGGCTATTCTGGAAGCTACCATACATGACGAGCTTTCCTTCACTTTAGGAGTTCATGTCTGAAGATTGGAGTGAGTACCTAGAGGTGGGACCCATATCTATGGGATCTTGATGGCATATTCTAGTGATTTGGCAGGGCCCTCTCTCCTTCTGTACCAGTTTGTAACTCATCTTGTTTATGATTAGTGCAATTGTCTGTATTATGTATGTGCACCCCTTATCATATGTACAGCGCTATGGAATGAATGGCGCATATGTCAAGCTCTTGGACCCCATGCCCAATCTGGCCCCCAGCCGACTATGTGCCACTAGTGTTCCTCAGCACCCTCCATAGCTGCACCCCTGGTAGCTGTATAATAAAATTGCACGGAACAGCCGTGCCACATTACCCTCCAAGTTACCTCATCTGCTTCCCCAAAGTTCAGATATCACATTAATGTAAAATTATTTTACAGCTATGATCTCCGGCCTTTGAGCTATTAATTTACAGAAATGAGCCGGGGTCTCTGCACCGCATGGATTGGCCTGTCTCTAAATCTGGCCTTATCTGCATTTAGGCCTCTGTAATATGCATGGTGATTTACGACGTGTGTGTTTTATAATCCGCCCCCTGTGATTTAGGGCTGCTGGTGGGTTCACGCACAGCTGCACCAGCCTCTGGCCAGCTCCGGAGACCCACTAACAAGCTTGCACACCCAAAAGTTATCTGAACCTCTCCTCTCTAGAACTCCTCCACCTCGGGACTCCAGAAGAACACCTCCATTGTTGGTGACAGTGCTCAACAGCCGTGAAAACTCTGACCGAGGAGAGGTTCACATGGCTATGAACTCCCTCTCCGAGCAGAACTCTTATCTAATCGTGTGATTTGTTGATTCTGGTCATTTCAGTGCTCGCAGCCAGACCGAAAAGTTACACCTCCTCCAGCTACTTCATAGTCACATATCAGTCTGGTCAATTGGAATTAGAGTGATTTATTTAAAGGGGATGTCTAGGATTAGAAACCGAGGTAAAGATTTTTTTGTGAAAAATCAGCACCATTGTCTGTTCCTGGTGTAGAAGATCAGTCCTGTCCACGTGAGTGGGACAGAGCTGCAGAACCCTGCACAACCGCTAAGTGGTCAGCACCCAGCATAAGCTATGAGGGGGCTGCAAAACTAGTTTGAGCACCACGGCCCCTTCAAACAACTGACCGTCAGGGATGCAGAGAGTTGGACCCCCGCCGATCTGATATTGACGGTCTACCCTGAGGATAGTCCAATATTGTGAAACTGGAGAACCTGTCATCATGAAAATGTGATGTAAGCCACGGACAGCATGTTCTAGAGCAGGAGGAGCAGAGAAGATTGATATATATGGGGTCATTTATCAAGCTGGTGTAAAGTAGAACTGGCTTAGTTACCCCTAGCAACCAATCAGATCCCACATTTTATTTTCCAAAGGAGTTGTCCAAAATGAAAGGTGGAATCTGATTGGCTGCTATGGGCAACTAGGCCAGTTCTACTTTACACCAGTTTGATAAATGACCCCAATAGTTTTATCGGAAAAGATTCAGGAAAACTTAAAGTGAGGATATTTTTATATATACACACACACACACACATACATATTTCTGGGCTTTATCAATTAACATACCTACTGTACCTTTAAATGGACGCTTCCTTCAGAAGGTGGTATTTTTTTTAAGCCTGATTCGTAGAAAATATTTTTTGTCTGCTTTTTTGTTTTCTGTAGCAGTCAGCACAGACCCATTGCAGGTGTGAGGGGAAGATGTTATCTGCTACTATAATATTAGATGTAGAATTGGGATAACAATTTAACAGCTCAGTTGTTCTATCATTAGGCCTAGATAAAGATGTCCACAGAAGAGCATTGCCCTTATCGGTGTAATGTGTGACACCCTAATTGGTTTACTCACACCAATCCCTCTCTGGTCACAGGGAATGGCCGGAGTGACAAAGTCAAGTGATTCTGTTTTATGTGCTAAAAGTGCAAACCTAGGAAGGAATTAACAGGACAGGACAGGAAATTGTATACATGGAATGACGTTAAAAAAATTCTATTTACCTGTTAATATGCGTTTTTTAAAAAAATGGTAATGTACCTTCAAAACATTGCACCCAGTCCCTACTGCTGGTCCACCAGACTCTGATCCAAAGCCACGTGACAACGCACAGCCACATTGTCTAAAGGCTGAGGGCTGCCACGACGTGTCAGCCGTATCGACTTTAAAAAAGTGAAAGAACGGGGAGGAGCCTTGTGTTGGTATTAGAGGAATTCACGCTGCTCCTGGGGATACGGTTCATTAGGACGTCTCGCGTGGGATTCTGCCACCTGGCACTTCTGCAATCTTTGCACCTGCTGTTTCTCATTGTGAGCATTCAGTCTTGTGAAAAGAATTTCAACACTCCAATATTTTGTTGGCCGAGGCAGATTCATATAAACTCTCACTATTTCTGTCGTCAGTTGTGGAGCATGAGGTTTTTTATTGGTAGTCTTGGCAACCCTGCTGTATCTGTTTTTTCTTAAAGGTGTTCTCCAGAATTTTTAAATGGATGGCCTATCCTTAGGATAAGGCCATTAATATCTGATCATCAGGGGTCTGGCTCCTGACACCCCCGTCGATCAGCTGTTCTTCAGAAGCTCAGGCACCAGAACTACACAGCTCTGTTCGCCGTCTAGTGGACAGAGCTGGTCACTGCAACTCTTGTCAATGGGAGCGAAGGTGCAGTTACCAGCTCTGTCCACTATACAGTAGATGGAGCTGTGGCAGTTTCCAGTAACAGAGCAAGTGCAGAACAGCCCAGAGCTCGCCAATCTGATATTGCTAACCTATCAGATAAGGCTACTTTCACACTAGCTTTTTTTGCGGATCTGTCATGGATCTGCAAAAAAAACGCTTCCGTAACAATAATACAACCGCATGCATCCGTCATGATCGGATCCGGTTGTATTATGTCTTCTATAGCCATGACGGATCCATCTTGAACACCATTGAAAGTCAATGGAGGACGGATCCGTTTTCTATTGTGCCAGATTGTGTCAGAGAAAATGGATCCGTCCCCATTGACTTGCATTGTGTGCCATGGCGTTTGGCTCCACTTCGTCAGGCAGGCAGCGTTTTGGTGTCCGCCTCCAGAGCGGAACGGAGGCAAACTGATGCATTCTGAGCGGATCCTTTTCCATTCAGAATGCATTAGGGCAAAACTGATCCGTTTTGGACCGCTTGTGAGAGCCCTGAACGGATCTCGCAAACGGAAAGCTAAAACGCCAGTGTGAAAGTAGCCTAACAGTCCTGATCCCTTTAAGCTTGCCAAACGGCAGCTGAATCCGAGAATTTGGCACTGTGCCACACACTGGATGATAGATTTGGTGCATCCTGTAAGGCATGTTGGGGCTCGTCCACATGTATTTGCTGCAGATTTTCTGTCCAGATTTGCAGATTACAGGACAGGCAAATGGAAAGAGATTTGTCAAAAACTGTGTAAATCTGACGTGAGTCAATTGACCTGCAGTCAATTCAGGCAGAACATTGGCAGCAAAATAATTTGCACCATTTTCCACATTGAATGGTTTTATGCGGATTTCCTTTGAAGAACGCAGAAATAATCTGCATTAAATCTGTAACCCTAAGGGTAAATCCACAGGGTATGTTCATTAGGGATGAGCAGTGTTTTACGAATCCGCATTTTGCAGACCACGGAACGTATACGGTTGCGTGCATGAGTCCTTACTAAAGGCTCAGTTCCTTCTCTGTGCACAAATCATAACAATAATAGTAATATTTCCAGGTGACAACCAATATACACCCGCATGGGTTGTCATCCTGCTTTCCTAGCGTCTCCATATTGCCGATCAGCCTGGTTATGCCTTTATACTGCATAACTATAGAGAATGACCATTCGTAAGTCTTGGAAAGCGAAGACGCAATCCCTTTTGGAGCTATAGAAGAGGCCACTTTGCTCATCACCCAGCTTTCCCTGGAACAGATATTATACAGATTGTAGTTAAAGCGAAATAACATAACAGAGAAGGACGTTTAGGGATGAAGCCTCTTGAATGTGAACTATTTGCTAGGTCATAGTGGAGGCTGTAAAAATACACCATAGTTTAGCCCCTTTTAGGCAGGTAACATGAAATATGTCTTCAGTAGACGTCTGCAAGTCGTCCATCTCTGGCTTGGAAGGAGTTGCCAACCCTGCGCTGGGGTTGTTAAAGCATGTAAATGCATACATAGTGTAATAGATTCCCTCTGGGTGAGCAGTTCAAGGGAACAGTTACTATCCATCTAATTAGGAGGATTATGTAGAAAGCCATTGTGTCTGTGCTGCTCTGCTGGGCTCTCAGTAATTCTTCTATTTCCTGTACGCTGTGTTGTCCGGTTCAGCTAAACTCCCACCTGAGGCCATGCCAGCCTGTGTTTTGCAGCTGCCTCATGTTCCCCTCTCGCCAAGCTGGGAACCAGCTAATGACTTCATAACTTTTATCTGTTCCCTGAGCTTCGTTTTTTGTATAGAAGAAACTGTATTAACTAACAGATGGAAATATTTAAAGGGGATCTCTGGTCTTATAGTTTCATACACCCTGAGTTATTGAGGGGATCCCCATTAAGGTTCCTCTACTATTATCTAGAGCTGTACGTGTCTTGCTCTGAAGGTACAATTTATGCATTTTAGTTAATTGATTTTTAAGGTAACTGTGTAATGCTTCAGTTCCCCTGTGGAGGTGCTGTTTGCAAATTTAGCACTATCCCACACAGATTGGTTTGTCGCTTTGTGTCTGTCTGATTGTGGAGGCATCCTTCTAATAGGTTATTCAATTTATTTTTTATTTTTATACAGACTAGTTTTGTATATGACTGAAGCGACATTCAACATCCCACGCACTCAGGGGGTTCTCTATCTAACAAATAAATAAACGGAACCTTCTATTTGGGGTAAAAGGGGGGAGGCCACAGCTTTAATACAAAGACAGGGGGACCTTGTCTACCCATAAATCCCAAGCCGCTGTGTTTCTTCGTCACCTCGCATGCCTGGTCAGCGTGGCCCCGGTGAGCATGTCTTTGTGGAAACTTCAGGTGACTTCCACTTCTTCATCTTCTTCTTAGACCGGGTCCTCCCTCCGCCACCGGAGCCGGGTGTAAGCCTACACCAAGCTCTGACCCCCCCAACAAAATGGAGAGGGCTCTGTCAATGGCATCCTGCAACCCCGATAGAAAGATGTCCAGACCTATGTCATTAAGGTGTACTCCGTCCCGTAGCATTAAATTACGGTTGTCTCCCTCCAACTGACGGTGGCGAACCACCACCCTACCTTTCGACCTAACATTCCTAGACACCTGCATATTCAGCAAGCGGCGTCTCCTCTCAATGCCGCTGTTGTACCTCGCTCTGCTTCGCAATACACGGGGAACTATCTTGGACCAAACAACCACTAAATTATTAAAGAAGGCCGGGAAACTAACAAAGTCGGACCGCATAACTGAAATCGGCTCCAAAATCCTAACTGCACATAAATCGTTGCCACCGGCGTGGATAACCAGCACTGTGGGACCACGAGATTCCAGGCTAATGGTCACCACTTCCTGTAGCACCTGCAGCCATTTAAGGCCCTGAACACCTCTCCATGACACGGCCGCTTGCATGAACCCCAATTGCAAGCCTCCCAGGCAGTACGATGCCCTTTGCGCGGCCCAGTAAATGTAAGAGTGACCAATCAACCACACCGCCGGCCTCATAAAACCTAAAAGAAAAAACAAACAACTATTAACCGGTTAGTAGATCAGGCCTTATAATATCTGCGAAAACAATCAGATTTCCATCTCCCCTGTCTCTTAACTCGCGCCTCCGTCATACCCGCCGCATCCTCCACCGTAGCTGCCCCAATGTGAAATTAATGTTTACCAAATTCTGACGGGGACAAACCTGACTTAGCAATACAGTGTTTAGAGATTGTTGTGAATTGATATTTGGTAAGAGGAGAACCGCCGGCGTGAACTAAGAAACTATGAGCACTGGGACGGACGTCCGAAAATGAACGAACCACACGCACTGGGCAAAATGCATCAATACAGGAGATGGACTGCCAAATGCCTTGCCCATAAATATCCGTTTTCAAACATCGAATGCGGACCTTTACTGCATCTGGAAAAAAGCACACGTCGTCCTCCAGTAGCGGAGACTCAGTGGTACGTGACGGGGCGACTAATTCTCCGAGACGCATTGCGCAGAAAAAACATAGCACAAAAGTGCATGAAAACAGCAGCGATTCGAATTTGGAAGGAACGATAGGAAGGACATCGCAAATTTTCTGTAGTAATGCAAATGACACGGGTCGCCGTTTGTCAACTGGATGAGAATTCTTCCTCCACCCTTTTTTATAATCAAAGAAATGGCAAATTCTTTAGTGACGTCATGGATACCCAGTAGACGAAATGCGAAGGAGACGACTGATAGCCGTTTCTGTACCACACCCGCCGAACAGCCCGTATCACGAAGATGACACAAATATAATTGTGTGACCTTACGGCAATAGTCGGATGTAAGCAGCGCGTCCGCCTCAGCAAATGACAACCACTCAACCCATGCCTTACCATGACTGGACCATGTTGAAGGAGCCATAGAAAAGGAGGGCATGGGAAGCCCACCAGGTCCGCAGTTGGATGCAGCATCCTGAAACGATGAAACTGCAAACGAGAAAGAGCGTCAGCCATCACATTACACTTACCCAGCACATGACCTGCCTTGAAAACCACATTATGCAATAAACAGGTTAGAACAAGCTGACGCAACAGTGCCAGTACAGGCAGAGAATGAGAGATTAGATTATTAATCGCTATAACTGCCCCTTTATTGTCCAACCAAAACTGAATACGCTTGTTCCTCATTTAAGGACCCCATACTCCCATCACCACAACAATCGGGAAAAGTTCCAAAAAGGTAAGATTTTGTGTCAAACCGCGATCTGACCAATCCAAAGGCCAAGGCGCTGACCAGCGATCTCCGAATATCGCAGCTTAACCCTAAGAACCCGCCGCATCGGTAAAAAGGTGAAGTGCGTCGCTGACGATTTCCGGTTCCGGAAAACTCGAAACGCTGTTATATCAATGCAGGAACCGCAACCAAACTTGAAGGTCATCCTTCAAAGGTTTTGGTAATCGGATAAAATGGTGGGGTTGCCGAACGCCTGCCGTTGCCAGCACCAAGCGCCGTGAAAAAACCCGCTCCATCGGAAAAATCTGGTATGCAGAGGCTAACTGACCTAGGAGAGACTGCAATTTTCCATGCATCCAGACAGTTATTGACGTCCGCACGCAAGCGCACCAGCTTATCCTGTGGAAAACGAATCAAGCCCTTCTCTGTGTCAATTTAGATACCTAGAAATGAAAGACAACGCGTGGGACCTTCAGTCTTTTCCTTGGCTAACGGAGCTCCAAACCGCGCAGCGAAAAAACGAAAAGTCGCTATTGTCGCGCATACCTATAAAAGGGAAGTTGTCCAGATAATGCGCAACCAAAATGTTACCAGTCTCAACTTTTACTACCCACTCTAAAAAACAACTAAACATTTCGAAATACAAGAAATGGAGCAACCCATGGGAAGGCACATGTCGAAGTAGAATAAACCATTCAACTGACAACCAAGCAGATGGAAGCAATCCTATGTCTGTTTTGGCCAAGAGGCCCCCTGAGTCGGCTTTCACAATTAGCGTAAAGCCTCATCAAGAAGTATAGGAAACAGCCGACTCTTCCTTTGGGATCGCATCATTGACAGAATCCCCCTCCGGAAATGATAAATGGTGGATTAATCTAAATTTACCCGGCTCTTTTTTGGGAACTACACCAAGAGGAGACCCCCAGAAATTGTGAAACGGGGCTCCTCGAAAGGACCAGCCATGCGACCCAGAGCAACCCCCTTGTCTACTATCGCCTGCGCCTCACCTGGATGCTCCAAGACTGACTTCAGATTATCTGTGAACACAACCGACTGATGGGGTAGATGAGGAAACCGGCCTCAAAACCTGATGGCCTCCTGTTGCCTGGGATACTGTTCGAGCCCCTGTCGCATCCTTTGCACGTTCACCGGGGTCCTCCGCTCTGGTAGGAACCTCCCTGGCTGCGAAAAGTAGTTTTTTTTTTAAGCACCTGAGGGCTGAATGGGACCAACCGCAGAGGGAGCACTCATGCCCGAATTTGCAAAATGCAAGGAAGCGACAGTGACCTTCGTTGAAGAGCCAACAAGCTCCAGGCCGGCGACCCCCAGCTGCAGGGCCATAGGAACCCGCAGCGTGAGGTGTCTGCAAGGACGAGGAAGGCCAGGACGACATCATTAATTGGATCCAGACATCTGTGGCTTTAGAAGCCCAACCAACCTCGGGCCTCAATGCCAGACTGCATCTGAACTCCTCATCATAACACCACCAAGCCTTACTACCATGTAACTTGTGAGCCCCCCTCCAACATCGGCCACTGACTTCGCTAACTCCCCACACCAGTGTGCGACCGTAGATAGGAATAGATGACAACCTATCTTGTGGGGTGCCAGGGACAGCTGCAAATTCAAAGAATTCATCACTGCTGGCATGAACAGTGGGCTCTAGTGGCCAACAGAAGGAATTGCAGCCCCAGACTTAGAACGAGCAGGAGTCGGTAAGGCACCTTGTGGGGCCATAGCAGTGGGAACGGAGGGGGGGCAGCGCCAGCAGAAGGAGGGCGCACTGGCTGGCAGCCAAACCATCTATCCAACCTGCCTGATGGGTTTTCAGCAGGTTGCACAGCCAAAGGGAGAACTTCAGGCTGTGGAACCTCTAACATAGCTGAGGCTGCAACAGCCAATCTGTCTGCAGGGGGACATGAAACCAGAGCCGGGCAGTGCCGGGAGTCAGGAGCGCTGCACACAGGTTCCCTGGATGGGGCACGACCACGCTTGCGAGGCCTGACCGGGGAAGGTGATAGGGGGGCGCGAGGATCGCACAGGGCGCGCGGCAGAAGGGGCAGCAGCCGCCTGAGGGGACACTGAGCTACCCGGCGCGCTTGCTGAGAGCAGGGGAGCTAACCATGCCGAACCTTCCCTGGCAACTTTCTCCTGTAGGAGAGACACGAGGTCAGCCTCATTCAAATCCGCCATAACAGCGGTGTCACCTGGTGCAGAAACTCTTTACTGGCCGAGCGTACCCAAGAGGAAGTGGAGGAGGAGTTAAACCTTTTTATATGCTCCCCTTGGGAGCGCTCATACTAAAGAGAGCTCCCCTGTAATTAACCCTCACCTACACCCCGTGCCCTTCAGTCAATGGCCCTCATGCTTATTCAGCATGGGGACCACACTTCTCTTTATATTACATACATTTAAACGGGTTGTCCCATCTTAACATTTCCATGGCCAGATGGGACTAAGCGCTGATTCCTGATGGCTGGATTTATGGAGACTGCCGAGTGGGTTGGCGCTCTGCTGTTTCCGTAATTTCCTTTGCAGTGAATTTGAGCTACACAAGCAGCATAGCACAGCATGGCTTGTTCTCCTACGCTGTTTGCCTAGCTCCCATTCACTGTGAGCTGGACCTCTTGGCAGTTTTCATAAGGCTCGCCATCTGGGATCAGCACTTAGACCCATGTTTCCACAGCGGGATGAGACACCTCCTTTAAAATACTGCAATAAAGTTTTCCTCATGAATAATTCAGTGTTTATCAGTGTTGTCTTACGACAGATAACCCCTTTAATGTGAGAGCTGCTCCTGCGATCAACTGATCGCCATGGGTCTGTCTCTCAAGGAGAAGTTGAAGTTGGTTTCTTATTTGCTCTGCAGTGGCCACTACAGAGAAAATGTAGTATTACAAGTGTCCATTTAAATAAGTGGTTTTTTTTTCATGTGATACATAGTGGCTCTGACTATTTGGTACCACTGATACCTCAATCACTAGATTTCTGCAACACGCTCATATGAGACCAGAGGTCTGGTTGCTAGCAGCTCTCCACTCTGGTCTATATGGACAGGTGTTTGACATCTTGTAATTGAGGTGTCAGTGGTACCAAATAGTTTATAGCACTCGAGGGCATATTATGTCTCATACGTAACAAAGTTTCAATTATGCTTTGGTCATTTCCACCCTCCAGCATCATGAAAAAAGCCAAAAAATAAATAGCAAATCTTATCCATCATGTACATAATGTTCTCACGCATTAATATTAATCTAATGACTTTTCTTCAGATTTAGTGAAGAAGGAATGGAAGTCATGGAGAGACTCATCTACCTATATCGAAAGTTCGTCCAGCTCAAAGTGAGCAATGAAGAGTACGTTTGCATGAAAGCCATTAACTTCCTGAATCAAGGTGAGCAGAAGCGGTTTCGGGAATGCAAGAAGGTAGGGCTATCAAAAGTGGCAATACCAGTAGTGCAGCACAATACTGGCTCAGCATCACCAAATAGTAGCATAACATACCTCCCAGAAGCTACTATGTTCTGTACACGTCCAGTTGTCTCTCTAGTGAAAGGTATACTAAACCTGGAATCCCCCAAAAATTATGTTGCATCAGATATCACTTCTGAAGGCCATAGTAGATAAACAAAAGCAGTGCATTGTTCTCTCAGGCTGCAGCCAGGTCTTTGCCCTCTCCCCCCTCTAATCCTAGTTCATATGAGACCGAAAGTTTAGGAGGTGGGGGCTGGGTTTAGGGTGCATAACTATCATCTACACAGTGAACATGGCCATTTTGTTGGAAGGAATCTCCCAATTACCAATAGTACAAAATAGATATGATAACAGCGCCAGCCATAGTGCCAATAGCACCAGCTGTAGTATATACTTAGTACCACCCATAGTTCATACAGTGATCTACGTAGTTATGCAGTGATAATTCCTCCATTTACTGCAAAATTGTGCAGATTTGCCTTTCAGCAGCTTTGAAAAGCTGAGTAGCATTAGGAGATATGCGTAGACCAAATTACATATACAGCGAGGAACATAAGTATTTGAACACCCTGCGATTTTGCAAGTTCTCCCACTTAAAAATGATGGAGGGGTCTGAAATTCACATTGTAGGTGCATTCCCATTTTGAGAGACAGAATAAAAAAAAAATATATAATATTCAGGAAATCACATTGGATGATTTTTAAAGAATGTATTTGTCTTGCACTGCTGAACACAAGTATTTGAACACCTGAGAAAATCAGTGTTAATATTTGGTACAGAAGCCTTTGTTTGCAATTACAGATGTAAAACGTTTCCTGTAGTTCTTGACCAGGTTAGCACACACTGCAGCAGGGATTTTGGCCCACTCTTCCACATAGATCTCCTCTAGATCTGTCAGGTTTCTGGGCTGTCGCTGAGCAACATGGAGTTTCAGCTCCCTCCAAAGATGTTCTATTGGATTTAGGTCTGGAGAGTGGCTAGGTCATTCTTGAACCTTGATATGCTTCGTACGGAGCCACTCCTTGGTTATCCTGGCTGTGTGCTTCGGGTCATTGTCATGTTGAAAAACCCAGCCACGACCCATCTTCAATGCTCTGACTGAGGGAAGGAGGTTGTTGCTCAAAATCTCACAATAAATGGCCCCATTCATCCTCTCCTTAATACAGTGCTGTCGTTCTGTCCCCTTCGCAGAAAAGCACCCCCAAAGCATGATGTTACCACCCCCATGCTTCACAGTAGGGATAGTGTTCTTGGGATGCAACTCATCCTTCTTTTTCCTCCAAACACGGCGAGTGAAGTTTAGACCAAAAAGTTCTACTTTGGTCTCATCTGACCACATGACTTTCTTACGAGGTGAGATCTTGCATGGAGCCCCAGTCTGAGGGAGACTGACAGTCGTATTTAGCCTCTCCTATTTTCTAACAATGGCTTTAACAGTTGATCTATTTTCACTAAGCTGCTTGGCTATTGCCCCGTAGCCCTTTCCAGCCTTGTGGAGGCCCACAATGTTGTCTCTGGTGTCTTTTGACAGATCTTTGGTCTTGCCCATGGTAGTAGTTGGCATATGACTGACTGTGGGGTGGACAGGTGTCTTTAAAGAGCTCAGACAGGTGCTACTAAGTTAGATTAATGAGTGGAGTAGAGGTGGACTTTTTAAAGGCACAGTAACAGGTCTTTGAGAGCCAGAATTCTTGCTGTTTCTCAGGTGTTTAAATACTTATGTTCAGCAGTAGTTATAAAGCTCCCTATAATGTCTCCAGTAATCAAAATGCCCCTAAGGTGTCTAAATATTAATAATGCCCCCCCCCCCCCCCATAGTGCCTTCCACAATAAAAAAAAAATATCCCCCCCCCCCCCCCCATAGTCACCAAATAATTCCTCTATAGTATGTTCCCCTAGTGGCCAAGGAAATTATGAAAAAAAAAACTAAAAAAACTCACCTGACTCTCGTTCCTCTTGTGGCCCGAGAAACCTGTGTCCTGCAAAGATAGTCACAATGATACCATTACTGCTTGTGTCGCTCAGACACTACCTTATCAGCTTCAGGCCTAGCACCCAGGGGCCTATGACGTCTTTGGCCATTGGCTCTGGTGCCCTGAGCAGTATTCAATCCTATCACCATCCTGAGGACAGCAATACAGTTGAATTTAGGCACCTGTAGCTCACCTCCCAGACCTGTTTGGCCACTGGCCGTATAGGTAAGTAGTTATTTGGTGGTTGGCTTGATGAGTTGAACTGGCAGATTTTTTATGATAAGGGGTTGACACTAGGTGGCAGTGTAGCAGTAAATAAGGTTTTTTGGCAGTTTTGTACAGGCAGCATGTAACTTTCCATTTATTAATCACGGTTTAATGCAGCCATCAAGGCCAGAACACGCGTCATATCACATATGTATTACAGGCAGCAGCACTGGAAGATTTAGCCAATTTAAGGAAGGATAGTGTGACAGTTCACCAGCTGTTCTCGCTTTATCTGAGAACGTTGACACCAGTAGATCAACGTGGTGACCACACAAATACACTCATGAATTATATCGGGTCATCTTGTTTGTTGGATTGGATTATTTCCATATTCAAAACTAAATTTATGTAAAAATGACTAAAATTACATAGTCCATAGTTTGATTCTTTTTAGTCCTGACCCCCCCCCCTTTCCCCAAAAAAATAATAAAAATTGGAAAAAGAAAAACATTTTATGACTGGTTTCACACACAGCATTTGGATAAAAGAAAAGCCATGGTGTGTTTGATTGTGGCTAGAGGTTACATTAAAGTCTACAGTCAAATATTAAATGCACTACATACAAAACGTTACGGTGTGTACAAAAATAAGCCACCAAAATAAATGCTATGAAATACATATTTTTTCAGTGTGAATGAATGTGTATGTGATGGAGCCCTAAGGCTGGAACCACACATGACATTTTTTGAGTCCAAGCACAGAAGTAGGTACAAAAGAGAAGAAAAGGATCAGCCTTTCTTTTCTAATTGCCCTTCCTTTTAGATCCACTTCCTCCTTTGACTGCATTGAAGTGAGATCGAACATTGAGGGCTTTCAGGGGTAATCACCCTATACATTTGATCGTGTAGAGGCCACCTTGGCCATCTTGATTGAAGATCCCGCACGTCATATGTCACCGCACGCGATATCTTCAATCAAGGTGGCGACAGGGGTGGCCTCTACACATGCAAATGGATAAGGTGAGTATGATGTTAAAGGTCCTCTTTAATAATACATTATTCAATCCTAATATTCAGATGAAAATGCATAATGATGA
This sequence comes from Bufo gargarizans, assembly GCF_014858855.1. Classification (NCBI taxonomy): domain Eukaryota; kingdom Metazoa; phylum Chordata; class Amphibia; order Anura; family Bufonidae; genus Bufo; species Bufo gargarizans. The sequence continues at coordinate 164,806,969 of NC_058088.1, read as the reverse complement.
TACAGACGCATGCAGCAGGAGTGATGTGGCCATTTTACGGTTGAAAATTTTGCGGGTTTTTTTTCTGCACTTTAAACTGTAATTTATTTAACTTTTATTTTGATTTTTTGTTTTTCATCAGATATCCAAGGTCTTAGCAGTATTTCTCAGCTTGAGCAGCTGAATAAGCGGTATTGGTATGTGTGCCAGGACTTCACAGAGTACAGGTATCAACATCAACCCAACAGATTCCCAGACCTCATGATGTGTTTGCCAGAGATTCGCTACATTGCCGGTAAGTATTCAGCAACTAGAGTTAAATCTTACATGATGGCAAAGAATGGATGCCTGTCACCTCTTTAGTAACTACTTGCATTCCCCATATTAACAGTTCTGGAGCATCTTTCCTTATGACCATTTTGTGCTATTTCTCCATATTTCCAACTAGACCTTTATGAATGAATTGCTATCAGACTGCAATAAAGGTCACTTTTTTACCCATACTCGTTTTACTCCTCTGATATTTTTTTAATGGAATCTGTTATGTTGCATATTGAGTCTTATCTGCAGGAAGCATGTTGTAGATGAGGAGCTGAGCCGAATTTTTTTTTTTTTTGGGGGGGGGGGGGGGATTCAGTTTAACTTTTACTTAACTCATTCTGGGTTCAGGAGTCCAGTGGGCAGTCCTATCAGCGATTGGCAACTATCTATTTGCACAGTCCATGAGTAGGACGCCCAGGATGAGCAGGAATTAAAATGAAAAAAAAAAGTTACAAGGTTTACTGAATCTTTTCCCAGAAAACTATATATCAATCTGCTCAGCTCCCCCGCTCTGTACTACGCTACAGCAGATCGGACACCATGGGGGAGAGTTATCATCCCTCTTGGGCCAGAAGAGTGGCTTTAAAGTGTCACAATCTGTGTGTTTGTGACTTAAAAAAAAAAATAGGTGCAAGTGCCTCTTTTTTTTTTATGCCAGACTCGCCACTTTTCCAAAAGGGAGCGTGGCAAGGGGCAGGAAAGGGACTTGGCCAACAGCAGAGTGGTGCAAATGAAGTCCGAAATCTACGGCAGCACTGAGCTCACAGATTGCTGGAGGATGCACCTAATTTATGAGGAAACGTGTGCCTCATCATAAATGTGGTGCATCCTCCGACAGTGCAGGGTATATCAAGACCAGCACAGAAAACTCCCCCCTATGTTCAGTGTGACAGGTTTCCCTTTAATTACATCTATAACTTTGTGGTTTGTTAACATATTATTACTATTGCATAAATAGATTTACTTTTAATACTTTCCTATTTATATTTTTCTATGCTGGTGTAGTTTATTACAAACTTTTTTTTTTACTTTTTTCACAACTAAGATATAATGAGTGAAATTAAATTAATCATTACGTTTTTTTTTTACCTTTCCCAGGAAAATTGCTGAATGTACCTTTGGAGCAATTACCGCTGCTTTTTAAAGCATTTCTCCACTCCTGCAAGACAAGTGTTACCAAAGAGTGAGCAAGAATCAACTGAAGAACTGGTTTGAGAACAACTGGAAATCAGAGCTGTCCTGCATTGGTTGAAGGGAAAAAAAGACTATTACATATCCCTATATGGGAGATTAAAAAATGAAGCTTGCTTTTTTTTTTTTTTAAACTCTTTTCTTATCTATTTATTTCTTGACAGAGTTGAATGTATTATCTTCAACACGGGTGCACAAACAGAAATGCAGTTGTTGCATTTCGTTGCTGTTTACAGACCTAAAAATTTTAAAGCCTTTTTATGGGAGGGGATACCAATGTTACAGTGTTGCCATTTTTTTATTGTATTTCTTTTTAACTTTCTTTTCTTTCTCTTGTTGGGAGTGGGTGAAAAATGATTTCAATAGTTTGAGCGAAGAAAAACTACCTCGATTTTATGTTTTTTGTTTTTTAATTATTGATAGGTTTTGTTTGAATTTAAAAGACTGTTTTTTTTTGTATCCAAAAATACTGAGAATAATTTGTACAAGTTTGGTTTATGACTGGTGAGTACTTTACAGTGTCTGACTTTGGGCAAGAATTTCAAGGCTCTAATAAGTAATCCTTTGTGTATGGCCCTCGTGTGTAAGACTTTTTTGCCTAAATCCTTTAGAAAATACACACAAAATACGCAGAGTTCTAAAATGTGAAAGAAAATTTACCAAATGGTTTTAAATTCAACAATTTCACCTTTCTAAATGAAATGGAGTATTAATGCAGTGAGGCCTAATTGCAAAATAAATGACAGAAGCCATTTACTATATAAAATAGATCTCATGCATTTTTACACATACGTAATAATAAGTAATTTTTTGTTTTCTCAGCATTTTTGCTATCCTCCAATTTTACATGTAGATATTATCCCATGGTGCTGAGCGTTGCCTCATTGAATATATTCACAACACAAAAATCAGGTTAAGCTTTGCCTACTTGTTCTAAATTTACTGTACAAGATGTAAATGAGGGAAGGTTAAGCGTTAGGTATATACAGAATATAAAGATGATTTAATTTTGTTTTCAAAAACTCATAGGTTTAGGGATGTCCAACACCTTTTATGCCACTGCTGTTTTTATCTTTGGAGATCATTTTGCTATTGGGAGGGATATCTCCATAGGCTTCACCAATGTGTATCTTAGATCAGCGTTTCTTCAACTCCATTCCTCAGGGCCCACCTGCCGGTCATGGTTTGAGAATATCACACAAAATGAATACCTGTGGTAACTGTATCACCTGCTCAATCTAAAGGCAGTCCTGAAAACATGATCGGGAGGTGGGCCCTGAGGACTGGAATTGAGGAACACTGTATTAGATGGTGTACCATGTGAGCTGGTGTAGGCAAACGCAGGCCCTACCAAAGTCAGCATCTTGATAAATAAGTGCCATAGTTCCTAAAGTCATGCTTAGGCGTTACGGTTATTTCTACTTACAGTAGTCACATAGACCTAAAAGAAATGTACCCAATCATCCACCTTTCACTTTGACGGAGATGATGTAGTCATGTCCACAGTCATATAGATAAATGAAAATGTCTACCTTCTTATATATTACATCATGTGAAGGAATACGTATTAATGCTGTGATAATGTTTAGCATATTCCGATAATTTTTAAGAATTACAAACATCAAAGTGATTGGGCCCAGGCCCCACTAATATCCAGAACAAGAGCACTGATATGTTTTTGTAATTCCCACTGAATTCATTGGAGAGGTGTCCATGAATGGTTGGTCATGTCTAATTTCAGACATGGTGAGGGGTTCCTTCTCCAAGGGCTTTTATTATTACACAATGTTTGGAGCCATTTTGGTTGCAATCTGCAGCCCATGGTACAATGTTTAATTGGAGGAAAGGATCGTAGCGACCCAGATTCCCTGAATAAAATGAATCTGCATGTACCAACCTTTCTAACCTACATTTATAGAACGGTTTTGTTGATTTTTAATTTTTTTGCCTTTTGTGTTTTTATTTTTATTTTTTTATTCTACATGAATTTTGTGCTGGAGGTAAGGATGCTGTATTTTCATGATTTAGGATTTCCTTGTTTTTTTTTTATACAAGTTTGCTTTACAGTTGCCTTTTTTTGTATAACAAGAAGCAATGTTAGTTTATGCATACGTGAAGGGGGATATGACTGGAATTCACAAAGGGTTAAGCTATAAAACACTAAGATCCCATTGGCTTAGAGATATCGACCATCAGTAATTCTAAAGATCCTATGGCCCGCAAAATATACAATGAATAAAAATGCAGGGCTGCAGTATTGTATTTTTGGGCAGTATAAAAGCTATGAAGTTGGAGTCACACTCCAGAAAAACGGATCGTGGTAGACCTTACTCGCAATTCCATATCTTGATCTGTATTTTGCGTCAGTGTTTGTGAGCTAAAACTAGTTGAATCTGTAACGTGAAAGTCCTTTTCCATGTTTTGGACCCACTCTTGGTTTTAGCTTATAAATACTGATGCAAAATTCTGACCAAAATTTGCAAGCGTGAAAGTGGCCCTATACCTGCTGTAGTTCAGTACCTGTGTATGACTACTTTGGTGTTCTTTTAGCCTCCAGAAACATGCACTGACTGACCTCTTGGGATCTGGACTAGAATATCAGTTTTTCATTTACATTATCTTTGGTATATGGTCTCAATCAACCCTTTGTCCAACAATTTTACAGCATCATCTGCTCTTTACAATATTTAATTGTTCTTGTAATAATGACTTTACATAACCATTTCTACTTCTCTATGCAAAACTGCTGAGAAATGACCCACCACATTGTAAATGTTTCTGTCTGCCTAAAGGACAATAGCAAGACCATGGGGTGTCTATGAGATGGCTTGTGCTAAGTCGATGGTCCACCTTTAGAGGAGATTTTAATTCATTATATGGCATATTACATTCATTAGGATGGTAAATGGAGCTACCCAATTTGGGTCTCTTAACTGTGGTATCATACGTCCATTCTGGGGACTTCCTAGCTGGTTTCCAGCTGCTGCACAATTGTATCCTCAGAACACCCATCAGTATAAGCATACTTCCCTTCCTTAGTGACTGTACTAGCCGAAAAGCCTTTATTTTTTTTTACAGTGGTAATACGGGTATGCTTTTCGGCTGAGTTGGTCACTAACATTATCAAAGATCGTGTAACACAAAACATCATGCCTGAGATGTGTGTAATATTGTACTTGTGCCTAATATTGTGCTTGTGCTACAGAAAACAGAGTTTATAAAGAAAAACTGGCCAAGGGTCACATGCCTTAAGGGTCCTTGGTGTTCAACTAATTCAGTATTTTTTCAACCCTGTATTAAAAATGTAAGTTTCTGCTGGTGGATAACATTGGGTTGTAATGGTCTCTTCAGCACTGCAGGAATAACAGATTCTGTGTACTTGAGGCCATGGCTATGTAAACAGAGAAACTAAGTGACCAGAAGACTTTCTGTTGGGTTTATGTATGAACCCAATGAGTAATTGACTAGTCTTGGAAAATGCAACAGACATAAAATGTCTTCCTAAAGTCCCTGTGTGCTCCAAAATAAATCCGTTTTGACTAATATTCACCAAGAAAGAGTTTCGCTGAAAACACCAGATGCAGTTTTATACTGTCCACTGTTATGCATGGCAAAACATGCATTATGGACGTCATCTAGATCAGATGGCCACCATATTCTTTGGCAGAGTTTTTGAATTATTCGGAAGACATAGACGTTCTTACTAAGCCTCCAACCTGTCGGAGAAGCTCTTTGTTATTACACAGTACTTGAGGGAAGGTTCACATCTCTAGAGGAATAGACTACTGGAGTTCAGGATAGGCGGATACCACCACCACACTGCCAGATCCCCGTTGACTATAATGGGATCCAGCAGCTTTCTGACATAAATGCTGGTTTTCGGTCTCACAAATACGACTGCATGAAGCATTATTTGTCCAGCCGAAAGTCAGCATTTTGCCAGAAAGCAGCCAGATTCCTGTCGGACCTCATTAAAGTCAACGGGAATCTGGTTGTGCAGATACATCAAACTCCGGTAGTCTGGTCCTCTGCCGTAGATGTGAACCTATCCTTAGCATTTCTTCTAAGGTAGTATCAAAGTGTTGGAGAACAGAGACATCTCACAAATAATAGGTGCCTGTTCTGTCATTGTGAACAGTCACCTTAACTAAGACCTTACACAACTATGGATACGGTGTGTAAAATGTGTACAGGGAATGGGTTTTTAACATTTCACTCTATTATTTGGGCACTGGTGTTCTCCTATAGTGGAGGTTTTTTTTTACCAAAATGGTATTTCAACCAGTGTGTTGTAAATTTAGAGTAATCAGCATCCTGTCAATTTTACCACTGGAATTTAGAAAATGTAATAGTTTTTAATTTTCAGCTTTTTTGTGCGTGTATGTTTAGAGGAGATTTGGACTAGTTACACCATATTAGCATCCTATTCCAACTGTATGTACACTTGGTTGGTGTCATTAGCGTCTTATATCTCGGGCCACACCTCACTCAAAAACGTTTTATAATTCTTATGCATTAAAGCAGAAAATCTATAAAGATAAAACCAAATAAAACTAAAATCCATCCATCGATCCAAATAAAACCAAAGTTCAACATTTCACTAACTACCTCATACATAAATACCTGCAGTGTTGGAGAAGACCACACTTAACTACCTCCTTTTTGAATTGCTATAGGAGTTGCAGCGCTTATGAAGCTACAGGGGATTTATCAAAGGAATTCCCCTAAATCTTCCCAAGAGTGATCTCACTTTATCTGAAGTGTTGTCTTATCTGCTCTGTGCATATAGTACTTGGGTCACAATGGCATGGAATTACTGTGAGGCTCTAGAAGCTATTTTTTCCACAAATAACAGGAAGGAAGGGCATTTTCCCTAAAGTATAGCTTTCCTGTATTTTTGGCAGTTGCCTTTTCCGAATGAATATATGTGATAATTCTGTGTATTTGTGTAAATAATGTAAAGGAGGAATGCATCATCTCAGGATTATACCTACTGAAAGTAGACCCTGTTGAGAAACTACCCCCTTACTCTGCAATTTTTTATTTTATTTTAATTTCACTTTTAGTACAGCACAAATCCTGCTGCAGCTTTATGTATCTAACTCCACTACCTTTTTGGAAATGTGACCAGTGTATTTTGAAGAGCATGTCTAGCAAGTGTTAGAGATTTTTAAATCAATAAATTTGAATTGATATAACATTTTCTTCTGTGGTTCTTTGCTTTATTACTATAGGGATTATGATGTCACTGTGACATAACTGTGTGTCAGATTTGTAAAAAAAAAAAAAAACTGTTGCCCATAGCTTTTATTTTTCAAGAACAGAATATGAAATGAAAGTTATGATTGGTTGCTATGGAGGGGGGGGGGTTCTTTTCCATAAATCTTCCCCTATCTCTTTACGTTGTGTATACACTGTGGGGAGCCGCAATGGAGGACTTCTCATGACTGTGTATTATGATCAGGGCAACACTTGGACAGAAATTGAGCCCTGGCATTTTGAAACCATACAGGCCCAACTCAGATGAAGGCTTCACCGTACTGGTGGGGTTGGTTCAGTCCTGATAGGAGAGGACATTTATGGTTAATTTTCTTATATTTCATAGCACATTGCGCCTTTCTGGTTATTTATATTGCTAGTACATGCTGATTGCTAGTTAAAATTCACATACTAGTTATTTTACATGATATCTGTTGCACATTTAGGCTGGGACTAGACGGCAACCAACGACAACTGCTGAGCGCAAATATTCGAATCGCGAATATCGCCACTTTGAGAATTCCCGAATATATTTAGACTATAGTGCTATATATTCATATTCCCGAATTGTGTTGAATATTTCAATCGCGAATTTATTGCAAATATATTACATTGACGATTTTCGCAGTCAAGTAAACAATGACTGGAGATCCCCAATTCTCGAATTTGCTAATTTATGGCGAATATTCGGCCCAAAAATGTGCGAAATATCGCAAATTCGAATATTGCCTATGCCGCTTATCACTACCAACGACACCACGATTGAAAAAAAAATCCAGCAGTGTTGGATAGAGAGAGAGCAAGAACGGTACATAAATCCAGAAACAAACTCATTACGTATATAGAGCACCAGAATCAAGCACTGTACATATATGCAGCACCAGAACCAATCGCAGTACATAAATACAGCGCCAGAACTAAGGTCATTACATAAATACAGCACCAGAACCAAATACGGTACATATATACAGCACTAAAACCACGCTAATATTATACATACAGTACCAGAACAGTCTAATATAAATAGAACACCAGAACTAAGCTCAGCACATATCTACTTATGACTGTGGTCGCCCACATCTCCAGGGCCGACCGCAGCACCTGAACTATCACATTGATTTAGGATACAGTCAGTCTCTATCGGATTGTGGGATTATTGCAGTGTATTTAGGATGATGTGAGTACACTACAATAGCTCTGCGATCAGATAAAGACTGTCATAAATTGCTATGATACAGTCAGTTCTGGTTCAGGGGTGCAGTAATTGGCCTGGAAGATGTGGCCGACACAGACTGCGTTTCCTGGGCCAATCGCAGTCATGTAAATCAGCCCGTAGGGTACATTAATACAATAGTGAAAACAAATTGGGTAAAAATGAATAAACTGTCACTTTTTTATCACCATTTTGAATCAGTGTGTGCATCCATTTTTTGTCCATCTATCCATTTTTAACGTCTATTAAAGGGGTTGTCCCATTAAAAATATTCAACAGTTTTCAAACCAGCACCTTAATCTTAATACTTTTGAAATTGCATTTAATTAAAAATTTTGCATGGCCTCTGAGTTATTCAAAAAAATGTATCTGTATAGCGCCACCTGCTGTTTGTTTATTTTCTTATTTCTTTGTTTGGCTCACTGAAATGGCTGCACATGCTCAGTTTAAGGCCTCTTTCACACTACAGTATGTCCATTTCAGTGTTTTGCGGTCCGTTTTTCACGGATCCGTTGTTCCGTTTTTTTGCTTCAGTTGTGGTTCCATTTCCGTTCCGTTGTTCCGTTCCGTTTTTCCGTATGGCATATACAGTATACAGTAATTACATAGAAAAAATTGGGCTGGGCATAACATTTTCAATAGATAGTTCAGAAACAACGGAACGGAAACGGAAGACATACGGATGCATTTCCGTATGTGTTCCGTTTTTTTTTGCGGACCCATTGACTTGAATGAAGCCACGGACCGTGATTTGCGGGCAATAATAGGACATGTTCTACCTCTCAACGGAACGGAAATACGTAAACGGAATGCATACGGAACACATTCAGTTTTTTTTGCGGAACCATTGAAATGAATGGTTCCGTATACGGACCGTATACGGAACGCAAAAAAACGGACCGCAAAACGGAAAAAAAAAACGCTAGTGTGAAAGAGGCCTAATCCTTCAACTGCCTTCTGAGCTGTGATAGGGAGAGCATGGACACGCCCCCTGAGCTGTGATAGGGAGAACATGGACACGCCTCCTGAGCTGCAGCAGAAAAGACACTCCCCTGAGCTGCCAGCTTGATATAAATCTAGCAGAGCAATGAATGGGGAGATCTCTGGATCCATGTGAGGTACAGGGCTGGTTATAGCTTTGTTAGAAAGAAATTGTCATGTACTATGAGATGTCATATTTTTATTTTTTGCATTAGTTATGGGATAACAATTAACTATTGGAACTGGCTGTCGCTAAAATATAACTTTTATTATTAGTCCTTAAAATGAGGATAATTCGACTAAAATGACAACATAGAAAAATCCTATTACATCCAGGATCCCACTGGTATATGATGAGAGTGTGACGTCAAACACTCAAACCTGATCCTAGGACAATGTACCACTAAGGGAACAAACAGTGTGTCTGGGAGCTAGCGGGGTAACTAGATGAGCCCGCATACACAACTCCAGCACCACGTGGGTTAAATAAGTGAGTGTCTAAAGGCAAAGACACTATCGCTCCACCCTCAACTATTGCCCCAGGTACATTTAGATCCTGGATGTAATAGGATTTTTCTATGTTGTCATTTTAGTCGAATTATCCACATTTTAAGGACTAAAAAAAGTAATATTTTAGCGACAGCCAGTTCCAATAGTTAATTGTTCTATATTTTGTCTGTCGCCTACCTGTTTAAAGATTGTATAGTGAGCTTATTAGTTATGGATAACCCCTTTAAGAACGGATGAATTTCATTGCCTTCTTTTTAAAGCCTAATCTCTGCAGTGTGCTCAGTATATATTATGGCCCCCCACAGTGTCCCAGGACATATAATGGCCACCATAAAATGCCTTAGTATATATAGTGGTGCCCCCCTTCAACACCTGTTAATGGCAACAAATTAAAAAAAAACAATACTTTACCACAGGCATGCTGGGACCATCGAGTCTTGCTGTCTTCAGTACGGAGCAAGTGTTCCTGGAGTGCCTTTGGTGAGGTGAGTGGTTAGACAGGCGCACTTCAGTCTAAATGGCTGTTAAAAACTGGCCCATTGATTTAAATAGGGGCCACCTGGTTGTCAAAACAGCCAAAAAATAAAATTATTTTGACAGTCTCTATTCGCTGTCCTTTAAAAAATTGGCCATGTGAATAGCCCCATAGACTGCAGTGGTTCTGGAAACAGCCGTTAACCTGTTTTGGACACATGACGTACCGATACGGCATGATGTGCCGGTACTTAAGGACACATGAAGTACCAGTACGTCATGTGTAGTTCCGCCGCGCGGTGATCGCAACCGGGGTGCGTGCTCCCCCTGTGTCGGCGATCGCAGCAAACCGCAGGTCAATTCAGACCTGCACTTTGCTGCGTTTCCAGGTTATTCGGGTCTCTGTGTACCCGATAACCCAGAACAGGATGGTGATCGGTGGTGTGATAATACACCACCAATCACCATCCTGCGATCCTGAGAGGTGATGGTGACATCACCCTTCAGGATCGGCTCTCATTGGTTGGCTGGGGCGGGCGGGCTATTCAAATTACTGCAGCTCTCCTCTCTTCCTCCTTTTGTGTCCGTGAGCCGAGGAGAGAGGAGCGCTGCACGTTGTAAATCCGATGGTGGAGCAAACGAACCTGTATGCTCAACAATTCGTTGCTCAACACCCGGGCTCCTTTTTGGCTAGGGCCGGTGGCTGGACTCCGGTCAGTGCAGCCGAGATGAGGACGTTTTGGGGCCTCGTGCTGCACATGGGCCTAGTCAAAAAACCTAGTGTCAGGCATTACTGGAGTGGGGATCCCCCCAAGGTGATCCTGCCTATGACCGCCTGTACAAAATCAGGCCGGTCATCAATCACTTTGGGAAGAAAAGGAAAATTTGTGCAGGCCTATGTACCTGGAAGGGAGGTCGCGGTTGATGAGTCTCTCATTGCTTTCAAGGGGAGACTCCTTTTCCGACAGTTAAGCTGTACAAACTTTGTGAGAGTACCTCAGGGTGCACTTACAAGTTTCGTGTGTACGAGGGGCGAGATTCCTGTATTCAACCCCCAAAATATCCCCCCACTCTGGGTGTTAGCAGGAAACTTGTGTGGGACCTTATGCACCCACTGCTAGATAAGGGTTACCACCTGTACGTGGATAACTTTTATACTAGTATCCCCTTCTTCCAGTCCCTTGCCGCCAGATCCATGTCCGCTTGTGGGACCATGCAGAAAAATCAACAGGGCCTCCCTACCCACCCCCTCCAGGTAGCTATCCCCAGGGGTGAGACCCAGTGGCGTACCGCCCATAGAGGCAGACCACGCCACTGCTATGGGGCCCGCGGCACTGGGGGGCCCGTAGCGCAGATAAGGCCCCGCCCACTGATGACCTGCAGCCGGCTATGCGGCTGCTTTTCTCCCCAGGGCCTCCCCCCATGTTTAGCTGAATCGCCTCCCAGAGGCGCGGCTAAGTCCTCAACACCCGCCCCCCTCCTCAGCGCTGCGCTCTGAAACACCCGATCCTCCTCTCATCGGCGTCCCAAATCCCGCGCAGGCGCAGTGCCGGCGATTGCCTGCGCCTGCGCTCTGATAATACGGCTGAGGGCAACAGCTTCAACATCGTCACTGGGCATGCGCCGAGCCCAGTGACGATGTTGTAGCTGTTGCCCTCAGCCGTATTATCAGAGCGCAGGCGCAGGCAATCGCCGGCACTGCGCCTGCGCGGGATTTGGGACGCCGACGAGAGGAGGATCGGGTGTTTGCAGAGCGCGGCGCTGAGGAGGGGGGCGGGTGTTGAGGACTTAGCCGCGCCTCTGGGAGGCGATTCAGCTAAACATGGAGGTGTTAGAGTTTTCATATTTAGGCGGGCACGGCACTAATCAGAGGGGCACCGTTCCTGGGCACCGTGGAGAAAGAAAAACGCCCCTCTGGGCTCCAGTCCTTAGAATCGATTTTTAGAAGAAAGGACAAGACTGACATGGAAAAGAAGAACACAGATGGAAAAAAGGTACTTTATTAAACATGGATCCATGAGTACCTTTTTTCCATCTGTCTTGTTCTTTGGATTGTGAGTCTTGTCATTTCTTCAAAAAATCGATTCTTATGATATGTAAATGACGCTGTAAGGAGCCCAGAGGGGCGCTATTCTTTCTCCACGGTGCCCAGGAACGCCCCTCTGAAGTGCCGTGCCCGGCTAAATTTGAAAACTAATAACGCCTCCAAGTTCATCTAAATCGCCTCCCAAATCCGATCCTCCTCTCGCTGGCATCCCAAATCCCGCGCAGGCGCAGTGCCGGCGATTGCCTGCGCTATGATAAGATGACTGACGGCACTGCGCCTGCGCGGGATTTGGGATGCCGGCGAGAGGAGGATCGGGGTTTTTGCCGCAGAGCGCGGCACTGAGGAGGGGGGGTGTTGAGCACTTAGCCGCGCCTCTGGGAGGCGATTTAGATGAACTTGGAGGCGTTATTAGTTTTCAAACTTAGCCGGGCACGGCATTTCAGAGGGGCGTTCCTGGGCACCGTGGAGAAAGAATAACGCCCCTCTAGGCTCCTTACAGCTTCATTTACATATCATAAGAATCGATTTTTTGAAGAAATGACAAGACTCACAATCCAAAGAACAAGACGGATGGAAAACAGGTACTCTGTTAAACATGAATTCATGAAAAATAAATTGGGGGTAAATTGCTAGTGACAGATTCCCTTTAAGGCTACTTTCACACTTGCGTTCAGAGCGGATCCGTCTGGTGTCTGCCCAGACGGATCCGCACCTATAATGCAAACGCTTAGATCCGTTCAGAACGGATCCGTTTGCATTAACATGAACAAAAAAAAAAAACATTTTTTTTTTTTTTGTTCATGATAGTGCAAACGGATCCGTTTTGACTTTACATTGAAAGTCAATGGGGGACGGATCCGTTTGAAAATTGAGCCATACTGTGTCAACTTCAAACGGATCCGTCCCCATTGACTTACATTGTAAGTCTGGACGGATCCGTTTGCCTCCGCACGGCCAGGCGGACCCCGGTCAGGCTGAGCGGAGGACAGACGGAGCCATACTGATGCATTCTGAGCGGATCCGCATCCACTCAGAATGCATTAGGGCTGGACGGATCCGTTCGGTGCCGCTTGTGAGAGCCTTCAAACGGAACTCGCAAGCGGAGACCCGAACGCAAGTGTGAAAGTAGCCTAACATGGCACCCCAAATAAGGAGACCTGCAGGCTGCAGCAGATATCCCATGTGACAAGTCACCCCCAGGAAACCCCTAACAGTTTCTGTAGGTCATGTATAAATTTATTTAATGGGGGTGTGGCATGGGAGGAGCAAAGTCAGGAAGTAGGAGGGGCCATGGTGGGTAGTGGGCGGGGTTAAGGGGCCCAATTCAGATTTTTGCTATGGGGCCCAGTGATTCCTATGTACGCCTCTGGTGAGACCCATACCCTTACCAGTGGAAACCTGTTGCTGGTCAGATATAAGGACAAGAGGGATGTCCTTGTATTGTCCACAATTCACGGTAACGGCATCACCCCTGTCCCTGTGCGAGGAAAACATTTTTAGTTCAAAAATATTATTTAGTAAAACTAAAATAAAATAAAAAAGTAGACATATTAGGTATCGCCGCGTCCGTAAAAATCTGCTCTATAAAAATACCCCATGACCCAACCCCTCGGTCAAAAAATTTAAATAAAAACGGGGCAAAAAAATGTATTTTTTTTGTCTCCTTACACCACAAAAATTGTAATAGCAAGCGATCAAAAGGTCATATGCCCCCCAAAATAGTGCCAATAAAACTGTCCTCTCATCCCGCAAAAAAATTAGCCCCTACCTAAGATAATCGGCTAAAAACTAAACAAAAAATGACTCTTAGACTATGGAGATACTAAAATGTTTATTTTTTTGTTTATAAAAAGATAATATAGTGTAAAACATAAATAAATGTAAAAAAGTAGACATAATAGGTATCACCACGTCCATAAGAATCTGCTCTATAAAAATACCCCATGACCTAACCCCTCAGATAAACACGGTCAAAAAAATGAAATAAAAACGATGCCAAAACAGCAATTTTTTGGCAAATTTTCCATTTGAATACGTTTTTTTCCAGTAACAAAGCAAGGGTTAACAGCCAAACAAAATGCTATATTTATTGCCCCGATTCTGTAGTTTTCAGAAACACCCCATATGTGGCCGTAAACTACTGTACGGGCACACGGTAGGGCGTAGAGGAAAAGGTGCGCTGTGTGGTTTTTGGAAGGCAGATTTTGCTGGACTGGTTTATTTACACCATGTCCCATTTGAAGCCCCCCTGATGCACCCCTAGAGTAGAAACTCCATAAAAGCGACCCCATCTATGAAACTACACCCCTCAGGGAATTCAAAACTGAATTTACAAACTTTATTAACCCTTTAGGTGTTCCTCAACAGTTTATGCAAATGGAAATTAAATTTCAGAATTTCTATTTTTTGGTAACCTTGCCTCACACAAATGTCATATAGATAAACCAAAAATCATATGTACCCTAAAAATAGTCCCTAACAAACCTGCCACCTTATCCCGTAGTTTCCAAAATGGGGTAATTTTTATGGAGTTTCTATTCTAGGGGTGCATCAGGGGGGCTTCAAATGGGACATGGTGTAAATAAACCAGTCCAGCTAAATCTGCCTTCCAAAAACCACACAGCACACCTTTCCCTCTACTCCCTACCGTGTGCCCATACAGTAGTTTATGGCCACATATGGGGTGTTTCGCAAACTACAGAATCGGGGCAATAAATATAGCATTTTGTTTGGCTGTTAACCCTTGCTTTGTTACTGGGAAAAATGGATTCAAATGGAAAATTTGCCAAAAATGTTAATTCTCAAATTTTATTTCCATTTGCCAATAACTCTTGTGCAACACCTAAAGGGTTAACAAAGTTTGTAAAATCAGTTTTGAATACCTTGAGGGGTGTAGTTTCTTAGATGGGGTCACTTTTATGGAGTTTCTACTCTAGGGGTGCATCAGGGGGGCTTCAAATGGGATATGGTGTAAATAAACCAGTCCAGCAATAACTGCCTTCCAAAAACCACATGGCGCACCTTTCCCTTTACGCCCCGCTGTGTGCCCGTACAGTAGATTATGGCCACATATGGGGTGTTTCTGCAAACTACAGAATCGAGGCAATAAATATAGCATTTTGTTTGGCTGTTAACCCTTGCTTTGTTACTGGAAAAAATGGATTAAAATTGAAAATTTGCCCAAAAATCTAAATTCTGAAATTTTATCTCCATTTGCCATTAACTCTTGTGGAACACCTAAAGGGTTAACAACGTTTGTAAAATCAGTTTTGAATACTTTGAGGGGTGTAGTTTCTAGAATGGGGTCATTTTTGGGTGGTTTCTATTATGTAAGCCTCAGAAAGTGACTTCAGACCTGAACTGGTCCCTAAAAATTGGTGTTTTTTAAATTTCTGAAAAATTTCAAGATTTGCTTCTAAACTTGTAAGCCTTGG
The DNA here is from genome assembly GCF_014858855.1 of Bufo gargarizans. Taxonomy (NCBI): domain Eukaryota; kingdom Metazoa; phylum Chordata; class Amphibia; order Anura; family Bufonidae; genus Bufo; species Bufo gargarizans. Next base: position 164,791,560 of record NC_058088.1, on the reverse strand, counting down.
AACGTCCCCAAAAACTAAAATGTCATTCCCAAAATGATCCAAACATGAAGTAGACATATAGGGAATGTAAAGTAATAACTATTTTTGGAGCTATTACTATATATTATAGAATTAGAAAAATTTAAACGTGGAAATTTGCTAATTTTTCCCAAAATTTGGTAAATTTGGAGTTTTTTATAAATAAAAAATATTTTTTTTTTTACTTCATTTTACCAACATCATGAAGTACAATATGTGACGAAAAAACAATCTCAGAATGTCCTGGATAAGTCAAAGCGTTTTAAAGTTTTCACCACATAAAGTGACACTGGTCAGATTTGCAAAAAATGGCCTGGTCCTTAAGGTGAAAATAAGCCCGGTCCCTAAGTGGTTAAACTGTCGTGTGATTGTACCCCATTTAGAGATGAGTGAATTTGTTGAAATTCGTTTATTCACCTGACACAAATCACCCAAAAATTTGGTTTGTTACAAACTTTTTGGGGAAAGTAGGGTGGATTCGGTCATCCTTAAAGGAATTATCCGATATCCAAAAGATCCCCCCTGCATCCCTTCACAGCCGCCGCTGCATCTCCCTATCGCTCGGATCAAAAAATCTGGTGAGGGGGGGGGGGGGGAGCAGCAAATAGCGGGTTGAGGACTGCATCCAATCAGCTGTCACATGTCCATGTGGAAGCAGAGCAGGAGCACACTCACTACTTATCTATCTGCTCCTGCTGTTCTACACTGGTCCACCTCTCCTTACACACAGATTTTAGTTATCACATAGCTTCAGAAACACTTACCGGCGGTGGTTCTCTGCAGCCTGTGGTTGTTTATTTGCTGGCCAGGACTGCACCAGAACTTGTATCATGCCAGAAGTTCTTGCATCACTCTCAGCATGTCCATGGCAGCAGCAGTTTGATGACATCTGGAGAGAGACAGGCTGCAGAGTATTATCGTCCGTGGTGAATAGAGGGAACATAAAATATGTTTTTATAGTTGTATTTGTTACGGTAACGTTCCGCTCCAGCGCTTCCATTTCTGTAACTTTATTTTACCATGAATATGCAACATAGAATTCAGGCAATTACCACATTCCATATTTTCGACATATATAAAAGGCAATCAACACCAAAATATTCAGAGTGCTGCCCCGTGTAGTAGTATCCACACACAAAAAAGTACACAGGTACTAAAATCAAGACCAAAAAAATATACAAAATCACAACAGTTTAAGGATGCAAAGAAAAAACAAGCAAACATTAAAAACAATTAAAAAGCACCCACAACAGGATGCAGCAAGCCCCCACAATGAACAGCAAAAGCCCTGAATAAGGCAAAATAAGGAGACTAAAAGAGCTCTGAAAAAAACCAATTCTATAAATATTGATAATGTCAAAATCACATGAAAGAGCTGGACATTCTTCCCCCCCCTCCCCCCCCCCAAAAAAAAACCCCCCATAAAGTCTCATTAAATAGGGGGACACCCTACATGTATCTCCGTCCAGCACACCCACAAATATTGCACCAACTGAAGATGCTGCCTCAGACCCTACAGCCATGGCACGTTTTAGGGTATGTACACATAATGGTTACGTATGAAGGGGGTAAATAATACACTGTGCACACTTTTTGAAGGCTCTAGGCAGTAATGCAAAACTTCTGTCACAACTTTCTGGCCACAGAGGTTACATGAATGTCCTGGGACTGTGGAAGCCCATAGACCACACTGCTATGTTAAGATGCAGAATTAACAATGAATGTGAAGCCATTGGGCAAGGATTCATTGTAAATATTACAATGTCCTCATATTGGGTGGAACCATCTGACTCTACAAATGCACTAGCTTTGTTAAAGGGGTTGTCCGGGCTTTTTCTACTGATGACCTATCCTTAGGATAGGTCATCAATATCAGATCGGTGGGGGTCCGACACCCAGCACCCCCGCCGATCAGCTGTTTGAGGAGACTGTGCTCGCAGTGTGCACATGCCGTCGCCCTTCTCCCTGTCGGCTGCTGCTGTCCCACGGACATACAGCAGAGAGCAAGAACAGAGAAGGTAGACGGCACTGTGCGTGCCATCTCCTCAAAAAGATGATCCACGGGGGTGCTGGGTGTTGGATTCCCGTCGATCTGATATTGATTACCTATCCTGAGGATAGGTCATCAATATTAAAAGCCTGGACAACCCCTTTTACCTGTTAAAAGTACTCATTGCAATGCTTTATTAGAGATGCAGGCTGTTGATGAGCTGCCGTCCTCCCAAAGAAAGGGAAGAAAGTTTCCCAGATCAGAGAATAAGTGAGTAAAAAAAAAGAAGTGTTTTAACTTTGTAGGATAAGGCCTCGTTCATATTTCAGTTTTTCACTGATGTTTGCTGTCCGCATTTTCTGCGGAGAGAACACGTACCCATTGATTTAAATGTGTCTGTTCACATTTCAGTATTTTTTTTGTGACGATGGGTCAGTAAAAAAATTCACGGGACATGAACTAATGGACCAAGCACGCCCATTGAAGTCTATGGGTCCGTGAAAGTCACTGACAAAACACAGACGACATCCGCGTTGCGTCCGTTTTTCACTGAAGACTAAGGCCTCGTTCACATTTCTGTGTCAGTGTCACGTCAGTGAAAAAAAAGGATATGTGTTTCATCCGTGAAGATGTACGTGAAGGATCCGTTGTTGGTACGTGTGTCCGTTTTTACCATCCGTGTGTCATCCGTAATTCACAGAAGTTGCTCAGCTGAAAACGAATCAGTCAGTGAAAAATAGACACACCACAGATGCCACAGACACATAGACTTCAGTGGGTCAAAGTAGTGCATGTCCCTGTGATTTTTTTTACTGACCCACGGTCAGTAAAAAAAATACTGAAATGTGAACAGACTCATTTAAATCAATGGGTACATATGCTGTCCGCAGAAAATGTGGACAGCATACATCAGTAAAAAACGGAAATGTGAACAAGGCTGAATAGGAGATTCTTTGGAAATTAATTTTCTGCGGAGCATCTTCAATGAATTACGGATGACACACGGATGGTAAAAACGGACACACGTACCAACCACGGATCCTTCACGTACATCTTCACGGATGAAACACATATCCTCACTGAGTTGAACGAGGCCTTAGTCTTCAGTGAAAAACACGGACGCAACATAGATGTAATAGCTCAAAGACTAATTTGCTGTATTTATTTCAGACATGCAAGTCTGGTCATTCTTTTGATGGTGATATTCGGACGCTTTTCTCTAAATACCAACATTAACATTTTTTTAAATAATTATCCTTGAAAGCTAAATACACCTACAACAATGTGAGTTTAACAATTTACATTAAAATGCATTCGGCTACCTGAATGGCATTCTGGTAATAAAGAGTGATGAATTTTTTATTACACTGGTGTCTTAGAAATCTCTTACTTTCAATAGCAATTTCTAACTGAGGTCTGGATGGAACAAGCTTGTAACACAAAGAATGTTAGGTAACAAGGTCACTGTCACTTAAAATGCTTTAAAATTTATTGTGTAACATGGAATTATCAGCATGGGGTCTCTGGAGTTCAGGGACATGTGGCTAGATGGCGGCAGATGGACAGATAACTAGCGTGATACGCAGGAAGAGAAGGACCACACTCACTACAGGCACACGTCAAGAGTGTGCCTGAATAATGAGGCTGGGCCCTCGAGAGATAAAGCTCTGTGGACTCCGATATGGGAAAGCAGAATGCTCAAGGCTGCAGAAAAACAGCTAAATTCATGTGTGGCCAAAAAAACTAGGAATACGTACTCTATGATGTTAAACAATTAGTTGTACTGGGTCCAATAATTCATGTTTTAGACATATAACTATGGGACATACAGGTGTAGCAGGGTCGAGTGGCTCACAGGTGGCAACAGAAGCTCAGCTTTCTTTTCTTTTTGGAAAGAGAACTAATTTGCATAACCTTTTTCCCAGAAGAGCATTGTCTGGCCTATAAGACTCTTTACACCTACTAGGTGCTATCACATCTGTGACAGGTCTCAGAAGGTCTGAAAGATTAGCTACGCATTAGTGATCTGACAGCCTCTTTCGGTTTCACTTTGTCTGTGTGTTGCTGGTATGTCCACACCTCCTGTTCAGGTGTGGATCATGTGACCTTTACCTCGCCCTATTTAGTCTGACTTTTCCCATCACTCCTTGTTTGGGATAGCTTCATTTGGTCTTGGACGAGCTGGAGTGTGGTTCGTGTTGAAGTCCTGTTCATCCATCATCCTCTGAAGTTAAGTGTTCCGCTTGTTGTGTTTTGTATTCCCCCCCCCCCCCCCCGGTTGTTTACTAGGCCTCAGTGAGACGTTATTTCCTTCACCTTATCTTTAGGACATCTGAGGGTCACCAGGGTTTTCCAGGTTCCTGTGTATGGGCATCTCTACCATCGAGAGGTGCCCATACGAATGAGTTAGGGCCAGGAGCAGGGTTTTATAGGTGGTGACCCTTTTCCTTCCCTAGCAGTAAGGCCTAGTGTTTTTCCTCTTCCTTCTTGTTGTCTTTTGGTGTTCTTCCCTACTACATCCGTGACAGGTGCTCTCCATATGGAGATATAGTACCCCCAAAAACTAACCTAGGCCTCTTACCCAGTTAAGCCAGTTCTCTCAGCTCAGCATTGATGAGGGGCAATTACTCAAAAACAGCTGTTTGCAGATGGGGGACTGGCTTAGCTATAATCCTAAATTATGTCTCAAGGCCTGTTTAAAAGGTTGGGCATTGACTTATAGAATATCTACCTTACGTCTGGTGGCATAAGAAGCTCAGTTTCCTTTTTGCATGCCCTTTAGGGCTAACTTGGAGATTATTCACAAATGACCTTCAAAGAATCCCTACAGAGACACCCTAAAATATAACTTTTATTAAAGAGAACCTGTGACCAAGAAATTCACAGATACACCTTGTAGAGCTAGCCAAGTTGAATGCAATGATGCTTCTCACTTAATGATCCACTGCTTCATTGTGGAGAAAAAGTACTTTTAATCCATATGAAAATCGATTTCATCCATCTTGAGGACCTCATTACAATAGAATTCCTAGCATTTCAGGAAAGTAATTTCAACAAAATTACTATCCATTTGTTCTAAATCGCTATTTGTTTAAAGAGAATCTCGCACCAGATATTTTAATATAAACTGTATACAATATTACAGTAAATAGATCTCTTAGACTTGATGAGGCTGGTGTACTTACTCTGAATATCCATGTCTGAATGGCTGGAAAATTATTTCTGAACCTTTTTACCACTTTTTATCAAAATGAGCATTTTATGAGTCTAGTCTAATAAAAAGTACATTGTATTGTGAAATCTAGTGAAAGATCCTCGTTAATCTTGCAATGCAATGTATTCTATACACTGTAGTTATAGCCTCCCGGAGTATAATCTTTTTTTTACAAAAAGGTTGAAAAAAGAAAATAATTGCTTTAAGCCCAAAGGGGCTCGGAATCCTCCTGTAACAATTCCTATTCAGGTAGCCTTTACATCAGGGGTGCACAACCCACAGCCCGGGGGCCACATGTGGCTCCCAGAGTCATGGTTTGCAGCCCCCATCCTGCTGGGCAGACACACAGCTGTTCCTGCGATCAGCTGTGTTTCTGCCCAGAGCGCCGCACAGCGAAAGAATTACAGCTCCTGCTCCTATACTCTAGCAGGAGCATGTCGGGCCCCCGGCTGTCAGTGACAGTGGGGGAGCCGAGGAGAAGACAGAAGCGGTTTATCACCGTTTCTGCCTTCTCCTCAATGAGCGTTCTGCAGTGTGGACCCGGAAATCACATGATCGCCAGGTGTCTCGGGGCAGAGGAGTGCAGAGCTGCAGGGTCAGTTGACCCTGATCAGCAATGCCTTGTACAAAAAATAATAATATATATATATAATACTAATAAAAGAAACAAAAGAAAAAAATCGTCTTGGGGGCATATTATGTGGCAAAAATAAATTTGAAAATTATAAAAAAAAAAATGCTAGAAAAATTAATAAAATACAAATAAAAGGAAAATAAAAGAGTGTCCACTGTCCCCCAGCGGTCTTTTTATGACCTGTTGGGGGATATATTATGTGGCAAAAATATAATAAAAATAAAATTAAAAAAACTATTATTTAGACAAAAAAAATCACAGAAAAAACTAAGATAAAAACATCCTGCACAATATGATATACAAATGTGCGGATGTCCCTGGCCATATTATTGAAGAAAATCACAGAAATAAGATAATAATGCACTTAGTAAAGTAGATGCAAGCATTATATATGGACAAAGTCCTCACTCTGATGTGATAAAATCTGAGACACTTAGCCAATATATTTTGATCAAAACACATCTGAGCCCGCCTACCGAACGCCAAGGTGGTCTCAGGTCAGGCGGGTCCTACGCTAAAACTACCTAAGCCGTTGGGCTTCTATGTTCAGGAGCGCAGACGCCGCACATATGGTGTGCTGCTCCTAGTAACCTCCATGTGCATCAAGCAACCAATGGGAGGAGGAGCAAGCACACCTATATGTACCACCTAATCAAGGCGCTCTATTGGATAGGAAGGGCAAAAGTGCAGAGGAATGCTACTCCCAAGATTAAAAAACAATTATAAAAAAAATATATATATTAATAAACTACAAATAAAGTTAAAAAATGATAAGGAAAAAGTGCAAAAGAAAATGTGTCAGTGTCCCTCAAAAGTCTTTTTATGACCTCTTGGGGGACATACAGCATATATAGAAATATATCACATTAAAAAATGTTGCAAACATTATTTTGTTAGTCCAACAAATTAAAAAAGTTACAACTGTTTGAACCACGTGCCACTAAATCACAAAAAAGTGTCTGGTCATTAAGGCCTCTTCAGGCCTGGTCATTAAATGGTTAACCAATGAGCGCTTTCCCCGCTAGTAAGGTAAAATGCTTACTGTTAATTGCAGGGCGCCTCGTAACTAGGGGTAGGAGGAGGTAATAACCAGTGAGCGCCGTCCTCTGCAGTGAAGGAAAGTACTGATTTTAAGAATAGGAGGCAGAATGGAAGGTAATGTCACCACTTTTCCGTATTTTGCCATTCAAAATTATTTTTTAACAAGTTCCAGCTGCATGGTCCCTGAGCTGTTTACACCTGGCAGTGCATGGGCTTAGTCGTACACCGCTCCAGTCAATGACTGGCTTCAGAGGTGACTTACTGCTTGTGACCACATCACCGCTGAAGCCAGTCATTGGCTGGAGAGGTGCATGTGACTATGCTCATACACTGCCAGGTGAAAACAGTGTGAGGACCAGAAGATGGAGGCAGCGGGGGCAGCACGGAGGACCGGAGAGGCGGGGATCAGGTAAGTATAACTCTTCGGTTTCAGGGGTTTTGCTGCAGGAACTTGTTAAAAAAAAATCATCTTTACCGGGAAATCCTTTTAAGCCCCTAATACACTGCATGGTATTCGGGACAATTACTGGGAACAATTCTTCATAGGATCACTCATTCCTGATAAGTGCCTGTATAATCGTGCGGCTGATCAGCCAATAAACAAGCAATCACTCGTTTGTCGGCCAATTTGCATAATTTATCAGGATGAAAGCTGTACAATTATCATCAGCACATCTCCCCGTGTAATCAGGAATGTGCCGCCGATAATCTAAAGAGCTGAACAAGGAAGGAATGTGGTAGTGATCATTCCTCCCCTTGCACTTGGTCTGTGTAATAGGCCAATGCAAATGAGTGCTGATCGACTTTTTTTTTTATGTGCGGCCCCTTGAAATAGAGCGATGTGACAATGCGGCCCCTAGACCAAAAACGGTTGTGCACCTCTGGCTTAAAGGGAACATTGGTGTCACAGTCTAGATGAGTGTAAGTGACTGGTATGAAAGCTATACTGAAACCATATTATAACATTTACAATACTGCTAGCTTTGTGTGGCAGAGGGGTCTTGGACACTCTCATTCATAAGGGTTCAAAGGCGTTTGTAGGGCTCTGACATCTCCAGCTCACTACTGTCGTCATAACGCAGACAACAATAAAACTACAACGTTAACGGTTCACCAGCAGTGAGAGTTGCATCTAGCCTATTTAGGGCTTACAATCTGCCACAGGGTGTGATAAATGCCATCCAGTTTTCCATGGTATCAGTGGCAGGGTTTGAATTTAACATGACCGGCACGACCCACAAAATCATCCTTGGTAGCATTCACTATTCAAGCTTCTAGTTTTGTAAGAAAGTTCTTTTGTCTCAATTACGATGTCGTAGGAACAAATCCTTGAAGAGGACAAGTCAACACTCCCGACGTGTCCATTTTTACTACTACTAATTACTTACTACTTACTAATTCAGAGCAACTACACTATTGTCTCAGTCGGTATGATATGTCCCACCAAAACCTTTATTAAAGGAAACAAGGTTTCAAACCCATTAGGATAGCTACCTAGAGAGTTTCCAAGAGAAAGTGGCCACTGGCCACCATTCAGGTTAACCTCCTAACCCTAAAGCCATCAGTACACATAAGATAATGACTGAATGTAATGCGGCCAATCAGTCGTCTGTAGGATTGTTCAGATGATTGATGCCATCCACAACAGGAGAGTCTACACCGACTCATAAGACAGTTATTTTGACCAAAAAGAAAATGACTCCATGTGGCTTGGTGCAAATGACTGGGCAAATTCATCTGATTATGACATACCCATGCAATTTTCGTCTTAGATGGCCAAAATTGTCCGACCTAGCAAATCTAATTTTTGAGAGATAGAAGTGTATCATCTCCCATCACGAAGGCTAACTCACGGTGGTTGGATGACATAGCCAAAGTCGGCCATTTTGGCTGACTTATCTCTACAGGCACCTTTATCCTATGGGCAATGTATAGGACAAACAGAAGGAGAGCAATGGCCTTGGCAGTGACACAGCCCATTTCTCTTCCATAGGAAGAGCACAAATATGTACTGTTGCTGGATGCAGGGGCTTGGGGTGATGTAGGGGGTTTGAGGTTATTAGAGTCCCATTTTGACTCCTATAGGCCTTTGTCCCCTCTATGTGTGTCTATAGGCGTATTATTAATATTATTATACATTTTATCGTCATTTATACTATATATGAGAATGGTTGTAGAATTGACTGATACAGCACCCAACACGTCATATGCTCACAAAGACCCTCTAGGCACATCAGAGGTCCTAACTTGTACAACAGTATTGTTATATATTAACCTCTTTGTAACCTACCCCAAGTGGTACCTTAATAATGCAGGAATAGCATTCTTCCGTTGCAAGTTGGAAAACCCCCTGTGAAACAAAACATTCAAGGACGCATGAATAAATCAGAAACTGTACAAAAAGGCAAATATAGCAAATGAATGAGACCTGAAAAGTTAGGATGTTAGAAGAAGACATTTTTGGATCGTAAAGGAAGTAAACACTTGTAAGACAATAACCAAATCGTTACAGCTCAACGGCTCAGTCATGTCGTACAAGAGGTTAAACGTGGACCCCATCAGTGCCAAAATCCTTGAACATTTTCTCTTCTGTGCTCTGACATCAGTGTTAAACATCTGGAGTTGTCCAGATAAGAGTGTGGAAACTTTGCTTCCGCCAGCAAAGAAAAAAAAAATTACCCCCACCTCCATTTGGCTCAGAGGTATCTAACCTTACTAAAAGAAAGCAAATTATGCTTGGTTTTCTATCAGCTCTGAAAAGTTTACATCTTTAAAAAAATTTGACTTTCTTAAGGAACCATATTAGGTTATTATAAAGACCCGTGAGTCCCCTGAAAGTTAAGTATGTTTAATGCAAGCTATCTTCTGAAGCCTAGCTTAAAGTCCTGTATTTTGATATTGACACCCCACACCTCCTCAGATCAGCTCTACAGGAGTAGCTCTGGTGCTGGAACTACACAGCTCCATCCGCTGGGAAGTGGACAGATCTGGTTACTGCAGCACTGCGCCCGTTCAAGTGAATGGGAGCAGCACTGCAGTAACCAGCTCCGTTCAGACCACAATGGACGGAGCATAGTTCTGATTCTAGAGCTACCTCTGAACAGCTGATTGGCCGGGGAGCAGGGTGAGGGACCCTTGCCGACCTGATATTGATGGCCTAGCCTCAGGATAGACCATCAATATAAAATTCCTGACAACCCATTTAACACTCTGACATGTATCCCTTATCCGTTTGCTCTAAAAACTCTCACATGAAGTTACCCTGTCTCTCACACAATAATGGGCCCCAAACATCCAGCAGAAGACATTTGAAGCCAATTACTTGCCACTAGGGTGACTAGTCATTATGGGATTATCTAAAACATAGTTTTAGACTTCTTGTTGATATGTCCTATGTGTACATTGGTGACAACAACATTTAGAATGCAATTTAAAGTGAACGTATCCATGTTCTGTGTAGATGTTGATTGGGTGCTGAGAATTTTTTCCTATGGTGGCCCCAAAGAACCCTATTCTGACTAAACAAGTTCAACTACTGACCAAAGACAACGGGTTTAGAGCCATACATTTTAGAAAAATTAAGCTCATAGCCTCCACCAACATGTTGTATTTCACCTTTAATTGTCTTGTGCCCTGGTGGTTTGTGGTCTGATTCTTGGTAGCCCAGATGTGCAATGGAACTCTGTATAATTCATACTACTCTTTTTAAGTCATTCCCTATTGCCAAGAGGAACATTCAGTTGGCAGCTCGTCTGTGTGTTTTAATAGATTTGTAGAGTTTTTTGCACTCCTATTATCCCATCCATTCTACAAATGCTAGTGTGATTCATATAGCTGTCTTCTATTCTTCTCATTGGTTGCCTGATGGCACTCAGAGGTGACAATTGTAGCCACACTGTATACATGTGGGTCTGCTGTCCTGGATTTAGATGACCCCTGACATAGAGATAGATACTTAATAGAGTACATTCCTCAGTGAATTGGGGTCACCCTGCCGAAGTAGATGGGCACAGACATTTTTGGGTGAAATATGTTTCCTACGAACCTCATATTTATTATCATATCTGGTATTAGTTTGTATATAGTGTTTGATTTAGTGCCTTGAAAGTGCTGTTATGTTCTGAGATTTTGGGGGTCACATACATAGAGTTATCATTCAGTCTAAATATATTGCAATACCTGTTAAATTATGTCACCACAATTTGCTAAATAGTAAAAAATATGTTATGATATATCTTGAGCAATAAAAAGTCAGAGTAGAAACAATGATTTTTTTCCAAAAGATTTGTGATTAGAACTTTCTTTGATTTATTGTGTAGAAACTGCAGATGTATTCATTCTCACAGTCGTTTCTTTGCCATGCTAAATTACTGACAGCTGTAGTTGGGGGATGGGGAGAGCAGTTCAAACATACTTTTTGTGGAGCACCATCAGGAATAGTGAGAATAAGAAGTTTTATTCTGCCAGAAAGGACTTCTCTGGGTTGGAGGGGGTGATTCTTCGTGAAGTACTCTCTGCCTACAGCTCCTCCCCTCTGCTGTGAGTGACAGCTCTGGCATCCAACTAGGACAGCGGTTCTCAACCTGGGGGTCAATCGGCCCTTTCCGGGGGTCGCCTGAGGCTTGCTATTGTGGGTTGCCCGCACAACGGCAGCGGCCCCTTATCCTCGCGCACAGGAAGTAATGTCCTATCACTGCCTGTGCTTGAAGGAGCCTGACGTCTGGACGGGTAAGTCGGGCCGCCTGTCTGCTGAGGTCCGAGTTTTTTCGTTAATGACACCGCCGCTGAGCACCACTGCCACCAATGATTTAATTGAGCCTGGCTGAGCCTGGCTAATTTTATTTTAATTATTTGACTGAGCAAGGCTTAATTTATTTGGGGGGACATGAAGCACCGCTGATTTATTTATTTGGGGGACCCTGAGCACTTCTGATTTATTTATTTGGGGGACCCTGAGCACCATTGATTTATTTATTTGGGGGACCCTGAGCACCGCTGATTTATTTATTTGGGGGAGACCTGAAGCCCCGCTGATTTATTTATTTGGGGGACCCTGAGCACTTCTGATTTATTTATTTGGGGGGACTTGAAGCACCACTGATTTATTTATTTGAGGGGGACCCTGAGCACCACTGATTTTTTTTTTTTTTTTTTGGGGGGGGGGGGGTACTGTGAGCACCACTGAGTTATTTATTTGAGGGGTACTGTGCGCACCACTGATTTATTTTTTAGGGGGTATTTGTTGTTTATTATTTATTTTAAAGTTATTTATTTGGTTTACAAATATTTTGTATTTATGCTAAAGTTCTGTGGTTATGAATGAATACTTGTGTATTTGAATTAACATTTGGTGTATTGGTGTCTGTGCGTGTTTTTGGTGGGTCAAAAAGATATTTACATTACAATTCATAACAGTAGCAAAATTAGTTATGACGTAGCAAGGAAAAAAATGTAATGGTTGGGGGTCACCACAACATGAGGAACTGTATTAAGGGGTCACGGCTTTAGAAAGGTTGAGAACCACTGGACTAGGAGACAACTACAGCTGTCACTCAGAGCAGAGGGGGCTATGAAGCAGCTCAATGCAGAAAGCAATTTACAGTGAAGCCCCGCCTCTGGTGCACTTAACCCATTCACTGCCAGGGGATTTGGACATTTTGCATATCTGGTAACCAGGACAATTTTCAGAGTTTTTTACATGTACACATAACCTAAATTACAAAAAATAAATAAAAAATAACCCCCCCCCATACCAATATATTTTCTGAAAATAGGAACAATGTAAAAATGCCAGTCAGCACTTTTTACAAACACAGACACTGTCATGCAATTTAGCATCAAAATGTAATTTTTCATAAAAGTTGATATCGGTGCATAAAAGCGTGAGCCAAGCAGAAAGATATATGCACCACACCTCCTAATATAAAGGTTCAGTATGTGCAGGGGTCATACATACAACGTACACGCACATATCTTCATAAAACCACCAGAACTGGAAAAAGCTAAAATCTGGTTTAAACTGGAAATATTAAAAATGTAAGAACCTATAAAATACATGGATTATGCCTGAAAAGTAAGTGTAACCTCAAAAACGATATATTTCCTGAAAGCCCTGACGACCTGTTGACAATTATGTAACACCTTCATATAACTTTGTGACAAACAGAAAAAATAAATAAAATAACTCATGAAAATAAACATTTGCAGTTGCACCAAAAACTCACATCCAAGCAGAGGACTACAGAGAAAAACAATTTAAAAATACTATACGGAGGTGTGAAAAGTTCATATATAGCACAAAAGTATATCTCAACAAGTGCTTGTGCTCTTAAAAACACCGAAACAGAGGCCATGTAATATTTGGCCATCATCCACATATGTGGACAGCATACAGAGAAAAAAACATATTTTGATAATTAATACACACAACCACTTTCATGGAACTTTGCAGCAAACAGTGATTAGGAAAAATTAGAAAAATTCTAATTTGTAACTAAGGCTACTTTCAAATCTAAAACGCTTCCGTCATGATAAGACAACCGGCTGCATCTGTTATGAACGGATCCGGTTGAATTATCTCTAAAGTAGCCATGACAGATCCGGCACTAAAACCATTGCAAGTCAATAGGCGCAAGATCCATTTTCTTTTGTGTCTGAGAAAACAGATCTGGCACCATTGACTTTCATTGTGTTTCATGCCGGATCCGTCTTCCTCCGAATCCCATGCTGTACAGAAATGGAAATGCAACCAAACGGAACGGAATGCATTCTGATGCATTCCATTCCTTTCAGTTCAGTTCCCATTGACAATGAATAGGGACAAAACAGAAAGTTAAAACGCAGATGTGAAAGTAGCCTAAAATGTGTACTCTAGCACAATTCTTATGCAAATAAAGAATAAACTGAAAAAAAAAAACAACTAAAATGTGAGGCGTAAACATAGATCATACATGTCTGCAACTTGTGGCGGGCACAGCACTATGAAGTGCCTTTTGCGCTGTGGCATTAGAAGAATTCTGATATCTCTGACTTTTAGTCTAACCAGACTGTCTGTTACTCTGTAATTCCTCTAGCGCCGTTCTATGGAAAGAGTAGGTTTAAAGAGCACACCAAATGCTTGAAATAACTTCTTTATTAACTTCAACTTTTCTTCATATATAACACTGCCGCCTCCGCAGCAGATAGTCCATGCACATAATACGTGTTGAAAAGATATCACAAAATGGCGGTATGCATAAGATGGTGGTTCAACTTGTCAATCTTGTCATTCAACATAAAATGGTGGATATATTTGGTGGTATCTGTACTCTCATTTTAAGTTATTTAAGCACTTTATGATCTCTCTGAGGTCTAACTAATATGATCTCTCTGAGGTCTAACTAATCTGAGGTCTAACTAATGGTTCACTTGCTGAATTTGGTTGCAATTTGTAATATGCAGTTAGCAGTAACTATTTGCTGATTGGTTGAGTATGATCTGGTATGGTTGTATACAATTTGGATTGCAATATGGAATTTGAATGGTTGCAATTGTTTGCATGGTATTTGTAGTTTGCAATTGAATTTGTAGTTTGCAATTGGTGGAACAGTTCTATTCTCCATATTAACAGTAGGAACATTATATAACTGTTTTAAATACCTATTTTTGCCTCTCTGCTTCCATAAAACACAGCTCTTAGTGGATTAAATGTCTGTTCAGCTTCTCTCTCTGGTGAATAATAATTTCTAGCAGCTCCTGCTAGGGAATTTCCCACACAGGCTTTGTGTGAGGCTGGCTGTGATTAGCCAAGACTCCTGCTCTGTATAAGGCTGGCTGTAATTGGTCTAGACTCCTGCCCAGCAACAACAGTTTAACTCTATGCTTTCTGTTTTTCCTGCTGTGTCATTGAGCTTACCTTACATTATATAATGAATCTTAAAGGCATATTATCTTTTCTGCTTCTGTGAACACAATATATATATATAACAGTTATATGACATCCAAACATGAAGTCACTGTAAGTTTCTCTTTAACACAAAAACATAGGAACTGTATTAAGGTTGGGAGGTTTAGCTGTATAAGCATACAAGCTGTATTAGCAACCTAAGACAGGTTTTAGCTGGCCAGCTACAGCACTCAATGCTGCATGTATTGAAGGAATGGACCAAGCAACCTTTGCATGCAAGTACTGCGAATTATACACAAGTGACTAGTCCCATTATTATGACCACTTATACTTTCGTCGTCCGCGCGTAGCTCATGAAGGAAGTCCCTTGTGCTGAGCTGGCTTGGTTGGTATATAAGGTGTGCGATAGGCTGTCTACAGACATATCCCTAGTTGCTGTCATGGGTAAAAGGGTCGATTTATCAGAGTTGCAAAAAGGGATGATTGTTGGCTTTTGGGCCCCGGGTGGCAGTATATTTTATACTATATTTGTAAACTGTTCTCGTGCTGCTGTGGTCAAAGTGTATCATGTACAGCAGGGGTGCACCTATCCTTTCTGATGCCTGAGGCAAAAACTGAAATGCCGCCCCCCATGCCAATTTCTTAACCTAACCCCCTTTGCCATAACGCAAGCGCTCATTGCCCATGGCCTTTCGGCTGCCCGCCTCTTGCCCCTACCTCCTGCGACCGCCTCACCTGGCCTCATTGGTGGTGCACCCCTGGTGTACAGACAAATGCCACCATTCCAAATAAGCGACATAAAAACTTCGGAGCACCACGTGACAGCTCACCGCCCAAATGAACCAGGGGGTTACCAGATGTATGTCTAATACTGCGTATGGGGCTCCGAAGTAGATGGTCACTGCAACTCTGCTATTAACTATTTACGCTGGTAACCATCCTACAGATTTGCTATACCGCTCTTAGCATAAGGAAGAGTTATCATGTCTAGAGACCTGTGACGAAACCAACCTCGCCACTGGGTGGTGGAGAGGCCTGGCTACCAGCCTCTTGCGCCAGGATTTTGGGCCCTCTCATCAGCCAGGCCTCCTTTGTTCACAAAGGACTTGTACTAACTTGAACCCCTGGTCAAATTCGTGCCATTTTGGTATGTTAAATGTCTATGTGTATTGTAAAGGGTGGGACATTGTATACGTTGAGTAATGAGGTCTGTTCCATTGTCTCTCTGTGTGTATTGGCGATGTCCCTTTGTCCTGAGAGATAATTGAATTACGTCTCGGTTGACTCCAGGACAGAAGACATTGTGTATTCTCCTGCCTGTGATGATTGCATCAACCCAGTGTGAGATAATTGTATCACAGGCAGAGGGGAGGATTTTGTGTGGGAGTGTCTGAGTGTATTGTACGTGGTTATTGGCTGTTTTTACAAAACCCTGTGGGTGGTAACCTTGTTGGAATATGTGTATAAATCAATGCCTGTGTGTTCAAATAAAGAGTTCCTGTTTTACCCTTCATCATGTTGAGGCTGGTGTTTGGGTAACTGATCGACACTGGGGGATTGCTATACGCTGAAGATTTGCTATACTCCCCTGGCTATAACTACTAGCTCTTTACTAAGTTCCTGCTCTCTGGATTTAGGAGAGGTTCACCCACTGCAGCCTGGAGCCTTGTCGTAGGTCCAGGGTGGGTAGGAGACGGCGAGACCTCAACCAAGCTTCGGCGGTTTGTGGGGTCTGCAGTGCTTACGGTGTCAAGTGGAGTGCTTGGAGTCCTCGGAAAGCACTAGGAGCATCTATCGATGGAGGTACCCGGTCGGGGTGCTAGGAGATCCATTACAAGACCGAACCTTTTTCTCTCCAAAGTGATTGTCAGCTTGAGGGGATTGAGGGGATTTTACATAGAACATGCAGAAGTTATTGATATATTTATAGACAACGCTCCTAGGGGCCTCCACCACTAAGAAAGAAGTAGGAGCCTCTAACTGTAACTGCAGGCTGAGGCTGATACCCCTGCCTAACCTGCAGTTGTTAGTGCAGTAAGGCACTAGAGGCTCATTTTGCCCAAAAAAGAAGAGAAGTCATCTGTAACTTCTGTCCACTCAGTCCTTGCACTGCGCGGTACCCAGAGGAGACAGAGGTACCGGTTTTAGAAAATATATGATGTGAACAGCCCCTTACTCAGCGTTTAAATCTTGTTAGATAAGCGGATGAGTGAACAGACAGATCAAGGTAAGCTGACCATGCACATTCACTAGCTGTCAGCTGAACGATCATTTGGTTAACAGTAGAGATGAGCGAAGTTTTGTAAAATTCTATTCGGCTGCTTCGCAGAATTTTAAAGAAAAATCTGCTTTGTTACGAAGTACTTTGCCACGAAGCGCATTTCTTTGTAAGTAGTGGGTGCAATGACAGGGAGCGGCGATTGTGTCGACCCCATCATTGTACCTCTCAGATACCGTGTTCATAGCTGATCGCAGCATCTGATAGGAATAATACAGTGTGAAATTAAAATAAAAAAATAATATTTACCTGATCCCTTTGCTCATGACATGGCGCGAAATCTTGCACGGCCCGCGATAACGTCATCACGCCTGCCTTTCATGGGCAAATGGATCAGGTAAGTATTATTATTTTAGTTTTTTACACTATTTCAGGTTAAATCGATTCGCTATGGCCAAGCACAAAAAAAATCGTCTTAGCAGCGAATCGAATTTATCCTGAAATTCGGGTTGAAGTCCACTTTGTCATCACTACTTAACAGCTAATTAAAGAAAGTAATTTTAGAGGCTCATCCACATGCAGGTAGGGGTAGGTGCTCTTGTCGGATTTGAGACACCCAGTCAAAAAAAACGAGTATATGAACAATGAATCAGAGCGACAGGCACTCGACTTCTGGAACCACACCAAGAGAATGTCTACAAATAAATATAGATCGATTTATTATATAATATAGCCTAAAAGAACTCTTAAAACTAGTAAAAATAATATATCAAAATCAAGTAAAAAACAATGTATCTTAATCTATGAGCAAATACTGATATAAATTAAGTGCAGTACACATATTCCTGCAGCATAAAAGGTTCCTGCAACGTAAACTACAGTACAGGTGGAAGCATAAAAATTATATCAATTGTTCAAGCCCAAAAAGTGCAGTCCGCATAAGAATATTCCTGTATGATAAGTTATAGATGCACACGTGTGTTTTGAGGGATCCGCACAGTTGGCTACCCTTTACAGATGATTACTTTTAGAATGAAGGTGATCCCTTTTAAGATATTCCAATTGTTGAAATTATATTAACCTATCCCCCGGAGGGCATAGCATAATCCAGATAGGTGTGGAGTAGTTGGTATACGTCTGTACTATTTTATACTTATGCCAATACTTCTTAGATCGTGATGTTGTGTATATATATATATATATATATATATATATATATGGTACACCTTGGTACATCAGTGCTTCCACCTGTACTGTAGTTTACGTTGCAGGAACCTTTTATGCTGCAGGAATATTCTTAGGTGTACTGCACTTAGTGTGGTTCCAGAAGTCGAGTGCCTGTCGCTCTGATTCATTGTTCATATACTAGTTAACAGCTATTTCTCCCGACTCCCCTATTCTATCAGGAGAGCATTGAAAGCCGCTGCCAAACACCTCTCACTGGAGAACAAAAGGATGGGGCAAATATATTCATTTAACCCTATCCTTCTTTGTTGAGGAGAGATTGGGAGCTCCTCCCAGAATGGCGGGTTCGGCAGACACTATAATGTGTATGGGGGTCTTTAGACAGTGACTGTGGTGGGTGGGGGTCGTTGGAGTGTGACGGCAGCAGGCAGTCATACAGCTCAGGGATACCTCCCTCTTCCAGCTATGGCAGCTACTTTTATTTTTTCTCTCTCCCAGTTTGGCAGCCAAATTTACTATTTTAAAAACTTAAATTATGGGGGCTTCTACCAACCTTAATCCAGTCCTGATCAATCATGTGCCCCTTTAGTTACCACTTTTGAAGACTATGTAGACTCAATTCTTTTAACCCCTTCCCAACATCCGCCATACATGTACGGCAGATATCGGCTTTTTAAAGGTGGAGCCAGTTCAAGAGTGAAGCAAGTTTATTTTTAGTTTGATTTAGACAGCAGACACCATGGGCTAATGTCTACGATCATGCCAATCGCAGAAATGTAACCCCTCGGATGCTGTGGTAATTTAAATTGTGACCATGGCATTTAAGTCACATTTCCCCATACAATTAAACTATAAATGTATTGGAGATGGAGAATGCCATAATGTAAAAAAATGAAATGGTTGATTCACAGTTCCCCAAAAGTATTTAGTAAAAGCGATAAAAAATGTCAAGCACGACCCAAATGGTATCAATGAAAACATCACCCCCCCCCCCATAAATATAAAAAAAATATATAATATGGCGTTGCAAAGAAGAAATAATTTTTCTAAAGTTGTATTTTTTACTTTTCAGTATTAAAACACTATATAAATGTGGTATCTCTGTAATCGTACTGACCCAGAGAATGAAGGGAACCAGACAGTTTTACTGTATATGGAAATCTGTACAAGCATAACCCATAAAAAACAGTGGCAGAATTTTTTTTTTTCAATTACACCCCATTAGTTTTTTTTTCAGCTTCCCACTACATCCTATGCAATATTAAATAGTGCCATTAGAAAGTGCAACTTGTTCCACAAAAAACAAGCCCTCATACGGCTATGTGAACGAACGAAAATTAAAGGCAGGGAGCAAAAAACAAAAATGAAAAAATAACAAATTGTTGCATCAGGAAGGGGTCTATAGTGATGTCTCATATAGTTTTTTTTTGTTCTTTTCACTTTTTTCAAAGTTTTATAAAGTGGCGCCCAAAATTGACTCCATATTTTAGATCAGGCTGCACAAATTACGGCATGTTTGGCTCCACAACACCTACATGCTTCAGGAAGAGCAAGGTCTGTGGCTTATTACAGGTTTGGCTTCCAGTAGTCTACAACGATCAAAATGAATTCTGATATTCCAACTAATATCTTCACGTGTCTTGTGTCTGCTTTCTCCATTTTTCATCACAATCCAATGTTATTCATTGTGGCCTTTACTTTTCTTTTGGACCTTTTTTTTTATTATCTCTGTATATAGAAGTGTGACCCCCAATTTCCCCCTGTTTTCAGTCAAAACAAGAGAGACTGATTAGCTGCTTGGTATGAAAATAATATCCGTCAAGTCTCTTCTGCTAACCTCTTTGTGTGGTCATTCATGATTTAGCCCTAAACAAACATGTAAAGTGTTGTGTACCAGCAGAGATGGGTGACATTTGCTTGATCAATGCGGAAAAGTCACTTGTAGCTCTTAAAAACCCCAGAGCATAAATTACACGGGCCACAAAAATACATTCAATTCCTCTGACTCTAATAACAACCATCCACCCTGAGACCTTGGTACACATACACAACACAACTTTGTAACCAAATCTGACTTTATAGCATTATCACTGCTTGAAGGGGAATGGCAATAAATTTTGTAAATGTTAGAAGGCATCTTGTTTACCCAAAAATGACTTTGATTTTACTTAACTTTCCAAGGTTTCAACAACGCACCAAGAAGGAGTTATTAGAATCAAATGAAATTGTGTGTGTGTGTGTGAATGTAATAATATATTTGTGATTACAATATAAGAGTAAACGGATAAATATTTTGGGGAGAAACTACAGTGGCAAGGAAGTTCTAGTACCCTGTTGGGCCACCCCTAGGCTGGATTCTTGTTGAGATAAGGTTAAGCATGGAGGCCTACAGGTTCTGTATGGTCTCCTGCGGTACATTTGCCCACAGATGATGCAGCTGGGCCAGTAGATCCTGCACGCTCGTTGGTTGCCGAAGCTGGTGTCCCAGTTGGTCCCATAAATGGTCGATTGGCGATAAATCTGGTGACTGGGTAGCCAAGGAAGTGTTGTAATCTGGTAGAGACGTTCATGAGGGCGAGCATTATCCAGGCAACTCATGTGACCGCAGGATGTCCTGCACATATTGCTGAGCTGTTAGTGTCCCTCGTATCACTACGAGGGGTAACCTACTGTTGTTCGAGATGGTTCTGCAGTGATCCAAGAGGGGAGAGGATGAAAGTGATGGTGGTGGTGGGGATAGAAGTAGCAGTAGTCATGGTAGTAATCCTCACTTTGGAGCTCCCTGTGCCGCACAGTGATGGGAGAGGCGCAACCCGTCCTCCCCTGCATGATGTTTGGTGTGATGCCCTTGGTCTCAGCATGTTTTGGGTTTCGAAGCAGGACTCCTTCAATGGACCAGCAATAAGGGAAATGGTGTGACAGTGCATGTAGGCAACATAAGGCAATAAGGAAGCTGGCTTTTGGGTAACCAGTCCACTTTACTTTATTGAAGCAATTTAGGCAAATGATACATACAGGCGCTTAGAGTAAGCTCAGTCTTTTTAGTTTACATTTACAGTTTTCATAAGGCTGTATATGAGGATACAGGCCGTACAATGAGTACCTCTCTGAGTCTCTTTCCAGCAAAACTTCCCCATTCAGCCAAGGGTTGCAAAGTCTCTCTTACAATAAACTCTGACTCTCAATCTAACACTACAATGCCCAACTGCAGGATGTAGTCTTCAATAGATGACCAGTCTGTCTCAGTAGTATGGCAGACTGCTTGAAGCTTCTCTCCCTACCAAATGCAATAAAGTCCACAGCCTCAATACATGCATTACCTCGAACTCATGTTTTATGTATGCACTGTCCCTTGTAATGGCCTTCAAACTCCTGCAACATTCATTCTCTCTTTCTCTCAGAGACTGGCACAAGTTTCTAGTTACTTTTCTAGTCTCTTAGGCTGCAGTGCTGAAGTAATCCTATTCGCTGGAATAATCCTAATCACACTGTGCCTCGGATGATAATAGTGATCCCTAGGCCCCACAGTAAACTGATTAACTCTTTTCTAACAATAAATGGAGCAGCTTCGGTTGCAGATCACTTGAGAAGTGGTAAGCTCCCTGAAACATCGGACAGGTGTGCAGACCCCCATTCTCCTTAGGCTATCTCTCTGCATGGAGGAATGTATTAGTGGATTATGGACTGTTGCCACAATCATAAGTTCAGCAATATCCAGGGGCGGATCTTGAAAAAAGTCACATTTGGTGATGTTTCATCTTATTCTATTGACTTGAACTATGTAACAAACTTACCTGTCCGGACTCAGCTGTGGCATGGCAGGATCCTGGTGAAGAGCCAGCTTCCTTAGTAACAGGATGCAATGCTCTGTTTCTCCCACAGCGGACATGTGCTGGGGGAGATTAGCAGTGGGCTGATTAGCTCATATATTACTGTGTACTAGTGTTTCTGATTAATGGAGCGCCAAGTCATGGACCTATCAGTTTCTGATCCAGGGACTCAGTGCTATATTTAAACCCCTTTCTGGCCATACACCCGTGCCAGTGATAGTGTTTGACTCACTAGCTGTGTTCCTGTCTCTGTATCCTGGTTCTGTATTGCTTGTGCTTCTGACCCCAGCTTGTCTTCTGACCACTGTTTGTCTCTCATTTTGGTACTGCCTAGCCCAACTGGTTCTGACCCATTTACGTACTACTCTGTTTTGTGTTTGTCTGTCTCTGCACTTATTTAGTGTAGGTACTGTCAACCAGTTGTGGTCTAGCTATCTAGGGCTTGTACTGCAAGTAGGTAGGGAAACCGGGCTGGGTACTAGCCTTAGGACTTACTGTCCTTTTCTGTCCCTACCTACAATCATTACAAACTGTTTGTAATTTTGAAATAGAATGAATATTAAGAAAAAGCAAAGCATCAGGATTCATGGAGTGTAATGTATTAATTCCAGAGGATCTCTTCCAATCTGTAGCCTAAGCTGTCAGCTGCATGGCACCGCCAAGCTCAATAAAGTTGCTTGAATTTTTTTTATGTTTTGTGCAATTTCTGTTTAGTGTTCCTCTAAATGTCTATTTATTATCTGTTGATAATATTTTTTAAATAAATGGTGACTTTACATTCAAAAACCTTTGCATAAATCAGTAGTACAGTTGAATAAAAAAAGTCTGTAATATATCTTATGAGAGAAAAATATGAGTGAGCTGCAGTAACAGAGAATAGACAAAATAAAAAAACATATTTAAAGAGGACATGTGACTTCTCCTGACATGTTGTTTTAGGAACGACTTGCATTCCCCTTGTAATAATAATTCTGGGGCTTTTATTCTTATGATCACATCTGGTAACACCCATCTGGAGCTTCACTGAAAACTGTAGTAAGCCATTCATAACTTAGTAGTCTGGAGAGGTCACAGGTTGTCACGTTCTCTCCTGGGACAGGGGTCAGACTGGCTGCACGTGATGTGATCTAAAAACCTCTCTGATTTTACTCTTCTATGTTGTTGCTGGGTTTGACCACACCTCTGGTCTCAGATGTAGCTTAAGTGGTAATTCCTACTCCTCTATTTAGTCTGGCCCCTCCCATCATGCTTTGCGGTTGATAGCTCCTTTTGGTTGTGAAGAGCTGGTGTCTGGTTCTCCTTTGAGTTTCTGCTCATCTGCATATTTTGGAGTTAAGTGTCTTTTCCCTATTTCTTGTTTGTGGTTTTCCCCTACCTTTTGGTATTAGGCCTGAGGGAGTCTCCTGTTCCTTCAGCTGGGATGGAACAAGTTATCTCTTGTCCTGACACTATTTCCAAGGCCCTTTAGGGTCAGATAGGGCCCTAGGTTCCAGTGTATGAATATTCCTACCATCAAGGTCTGTTCACACTTATGGTAGTCAGGGCCCAGGTTAGGGATTCACTAGGTGGTGACCGTGACCCCTATCCCTAGTTTCCAGGCCTAGTACCTTTTTCCCTTCCCTCCTGTGGTCGGTGTGGTTATCCTCCAACACCGCGCTGTAACACAGGTCCTCTTTAAAAGGGGTTATCTGACATATTCATTGATGTCCTATCCCCAAGAAGATGCCATGGTGCTCACCGGAGCTATGGTGAGCTCCGCATCCTTCTCACAGCCCATCAAGCACAGCATCATTAATTGTAAAGTAGCTCTGCTTGGTATCACAGCTCAGCCCCATTCACTTGAATGAGGCTTAGCTGTGCCTAGGCCACATGACCAATATACAGTAATGTCACTGTCCTAGGAAGAGGGTGGCAAACGGTCCTCTGTGTCGGATCCCTGCCAATATGCTATTGATGACCTATTCTGAGAATAAGTCATCAATATGTAATTCCTGGATAACCCCTTTAAAGAGACAGGGACTCATATGCTGACCATAAGTGTCATGGAGAGGATAAGAAGAATAAGTGAGGGAGAAAAATGCATTTTTCTTCTGATAAGATATATTACAATTTTCCTGTTGATTTATGCAATGTTTATTGAAAGGACAGTGACCATTTAACCAGATTATTTACCTAAATATATGAGTGGATAAATGAATAAACCACTGTATACCATCTCTGAAAATGGTTACCTGGTTACAATCATTTTAACGTGGAAGATAGTATACGGACTAGACCATCAGTCTGACAGGGAATTCTGTAAAACCACATAGTCATACCTGCACCAACACAAAACAGTATTTGTATTCTATATCTGCCATTTGTAAATTAGATTTCTATGTGGCAGTTAGTGCTTGGAAAGCTTCAGATGTATTAAAAGCTCGTTGACATAAATGTCAATATTGTAACAATTGTAAATTTGTCAAACAATAGAGATTCTAGAACAAAAATGTCAAAATATATTTTTGAATAAGGTGATTGCCCTGAAATTAGAAAATGTCTTAAAAGGGTGGGATGCGACAATTGTGATCATCGGTACAATAATAAGAGCGTTATCGAGCAGTTATGAGGAAAACATTTCATCAATGTCAAAAAAGGTTTATAAAAGGGCAGCCAACGTGAATTGAAACTTGTGAATTCTAATAATTCTTCTAAACAAAAGATCACATACCAGATGACATGGCAAATACTACATAAGTGCACAGTGTTTGGAATATAGGGTCATTAATACATGCTGCCAATTGGGATCAGGGCTAAATAACGAATATGATGAATGTACATCCTTACTCCATTTAAGTTGACTTGATTTATATGTAAATGTTAGGAAGGTGATATATTAACCTACAAGTAGAAAATACATGATCAAATGGTAAAGGATACCAGATCTAAATCCCTGGCAGAGTATTTCAGCCAAATTAATTCTGGGTGGGCTGAAGGAAATGGAGTCAAGGTAAGATAATTTCAAAAACAGATCATTTGGCCAAAATATGAAATGTTTAAATAACAGATAATTTTTGTAAAAGCAAAACAGAAAATCAAGCAAATTAGATGCTTTTATCTGTAAGACATCAACTTAAATCCTTAAAGATGAAGACACCATTATTAATAAAATATTAATTAATAATAAATTCAGCCAAAATGTTAGGGTATCCTCAGGTACGTCCTAATTGGAGGTAGGGTTTAGGAATTACAGCTCTTTAATATGTAGCTGTCTCTTTTTCAAGAGCCCAAAGGTACTTGAACAATTATCTCAAAGGCTATGAGCTGCATGGGCTATTTCCTCATTAATCCATCATCAATTAAGCAGGTAAAAGGTCTGGAGTTGATTCCAGGTGTGGCATTTGCAGTTGAAAGTTGTTGCTGTGAACCCACAATATGCGTTCAATGGAGCTCTCAATGGAAGTGAAACAGGCAGAAAAAGGCTAAAAAAAAAATCAGAAAGATAGTTGAAATGTAAGGAGTGGCCAAATCACCACCCAAAAGGCCTGGATGTCTACAGAAGACAACAGTGGTGAATGATCACAGAATCCTTTCCATGGGGAGGAAAAAACCCTTCACAACATCAACCCAAGTGAAGAACACTCTCCAGGAAGTGCTTATCTCCTACTGCCCCCTCACCACCGCCAGCAACTAGAATCAGGGCCACGCCGCCTGTGGCGATTCGGTGGTGATCGGCGGTGCGACCCTGAGAGTGTGCCACTGGATGCCACTACAGATGATAAATGACCCAAAACATACTGCGAAAGCAACCCAGAAGTTTGCTAAGGCAAAGAAGTGGAATATTCTGCTATGGCTGAGTCAATCACCAGATCTCAACCCGATTGAGCATTCCTTTCATTTGCTTAGGATAAAACGTAAGGCCTGGCAAGGCATCACAAAGGAGGAAACACAGCTTTTGGTGATGTCCATGGGTTCCAGACTTCAGGCAGTCAATGCCTCCAAATAAACATTTTATTTAAAGGGGTTCTGCACTTTCAATTAACTGATGATCTATCCTCTGGATAGATCATCAGCTTCTGATCGGCGGGGGTCCGACACCCGGGACCCCCGCCGATCAGCTGTTTGAGAAGGCAGCGGCGCTCCAGCAGCGCCGCGGCCTTCTCACTGTTTACCGCCGGGCCGCCCGCCCACTGACGTCACGACTTGTATCAACTAGAGTGGGCGCGGCTAAGCTCCATTCAAGTGAACAGAGCTTAGCCGCGCCCACTCTAGTTGATACAAGTCGTGACGTCAGTGGGCGGGCGGCCCGGCGGTAAACAGTGAGAAGGCCGCGGCGCTGCTGGAGCGCCGCTGCCTTCTCAAACAGCTGATCGGCGGGGGTCCCGGGTGTCGGACCCCGGCCGATCAGAAGCTGATGATCTATCCAGAGGATAGATCATCAGTTAATTGAAAGTGCAGAACCCCTTTAAGGTAATGATAATTTGTCCAAAATGTAAAATTCCTAAATGTTTCACAGGATATTTTTATTCAACCCCTTGCATTAAACCTGAAAGCCTACACTTCAATTGCATCTCAGTCGTTTCATTTCAAATCCAATGTGGTGGCATACAGAGAACAAATTATGAAGATTATGTCACTGTCCAAATATTTATGGGCCTAACTCATAGTGATATGTGCCCCAAATTGCCTTTGCAGAAGTCAAAGAATACTTATCTGTTGTCATCCAAATCAGGCCAACAGTAAAGAAAAGGTTAAAGCCTCATTCACACATCAGCGTTTTGGTCAGTGATTTCCATCAGTGATTATGAGCCAAAACCAGGACTGGAGCCTCCACAAACTTGAGGTATAATGGAAAGATCTGTACCCATTTTGTGTGTAGAGCTGCACCTGGTTTTGACACACAATCACTGATGGAAATCACTGACCAAAACACTGACATGTGAATGAGGCATTAGGCTGACACAAGGCTTTTTTGGCAGTACTGCCTGGTATGGAGACTTATTGACAATGCTCTATGGGGAAAAAAATGCGCAAAGGGGTATCTCCCAAGGAAAGAGAACCATTTCACTAGAGCCACCCTTTAAGTAGATTCAGAACCCTGCCTAAGTTGCATTCAAGGCATTGCACTCAGCCAGCCAGAATCCTACTCCATACTGATGAAGGGCAAGTACCCAGAGACAGTTGGCTATGGATGGATATCTGCCTTGTCTTCTTACAAGGCTTGTTAAAAAGTCAGACTTTGATTCCTAGGGAGCCACCTCCAGAAGGTAGCACTAGCCAGATGGTTCTCTTTTCCTGGGAGATATCTTTTTGCATAATTTTTTTTCCCCATGGAGCCTTGCCAATAAGTCTCCATACAACAGCCTTTAAAACCAAACTAGAAATATGTGCCAACAGAGAAGTTTAATGGTGCTACTATTTAGCCCTTAACACATGACCAAAAAAATAACATTATTGTAATGCTCTTTGGCTTTTGTTATGGACTGCTGTGATTTATTTTGCAGGGGAAGCTAGAATAAACGTTTTGGGTCACAGCGTTTTTTTTGTACGAGGGCTTGCTTTTGGTAGGACAAGTAGTATTTTTCAATGGCATCATTTTTAGGTACATATTCATTTATTAGATAATAATTTTTTTGTTTGTTTGCTATTTAACATCCAGTTAAAACAACAAGTTAACTTTAATATACAGGTCACCAGGAATCCAGCAATTCCAAATAAGTGCAGTTTTTTTTCTTTTCTTAATGTTTTTGTACTGTTGTATAGCCAAAACACATCACCATATTGAGGGGGCAATACATTTTTTATTTTTCTGTCAGTGTGGTCATATGAGTGTTTTTTGCGCGAAGGGTTGCACTTTATACTGGTAGAATTTTGAGCAACATATAATTAACAGATCTCATTTTGATAATTTTGTTTGTGAGGCGGTGTAAATGCGAAAAATTCCCAGCTGTTCCGCCATTGTTTCTTGCATATTTTTACCCTATGTTTACCGGGTAATCAAAATAAGAAGTTAACATTATTTTATGGGTTGTGACGATTGCAATGGCACAAAATATATTATTGTTTTTAAGATATACTATCGTAATTTTTATTTTTGAAATTTCATTTTTTTGGGAAGAAAATGTTATTAGACTTTTTTGGACTCCTAGGGAACCTGAAGCAATGATTTTTTGATTGCTTCTATAAGGCTTTGATATACATAGTATCATACATAATAGTCCGTAGTGACAGGCTGCCTATTAGTTCATGCTTCTGGCATTGGTAGGCTGGCATTGGTTCCTCATAATTGCATTGTATGGAGGCAATGAGTAAAATAGGGAGCTTACCCCGAGTCAAACACCTGAGATGTTGTGGTCAGCAGTGATGGCCAGTTCGCAGTGTTCGCCAACGAACACATGCGATCTGCCATCTTAACTGACAAGTCCGGCGAGGTACAGGTAAGTCCTTACCTGTGCCTGTGCGTGAGGCGGTCTGAAATGAAATGCGGTCTCCGGGAGCAGGCCGTTCCGAGAACGGCCCCCGGAGGCTGTTCTTGGAACTGCCTGCTCCCGGAGACCGCATTTCATTTCAGACCGGCTCACGCACAGGCACAGGTAAGGACTTACCTGTGCCTCGCCGGACTTGTCAGTTAAGATGGCAGACCGCATGTGTTTGCTGGCGAACACTGCGAACTGGTCATCATTGGTGGTCAGTATTCTGCAATGCACTGTGCTATACGTCTCTTAGCGACTTTGTCCTATTCAAGTGAATATCAAGCACAGTGCATTCTGGCACTATAGGGAGTTTAGAAGCTTAGTAGATACCAGTTTTATTAACGATTTCCATGTATAACAGTAGGTACTAGGCTCTCTCTAGTAGTGGCTGCAGGCAGTCAGAATATTGTTATTTAACTCTATTGTTAGACTCCTACAAAGATTTGTTATAAAAAAACAAAAAAACAAAAAAGAATGGATCAATTTATATAAAAACACCAATAAAATGGTGTTTTCAACTGTAAACATTTCTTTTCAAAATGTAATTCTCTGCATTTTAAGAAAACTCAATTTCTGAATTAATATTCATTCCATCCTAAATATTCTCTATACATAAAAAAAATCTTTGCCAATATGATGGGAAAAAAAGTAATAGAAAAACGGATTTCTGCAGACAAAAGAGTTAGCTCCACCATATGTCAAATAGTATGGTAGTAACATTATATGTACAATATACTATACAGGGACTTGCAGGGGTTCTTCCCAGCAATCTAAAACATCCTAGATGTATCTTTTCTTACTTTTGTCTTGGCTCAAGAGATCCAAGATGAGCGACATACTACCCAAAAGAGTAGCACACGTTTTGTTTTTCATAGCTGGTTATCGCCACCACTTATCCTGGGATATCTTGAGGCAAAAAGAGGAAGGACATATCTATTGCCTATAATACAGTATATTAAATATGCGTGTGTATGCGCATGAGGTAAGAAAATTAATGTGCATGCCCCATTATGAACAAAAATGTATGTGAATGGTGTCATTTATTTTACGGCTTTAAAGAAACAGAGATGAGGAAGAGTATGGAATTACCATGAGGGACCACTGCCAGCAAACTCTAAATCTGCTATTTATCTTCCTTCACCATTAGGGCTCATGCACACGGCTGTTGTTTGGCCATGCCCATATTGCAGCCCACAAACAGCAGGTCCGCAGTGTGCGCCCCCCATGATGGATGCGGACTCATTCACTTGAATAGGTCCGCAATCCGGAAGGTCAGTGCGGAATTGAAGCACGGAACCCCACGCAAGCACTACGGAGCCCGTTGGACTTTGCGGACTAAGACGGCAGAAAACAAATGAGAGCTTACAGGTTGCGAAGAGCAATTCACAGTGAAGCTTCACCTCCAGTGCACTTCCTGGATCAGAGTCTGACAGAATAAAACTTCATATTAACACTACTCCTGATGCAAAAAATTCCACTAAAATTGGTTTGTACTGCTTTCCCCAGCACTTAACTTACAGTACATAGTGCTGTCAGCAGTTTAGCATGGTCACAAGTACTGACAGATTCCCTTTAAAGGCTTAATTACATGGGCGGATAATCTTTCCTTGCTTGCCACATTTAGATGGTGCAATCATCGTTACGTTTGTTCACCCCATAACATTTTCATGTTGTCAGCAGCCCATCACCTGTTTAAATGAGGGATGGGCTGCCTGCGAACTATTTTTATGCCCATATAAAAATGCAATGTAAAGACGGACAGTTACTCGTTTGTCAGCTCAACTTAGAGACTATGCCTAACTTTGTCATTGTTTCATAATCTCAAAAGTTATATTTGTCTATAATTGACTGTCAATAGACAATCTCTGCTTACAATTCACAAATCAGTAGAACAAAACAATGGCTGTATGTGAATACCTTACTTTGCGGAAATGTATTCTCTATAATACATTATTTTGGTAATTTCTTCAAAATTGACCTATTGTTCTAGCATTTGAATTTCTGAACAACATGTCCATGTAATATATTCATTAGTAATGTATATATGAAAGCTTCTGTTTACTCAGCCTTGAACACGGTTCAATGACTTAATAGGATGGAAGAATTTCCTCCGGCTACTAATACTGTACCTACCCTGTTCCCCCTTAAATAATCACACCAACACTGACTTGCTTTGGTGAAAATGACGATGACGGCCAAACTTTATTATTCCACACATTACAAGCAACATCTTACACCATATACAGTTGCAAGAAAAAGTATGTGAACCCTTTGGAATGATAAGGATTTCTGCACAAATTGGTCATAAAATGTGATCTGATCTTCATCTAAGTCACAACAATAGATAATCACAGTCTGCTTAACCTAATAACACACAAAGAATTAAATGTTACCATGTTTTTATTGAACGCACCATGTAAACATTCACAGTGCAGGTGGAAAAAGTATGTGAACCCTTGGATTTAATAACTGGTTGAACCTCCTTTGGCAGCAATAACTTCAACCAAACGTTTCCTGTAGTTGCAGATCAGACGTGCACAACGGTCAGGAGTAATTCTTGACCCTTCCTCTTTACAGAACTGTTTCAGTTCAGCAATATTCTTGGGATGTCTGGTATAAATCACTTTCTTGAGGTCATGCCACAGCATCTCCATCAGGTTGAGAAATACTGACAGTGCCTGTCACGACCTATGTGGTCTGGCAAGCTGGTGGACGTGAGGCGCAAATCACAACCGGTTTTGACAAGTACGGGTTTATTGAGAGACAACGCATTTCGGGGTGCGCATGACCCTTTTATCAAGTCTGGTGTGCTGCAGGTGCAGCTGGATGTTTGCTGTTCGTTTAATGCTCCCCGGTCACTTTTCCTGACAATGTAGTACAAGAGATGAATTAGATGTGGCTGAAGCGCTGTGGCTTTGCTATTATACTTGATTAGGCAATGCTGTTGCGGTGGTGAGGCTGATGTAGCTGGGGTATTGAGACCCGGCTACTGCACGTGGTGCTTGCTGTAAGGACACAGGGAGCTGTCCTTACAGCAAGCACCACGTGCATAGGTCGTGACAGGCACTGTCAGTATTTCTAGTAATCAACGAAGTGGCGACTTGGCCCTCGCCCCTTGGTTCCTTTGGACGCGGCAGCTCCAACCTGATACCTAGCTAATCCAGCGGACCTTCATCACGGTTGCACCCAATCGGTGCAACCTAAACAGGTGAGCAGCACATACTCATCTTAAATTGAAGAACGCTGTTTCATCTTTACCTATTTACCCTATGAGCGCCTTTCTCATCCTGTGGCCACATATTTGCCATCAGGTTGAGGTCAGGACTCTGACTGGGCCACTCCAGAAGGCGTATTTTCTTCTGTTTAAGCCATTCTGTTGTTGATTTACGTCTATGCTTTGGGTCGTTGTCCTGTTGCAACACCCATCTTCTGTTGAGCTTCAGATGGTGGACAGATGGCCTTAAGTTCTCCTGCAAAATGTCTTGATAAACTTGGGAAGTCATTTTTCCTTCGATGATAGCAATCCGTCCAGGCCCTGACGCAGCAAAGCAGCCCCAAACCATGATGCCCCCACCACCATACTTCACAGTTGAGATAAGGTTTTGATGTTGGTGTGCTGTGCCTCTTTTTCTCCACACATAGTGTTGTGTGTTTCTTCCAAACAACTCAACTTTAGTTTTAACTGTCCACAGAACATTTTGCCAGTACTGCTGTGGAACATCCAGGTGCTCTGGTGCAAACTGTAAACGTGCGGCAATGTATTTTTTGGACAGCAGTGGCTTCCTCTGTGGTATCCTCCCATGAAATCCATTCTTGTTTAGTGTTTTACGTATCGTAGATTCGCTAACAGGGATGTTAGCATATGCCAGAGACTTTTGTAAGGACACTCTAGGATTCTTCTTCACCTCATTGAGAAGTCTGCGCTGTGCTCTTGCAGTCATCTTTACAGGACGGCCACTCCTAGGGAGAGTAGCAGCAGTGCTGAACTTCCTCCATTTATAGACAATTTGTCTTACCGTGATGAACAGCAAGGCTTTTGGAGATACTTTTATAATCCTTTCCAGCTTTATGCAAGTCAACAATTCTGAGGTCTTCTGAGAGCTCTTTTGTGTGAGGCATCATTCACATCAGGCAATGCTTCTTGTGAAAAGCAAACCCAGAACTGGTGTGTGTTTTTTATAGGGCAGGGCAGCTGTAACCAACACCTCCAATCTCATCTCATTGATTGGACTCCAGTTGGCTGACACCTCACTTCAATTAGCTCTTGGAGATGTCATTAGTTTAGGGGTTCACATACTTTTTCCACCTGCACGGTGAATGTTTACATGGTGTGTTCAATAAAAACATGGTAACATTTAATTCTTTGCGTGTTATTAGTTTAAGCAGACTGTGATTGTCTATTGTTGTGACTTAGATGAAGATCAGATCTCATTTTATGACCAATTTGTGCAGAAATCCATATCATTCCAAAGGGATCACATACTTTTTCTTGCAACTGTAACATGGATAATAATAATAATAACAGCAGGCACTTTTGACACATCCCTCAACATTATCACCTACTGCACCGTAACAAGTATCCTGAAGGGAAACCCAAACAAGCAGTATCCTCCTTCACCGCCTCACCTCGTACTTCAAACTTACCCTTGGCCGCACTCACCGACCCAAGGGCACCAACTCCTTGAAGTATACCAGTATCCTCCCCTGTAGGCCTTGTAGCCCAAACAGGAACCCCATCCTCGGCATTAACAAACCATATGAGATGCAGGCTCCAACATGTCCTGCATCTCCTAACCATTGTATTGCTCCCCAGGATCCCATATTAAGCAGCCACCAAACGACCACCGGTGACACCTCACCTGTGGGCGTCCCGCCACACCTTAAGGGCCATCTCCAAACCTTCCTGAATACCCAATGCCTACATGTCAATGCCCACGTCATTCAGGTGTACACCATCTGCTCTCAAGAATTGAGGCGACACCGCCTCCAATTCCCGATGGCGCGCCACTAAACCACCTTGCCTGCGAACAAAACGCCCCACCTCCTTATTCAACTTCGCCCGGGCTTTATTGATACGATCCACCGACCTGGCCAACCGCCAGCAACGTCTCGCAACCACCTCAGACCATACAATCAACAAATCAGGAAATTCCGACAATAAGCGCAGCACATCCAACTTAATATCCCGGATCACATCCCGAGATCGCCGCACGCCCAAATCGTTGCCTCCAACATGGAGCACTAATATATCAGGCG